>NC_036451.1:28727138-29037734 GCF_002775205.1 Xiphophorus maculatus
GAGTCTCGGGTGGAACACAGGGGGTCTGAGTCTCGGGTGGAACGCAGGGGGTCTGAGTCTCGGGTGGAACACAGGGGGTCTCGGTAGGAACGCAGGGAGTCTGGGTCGGAACACTGGGGGTCTCGGGAGTCGGGGTCTCGGAGGGAACGTAGAGGGTCTCGGGAGTCAGGGTCTCGGGAGGAACGCAGGCAGTCTCTGGAGGAACACAGGGAGTCGGGGTCTCAGGAGTCGGGGTCTCAGGAGGAACACAGAGGGTCAGGGTCTCAGGAGGAACGCAGAGGGTCTCGGGAGTCGGGGTCTCGGAAGGAACGTAGAAGGTCTCGGTTGGAACACAGGGGGTCTCGGGAGTCAGGGTCTCGGAGGGAAACCCGGCTGATTCGGCCTCCGGTGCGCCGGCTGGAACGCCGGCTGATTCGGCCTCGGGTGCGCCGGCTGCGGGGGCGAGCCGGAGCGAAGTCTCGGAAGCGGCTGCGGGGGCGAGCCGCAGCGAAGCCTTGGAAACGGCTGCGGGGGCGAGCCGCAGCGAAGCCTTGGAACCGGCTGCGGGGGCGACAGCTCCGGAAGGCGACGAGGGGCCGGGTGCACCGGCGGCTCACGTCGCTGTCTCCGGGCTGACCGTGGAGGTGGCGGCTCCGGAAAGCGACGAGGGGCCGGATCTGCCGGCGGCTCACGTCGCCGTCCGTGAGCTGGTAGCGGAGGTGGCGGTTCAGGAAAACGACGAGGGGCCGGATCTGCCGGCAGCTCACTTTGCCGCCTGTGAGCTGGTCGCGGAGGTGGCGGTTCAGGAAAGCGACGAGGGGCCGGATCTGCCGGTGGCTCACGTCACTGACCTCCCGGACGGAGGAATCGACGGGGGCCGTATCCGGGGGGTGCCAACACCAGTCTCGTCCCCCGGAAAAGCTCCCACTGCAAGTCGGCGAGGGCCTCCGCCAGCTCCCTGTCCTCCCTGCCGGACCTCCACCACGGGCCGCTCTGCCCTCTAGGAGGCAACCTCGCTCCAGCTGGGTCCATTTTAAAGCGAGCCTCACCGTTCGGTTTGGTCGGGTCCTACTGTCATGAAGTGCGGTGTGTTGAGGTGGTGAGGTAGACGCAGCGGACCCAGGTAAGATGAAAAATTATGTTTTAATGATGAAGCACAGTCCAAACAATGAGTAGCAGGCACACGGAAACACTGAGGACCACTAGACTGGACATTGCCTGGACATTGACGTAACATTGACGAGGACCCGACAAAGAACAGACACACAGGTGACACTAAATACACTGGGGGTAATCAGGGAGACGAGACACACCTGGGAACAATCAAGGGGAGGACAGGACAACGAAGAGACTCAAGGACACAGAAACTCAAAATAAACATAGAAAAACACAGATCCTGACAAGTTTACCTTACAGTTGTTTTTAAAATGTATCATATTGTAAATACATTTGTTATGATAGTCCTCAAATGACTCCTCAGATTTTCTTTTGAAATTAGCTATAGACTCCAGATAGTCAATTCTAATACTTTCATTTTCCTGTGATGAAATCATTTTTTTCTGTGGATGTTGGATGTGATCTAGAACTCTGTGATCTTGGAAAATGAAATGCACAGCTTTTCACAAACAATTTCAACAGTTTTGTCTCAAAACTGAGTTGTATTAAAAAGTATTCCTGCTTTCTCCACCTTGACAAATACCCCCATGTTTCACTTCAGGCATGGGATTTTGTTTACTGATGTTCAGTGTTATTTTTACATCAAACAGACCTAATGCAATTGTGTACCCAAATACAGAACGTATGCCACATTTTATATGGAAAAAGTGTGGAAATTCAAATGTATCTAAGGTCCTTAAAACAGTATGGGATTCCATTTTTAAAGTTGCAAAGTCAAACATTAACAGCAATAACTTGGGTTATTTAGCCTGTCAAGAGAAAAAAATGGAAGTTCGTTTTTTCAAGTCATATTTTCATCATGTTATTCATCCATTTATGAATGTCGGTTTCAAACTAAATATTTTATTAGCAAACCAAATATGTAGTCTGTAAACTATTTAATTATCATGCTAAATATTTAGTTTGAAGCTAAATATTTGGGTTCCTAATTATATAGTTTAAAAATGAACTCCCTTTTTCTGTTATGACTGGCTAAAAAACCCAGATTATTGCTATTAATGTTTGACTGCGTAACTGTGTATCTAGAAATGGTATCCCATAAAACAGCACCTGACACAAAGTGATGCACATAGTTATAAGCCATGAGAATACAAAAATAGTAATCATATATATTTAAGACATAGGAATGAGGCATGTAGATTTTTAAAATCAACTGTACATGCATCAACAATGTAAATCCTTCTGACAGATTAGCAGCAGGAGAATGAAGAACAACTTCTTACCTGATAACCTCTCTTCAAGCTACTCACCAAACATGAAGTTTAGAGAAGATTATGTTTGTAATTAAAGATACAGCATTGGTCTACTCAAATGTGGTGTTAGGTTACCCTGCATTTCACTTAATCCACTGAGCTGAGATCAGTTTTGAGTCCAATAGACAAACTGCAAACTGAAAGTGAAATCTCTTAAAGACAGAGGAAAGTAAGGAGTTCTAAGACAAATTTACTGGTGTGAATCCTTGACTAATTAAACAGGAGATATTTGCAACATTTCAGTCTTTTTTTTTTTTTTTGATCTTTCCTAACAAAATTTCTGACCATTTACTGTATATGAAAGATCAAACTATGTTTGATATCTTTGGAGAAAATCAGGTAGAAAAATAGAAAAAAATACAAAAAAACAAAAGGTATGGGGGAGTCAAACACGCTTAAAAGTCTTTTCTTCTCAGTAAAAAAGAAATGTGTCACAAAAGGCCTAAGAGGTCTACCTGCATCCTGCAGTGAGCAAGCAAATTCTTTGATGGTGACATCCTGGAGAGACAGAAGGAAAAGCAATTTTCAGTGGGCCTTGGCTGCAATGTAAGGGCAATGAGGTTTGAAGTTGCTCATTAGCAACACCTACAGAGGCACGGAAGTAAGGCTGACAGCTGCCAAGGTGGAAAGGACCGAGAGGGCACCGCTACAGGTGGTAGAGGCAGTGGACGGAACAAATGAAGGCCAGGAATAGATATCGCCTCTAGAGTTTCATATATTTAGTTTTCACAATTGATGAGAAATTTTTGTAATTTCAACAGGATGGTGAGACTGATATGTAAAAGCACACACAAACCTTTCCCCACAAACTTGCTCTGTTGCTAGGGCTTATAAATCATCAATTCTTTATGTTTCCAACAACACAACCTCTGGCTTTAGCTCTGGCAAATCTGTGTTAACCCAGCACCACTCTAAAGAACCACGTCCACCAGGAGCCAAGGTGAAGAGCAGTCAATCAAAACATTGTGAACATCATGTCATCTGTGAAGTGTTCTCAAGCACTGCTTGTTAATTAAGTGTTAATAAACAAAGAGGGTGAAATTAAATCTTTATTTGCACCATATTATTTTTGTGGATAAGTAGTCTCCATGTACTACAATCCTTTACAAAAACCCTGATGAAAACTGGGGGAGGATCAAACAATTATTTTACAAGGCATTTAGAATGACTTGGATGTGAAAGTCAAACTGGTTCTTTTATAGTACCAGTTAAAAATTAGCTCTAGCCCAGATTAGAATGACAACGGCCTTATCAATAATAAAAAACACATTGTAAAGTAATTGCTAAATTGGGAGACCTAATTTCCTCTGAAACCCTGACTGCGCACAAAACATACCATGAAAACAGTTTGTTGCTTTCAAGGTGAACAATCCCCTGAATCATCACTTAGATTCTCATGAAAGATTAATCTGTGACTCATTAAGGTTAGCATAGACTAATGAGGTTAGCATTAGCTGAGAAAGAGGTGAGCGAAGCAGGTCTATCGAGACGATATTTCCATGAAGAAATTATTGTACAAACATTATTAAACTTATTGAGTGGCTAAAATTATAAATGGACAAGTGTCAGAAATGCAATGAGCCTAAAGCCTTTGTGGACAGCACTGACTCACTGTCACATCTGTTACTAACACAGGAACTTTACAAATTAGTATTTAAGCACGGAGGGCTGATGGCCAGCCTAGAATTATGAAAGATATGGTTCCAAAAGTATTAAAAGTTTAAATTTTCTTGGTCTTATGGTTTAAAGTCATATTAAGGAAAAGGCAGAGAAATGTCCAGAAATGACTAGAGACTCTCCAGGTTAACTGTTTCAGTATACTACTAGTCAATCATTTCTTCTTAGTTACCTTTATAAAGGCACTGCTGGGTAGAAACTAGTTACATTTACTCAAGCAAACTTTTGGAAAATGAACTTTGAGGAATACTTTCACTGCACAGTACTTCTTACTTTTACTTGAGTATTATCATGAAGAATCACTAATCTTAAAGTGAAATTTCTGGCTAGTCACTGTGAGTAACTAAATACATTAAAACAAAACTACATACAGTAAAGGTGAAGGTACAGTAAAGAGTATTGTGAATAAAAGTATTTTATCCTGTTGAAGCATACATACACATTACATACTGCATGCATTAGTTTGGTAAGTTGCTTGCTTTGCTGGAATTTCTTATGTAAAAATGGTTCTTTCATTATATTCTTGAAATTCATTTTTTGAATTTAAACATAGGCTACGTATTTTTTTTTTTCATTTGATGACACTATTGGAAAATATCATACACAAAGGCATGTTTACTAACTTTACTAACATCAGTATCTGTACATTCTACAGTCTTCCACTACTGTGTGCATTTGTAACGACAAAAAGAAATAAATAATAGCCAATTGTAATAGACTTATGGACATGGATTTCTGCCCATTTTAGCCTTGTTTTCTGTTCTATGGCTTTTTATCATCAGCCACAGAAATCTGTTGCCAAATATATCTTTAGGAAACCATAAACATTTTCTAGGCTTTACTGAGAGTGAATGAATCCACCCCAGTTCAAGCCCAGCTGATCCCTGGAATTGTCCATCTTGTCAAATTCATGTACTTCAAACCCCAAGGCTCCAAAAGTTATGATATTTAGCATGTTATCACTTATGTACCAATATCAGTAATATAAAATAATAGTTTTTAATTTTATAATAATATGTTATCCTCAAATTTCCTCTATTCAGTCTCCAATTAATCTCACTCACTCTCATGTAATTAATACTTGCCAAGTGCCTCAGAACGCAATTGTTCTGTTTCCTATAACAAACGCACACAATCATTAACAAATATTTTTCTTGTACCACAGGTTTGACGTTGCCACGTCTGCAAACCACCAGGCTAATTGACTGTTGACTGAGAACTTGCAGAGTGAGATCTGACTAATTACCTGAGTCTGCAGCCATATTACGGAGAAGTGCACACACTCACACACACGCACACAAAATTAGGTTCCAAAGACATTTGTATTCAGGATCAAAATAGGTGGAGAGGTTGGATGCAGCAACACAGAGAGTTGTCTTCTGTTCCACAACTTCTTAATTAACCATCATAGCAGTGGTACAAATGGATGACAGAGAAGCAGATGTTACATGAAACAAGTTCTTCCCTCTTACCTAACTGAAAGGACATGGTTACAGGAAAAAAAGAGAGATAATTGACTGTTGTATTTGTGCATATTCTCAAAGTTGTGTTGTGTTTTCTCTGACACAACCAGGAAGGTTAGAAACAGCAGCAATATAAATGAGTCACTTTTTTGTTTTCAGTGGAAGAAAACAGATTGCAATATGACAGAAAACATAGGAATTATTTTTGAACGAAATGCCACAAGAAATGGGCTACAAGGTGACACGGTTGTTAGTACTAAGTTGTGGGTTCAAATCCTTTCTGCTAATAGTCTATATTTTAGGCCTCACTGAGTATGTGCTGGCTTGGTAGTTTCTCCTGTGATGAACTGGTGACCTCTCCTGGCTGTACCTGCCTGCCTACAATAGAAATGGGAAGCAGCCCCTATGACCCCAAAAGGAATAACTAGGGATAGATGGATGACATAATTATTTTCTACAATAACTTGTAGAGTTTAATGACAGATATGCCTAGTAATCAATGTATATTTCCAGAAATACGCACCACTACTTTGTGATTATTTTTTCAATTTGTGTAACAATGGACATTTCTCATTAAAGTAAATAACACAACTAAAACCGATTTTCAGTTTAAGATTATCTGTAGCAAGTAAACAGTAACAATCTCAGTTATACAGAATATAGGCCATACATGTCCATTCAGTTTGACCTTTGTAAAGCTTCCCTGAGGTAATCAATGAAGCCAGTGACATTTTGTGGACTGAGATTGAAAAGTCTAGCTACTTTCCAACTCCATATCTGCTTACAAATATCAAGGATAAACTTCAAGTCTAACTACATAAAATTAATCAATTAGACAGTTAAAATTAGAGATTACTATGTTTTTTTTGTAAATGTAAGAATATACTTTACCCAGGAGAAAAAAAAACTGGGGTTTAGCCTGGCTATTTGCTAGTAACTTTGCTAAATAAAATTACAAAATTACGTAGCATCTATCCATCCGTCATCTATCCAAATCTATCCATTTCACTCATCCAAGAAGATCCAGGTTCGCAAGTGAAGCCTAGTGAAGCCTTCATGGATCAGTTATGAGCTGTTCACCCGAAAACAAATCCATCTTTATGTCTATTTTGATAACTTTGTCAATAAGTCAATCCTTCTTTCCCCACACAATTCACTGTTGTCATTGCTCAAACGTGACTCAGTCTGCTCCATTGTTTTCTGTAGCATTGGTAGGAACAGCGATGGATCATAAGGCCTGAGTGAATCCAGGCAACCTTTTCCAGGCAATGATCTCTCCTAGCAACAAAATCTGCTGAGACTGAGAAGAAGCCAAATGCATTGTCAGTTGTTGTTAAGAAAATGGCAGACAAATTTAAATTTAAAAGATTAAAATGCAATGTTGGGCAAACTTTATTAACAATATGCATTCTTTTATTGAATAGTTATGTCAAGTTTTGCTATTTTATTTACTTTTTAATTTTTTATTATTATTAGCCTGTACAACACTTTGGGTGAGCTTTGGTTTTAAAGCACTTCATAATTAAAAAGGTGATGATAATGGTGATAATTATATGTCTACCACTCTTAACCCGTTTAATCCCACCGGCAACAATTGTTGCCAGACATTTTTTCTAACTTCTGGAAGCTATAGAACAATTGTTTTGAGTTTTGGCAGCTAACTGAAGTTTTAAAATAAGATAATAGGGTGTCTACTCTAAGCAACATCAATGTCATGTATCTAGTGTGAAAGGTCACATGACCAGACCTCTTACTGTGTGTTACACTGGAAATAAATGTTTGTCACAAACCTGAACAAGAGGAAGTCAGTAAAATATTTAAATAAACAAATATAAATAAAGTATTTTGAACATATGTTATTTGAAGTATCTTCTACTGATATATAAAGAAAATTGTACCCCTTCATTCATCTTTTGACCAAACGAAGAGTGAATGTAAACAAATGGCGATAATTGTTGCCGCTAGCATAATACATAGACAGCACTATGCTTTGTGTCCTTTGATTTGCTGTTTATTCTATATACCTTGCTGTTCCCACACAGCTTAAAACGATCAGATATTTTAGATCTTCTAGACCTTAAAGAACCTCAAAATTATGTTTTCTACATCACTGTCAGTCCCAGCTCAGGAAGCGGGCCGTGATCCAACATTCAGATCTTAGTTTTACATCTTAGAACAGCATCAGACGCAGTTATTTCTTGCCCTAAATAGATATGTCACTGATGCATAGCATAATCCACAGTATGGTGTAATTAGTGGCTTGCTTTTTTTTGTTTTAAATACATACTCCATTGACAAACTAAATTGTCAGGGCTCTGTTGAGAACCATATGAACTGAGGGAGTCATCTTCTCTGTGTGCAAAATGCATTGAGACTTTTCTAGATACACGTCCACTTAGAGACGCTCCTGGCTCTCAAACTGCGTCTGAACACATCACGAGTTTTATTTATTTTATTGCTGGTTATATTAAAGACCTACTTTAAACACCTTGCAGGACATTGACACCTTGAGATTAACAAAAACATGAGTATATTTCCCCAAGCCAACTGGTTAATAGATGCAAATGTCACATGAGAGAAACCCAACACCTTTACAAGCAAAAATGTTTAAACGCCGTGTAGAAAGTGCTTCACTGTGTGTTTCCATGTCTTGTGTATGGTTCACCTGTTACCTTGAGCTGTCAGAATACTAAAGAAAATATTTCACCACAGTCCACCTCAACATAATCAATGTCTAGTACTTTATTTTCCTTGGTGCTGCAGAACATTACCACAGGATGATTAAAATTCCACATGTAAACAGCAGATAAAGAAAACAAACTCTCCAGGTTCAATTTCATATCCAGGAGGTCTCTCTTGGATCTTTTTTCTCCTGGATTAGGAGAGAAAGAAAACGGTCGCTAAAATGAATCACAATGTCTCATACAGAGCAACTTCACTCAGGGGTTTTTCACTACTGTGGCTTTCAATACACTCAATTATTTATTTGTCATCAGCCAATTACAGTGCACAGATTCACAGCTGCTACCTCCTACTCCTACACTGTTATATGTTAATTGACTGACACACCAGTCCAAACAAATGCACATGTCACCATGACATTGAGAATTCCCAGGGACGTGAACGGCTGCCAGAAAGACACATGAAGCGACTCGCAGGATGTACGCCAACTGGAACCAACGGCTGAATCAAACTGGTACCATTACCCTCTATTTATTCTTTCCACTAGGTTGGATTATTTTACATCCTTCAAAGCAGAGAGAGTATCGGGTAAAATATTTGCATAGCAAGAAATGTCATTAACCTGAAACATATTTTCTCTTCAGCTAACAGAGGAAGGATTGTTTTGAAGTGTTGCTCTTTCCCTCTCTGTCCCAGGCAGAACACCAAAGATGGACGTGCTGCTCCACCTCTCTATCCTCGCTATCATGCAGACGTTCAAGTGAGTGAACTCAGAAGTACATCAAAGCAAACAGATCTACATGCATGCTTATCCAGTAGACGCGCATGTATGCACCCGCACTTCAGCAACCAGGCTTCCTTGACTGCCTTCAGTCATGTTGCCTCCAACCACAAACATTCATGCTAGGCTGGTTTCACAAATGTTTCCTCCCAAACCCCCCATCTGCAGCACATAGGAACAGCCTTTCAGGGTGTCTGTGCTTTAGCCATGCTGTTATCCTGGTGAATGGAGGTTATGGAGGAGTCTTTACTCTCCTGCTACTGACTTGAGTTCTCATGATGACTTGGAGCAAGTGGATTAGAGAATGGTACAATCTGAGACAGGAACATGTATGCTAGGTATTGAATGAACTTAAAAATTTAAACATTTTTGCCCAAAAACAAGGATGAATGTACAGATCAGTATCACGTTTTTGATCAGTTTTTTGTTAAGATGACGGAAAAATTTGTAGCCAGTTCGTCATTTGACAGGTTAAAATTCACACCCTTGAATGGTGCACATAGGCAGACATTTTAGACTTTATGCAAAGAGTTCATCGCAGAGACAACTAAAATCAATCAATCAAAAAATCCATTCTGAATATCATCTCATGTACACTGAAATAAATGCTTCTCTCTGACCAGGAGCTGACAGCGTGTTGAACAGTTATGGACCAGACACTTTGGAGCGCGTCTGCTTCAGAAGCTCATTCTTAAACCTTTGGTTGAAATGGCACCTTTAATTCCAGTCTCCAGTACAGGAATTATTGTACTGGAGACTGGAATTTAGTTTTAGAAAAAACTAAAGAGATTGCAATGTTGTGTTAATCCATGTATTGTCTTTTGTGTGTGTGGGAGGGGGGAGGGGGATGCGTGCGGGGGTGTGTGTGCGTTTGCATGCGGGGGTGTCCATGTGTGGGAGTGGGTGGGCGTGTGTAGGCGCGCGTGTGTGTATGTTGCAAAAAACGAATATTACTAACGCCGTGCGCATGTGTGTGTGTATGAGAGTGTGTAACCAAAAAAGATGATTTGAACACACTATCAGCAATTAAAAGAAAACACAAACAAACAAACAATAAAGTATTAATACTGGAAATAATAATAATAATAATAATAATAATAATAATAATAATAATAATAATAATAATAATAATAATAATAATATATCAATAAATTATGAAAGAGGTAGATATAGACATATGATGGCTCAATTAATGCAACTGATAAATGAATTCTACTGAGTGGAATGTGTAATATTGAATATAGGAACTACATGAAATGGGAAGGGAAGAATGATGCTGAAAAAAGGAAAATGAAGAAGAGCAGAGCAGGGCAAAAACAATGACCATAATAGATAAATTATGTTATTTATAGTATTAATGAGAATCATCTAAAATCTGTTATTTTCCACTGAAATGTGTTCAATGAGTAAATTTTTCCAATGTATCACACTGATGGCAGTCTTTGTTTTCCAATCCATAAGAATTGTTTTCTTTGCAATGGTTTAAGCTATAAGTAGTTGTTTAGTATTTGGAACATCATTAATAATGTTGGTGGTGTCTCCCAATAAATAAAGACATGGCCATAACCATAAAGCATAAAAGTATGTATCAGGGCTGTTTTGTGAACAATTTCTGCAGAATTCAGACTGAGTCAAACCCATTTTATCCGTGCTTTGAGTTGTGTACTCTGTGAAATACTTTATATTGAATGAGCTGAAGATTAGAGTTTTTGTCATATATAAAATATTATTGCAAATTTCAATCCAGAAGTTACAGTCTGGGTTTATATTCAGATCTATTTGGCATGTTAAGTAGGTATGGATATTGTTGAATCAATCCTGTTTAACATTCTGTAAACTGACTGAATTTTCTTCCTAGATGAAATTTTAAATAGTTCTGTAATTTGTGCATTAGGTTCTATTTTGACTTATTCCAGGTCATATTTACTTTACATAAGAGATTTTAATTGAAGATATTCTAAAAATTGAGTGTCATCAAGTTTATATTGCTTAGTTAATTCTGAAAATGAAAGGAGTTTATTATATCTAAAAATATGTTCAAAATGTGTGGGTCTTTAGTGACTCACAAGCTAAACAAGAGGAGTTTTTTTATTTATCGTGAGAACAGGATTATTCCAAAGTGGTGTGTATTTTGAGGTGGTAAAATTTGAGTTAATATCATTGAATTTCCACCAAACGTAAAGAGTGGCTTCAATGATTGGTGATTTCATCCATTTAATAAATTTAAAGTCTAAACAGAGGGGATGGCAGTTTATCTTGAGGAAATAAATAAAGATGCAGAAGTTAATCGGACCGTAACATGCGCAACCAACGCAGACGCAGCTCCGCCGCTGCAAAAATTAAACTGGACTCACTCTGCGGTTTTAACACACAGAGCTGGAAGACATTACCCTCCCGCACCCCGAAGGAGAGCGGCGCTCTGGAGGAGCAGGGCAGATGTAACATCTGTCCGTTTTGGGGAAGCAAAACCACACACACAAAAAATCTTGGTAAAAGAGCACACACAGACTGCGTACAGGGTGAAAAGCTCCCATTATTCAATTGATCGGTTTGGATCAGACAGATCCAACTCACTAATGTACCAGCGCAGATTTCTCTGCAGATGCAGATCAGGAGGAATTTGTGAGGCTGTGCGTTCAGACCCCAGCAGGTGAAGTTCTTGGAATTTAAGTCATTTAATTTAAAAGTATTGGGGCCACAGTCGGTGCTTTTTGTCACAATCACTCACGGACAAAAAGTTAGATGCATTAATTTGTTTTATGTGAGATGGGATCTGGATTCATTGTTCAAGTTAGGTGAATATTAACTAAACCGCATAAAAAATGCGACTGAATAGCCTACCTTAATATGAGAATAATTTGACAGGTGCAAATAGTACATGACAGACTTTTATTCTGTAAGTGAAAATGACAGACAACAAAAAAGTCTAAAAAACACCAAAAAAAAAGACCTCTGGTACGGATGTATGGGTCAATGGACTAACTGACAAACTGACTAAAGAGTTGTTGGATAGAAACTTTAACCATACAGAACAGGGGATAAACTTTGAAAAGCTTAATATTTTCAATGCTTCCTTTTTCATTAAGGCCTGGAAAATCCTTCAATCAGATTCTGTGTAGGAACCCTGACAGACCATGCCCATTTTCACAGTCCATGTGCATGAACCTTTGTCACACCACTGCATTGTGTCTCTTCCGCATATGAAGATATACAGCTTCATATAATAAGTAGATTTCTAACTTTGTCTTTCTGCACATATCTGATCATTTGCCTGTTAAGTTTCATCAAATTTGGCTCGGGGATTTTTATAAAGTGATGGTGAGGAACAGTTAGATAAAACGGTGATGAAAACATGAAACATGATAAAGTAATAAAATGTGGCCAGTAGTCAAAGGTTGAAAAGGATTAAATCGCTCCAGATCTGGCAGCATTCCTCATGAATAGGATTAAAACATACCCCATATCTTCTGACCAAACTTTCTGTTTCATTAAGACTTGATTCACCATCAATCAGGTCACTGCAGATAAATAAATATTAGGATCAGAAAATGGGAGCTTCTGGGCGTGCCGTGATGGCGTAGGGGTTAGCGCGACCCATATTTGGAGGCCTTGAGTCCTCGACGCGGCCGTCGCAGGTTCGACTCCCGGACCCGGCGACATTTGCTGCATGTCTTCCCCCCTCTCCTTCCCCATTCCTGTCAGCCTACTGTCATATAAGGGACACTAGAGCCCACAAAAGAACCCCTGGAGGGGTAAAAAACAAAACAAGAAAATGGGAGCTTCTAAGTGTCATTTGGCTGAATGAGATGCTCTGTTGCCTGCTGTCCACCTCTCCACTTTGTCCACCCTCTTCTCATTCATCTAGCTCCTGTCATCTATCCCCATAGCCACCTTTCTTCCTCAAGGTCTGCTACCTTGTTAATCATCATTCCTTCATTAGATTCTCTCTCTCAACAGCACACAAATGCACGCACACATACGGCACCCCATGTTAATCTCTTTCAACAGTGTAAAAGATTAACATTCAGACGATTTTATGACTACAATTACTCAATGCTGTCAGATCTTTTAGTGCTACTCTTGTGCTGGGAGATGTCTGTCCCCAAAAACATTACATGCGTTCTCACCGTCCATCAATAGGGTTTAGAGTGCATTCACACCAGGCCTGGTTAGGCTGCTTTAATCAAACTCTGCTTTGTTTGCCTAGAAAGTCTGGTTTGTTTGGGAAGGTGCTAATGCGTAGTGGAGCTCTGAAGCAACTGGCACACCAAGTTTGCCAGTTGCTTCAGGTATTTCTGCCTAAAGAAAGTTTGATCAGAGATGAAGGAGGGTAGGAATAAAATTCAAAAATTATTTCTAATATTTCATTTTCAGTTGCTGGTTTAAAAAACACATAAATATTCCTAAAGAATTTATAAATTTGTCTGTAGTGAGAAAAAAAATCATTGGGTCCAAAAGACTAGCGAAGAAAATCTTGATTGTGTTTTCCCAACAAAAAATTGGTGAGCAGCTGATCCATTTCACCCCTGGTAATAGCAGGGATGATCCAAATTCACCCAAAGAAACCCCTGAAAATATACATTCTTTTCATTGACTCATTTGCTTGCTAAATAAAATGTACCATAACTAATTTTCATCATATTTTTATATGCAGTATATCTACATAACGACTGTTTCAACATTTCACTGCTAAAAAGTCACAATTTATTTAAACTCCTGTGTATAAAGAGCAGCAACATCCAACTTAATGGTTTCTGGTTACATTCATTTGAAGTAATGAATAATTACTTTTTAATTATAAGTAATTATATTTGAAGTGAATAATTCTCATTTACTTTGTGTGATGATGTTTTTGTAGTTAATTATGTCCTTCTGTGAAAGAGTACGATGCAGTGGCTGTGTTGAAGAGGATGTGGCCTATTTTCTGTTTGGAGGAGACAGAGAGAACCAGTATTTCTAGCCAAATCCCATGTGACAGGCAGATATGACAGCAGGCCCAGCTGTGCTGGGAGGGGAGTGGAGGTGGGGGGAGGCAGGGTTCCTCTCACGTTTTTCATCTGTCTCTCTTTTTCTTCCTCATCTACTCATCTGCCTCTATCGTTTTTTTCCTTCTACCTCAAGTCTTGTCTCCTCTGTCTCCATCCCACCTTCTGTTGAACATCAAAATGTTTTAGACCGAACAATAAACAGCTGTTTCCCCTCTGTTTTCCCTTGCATTGCATCATTTGCTATTGTTTTGAGAAAATGTAAATCTGAAAGTGTATTTTTAACATTTTCGCATGCTTTTGGAAGTATTCATGGAGCAACGGGATGGAAAAAGGGGAATCATTTGTTAAGGCCTTTCAGGTCAACAGATCTCAATTTGCCATTTTACCTTTTAAAAAGGGAAAATGTCACTGCAAATCTTGAGCAGGGCTTGTGAACACGTATAATAAGTTCATTATTTCCAGTGTTGGGCACCTCTAACTAAAATGTTAGTTATACTAACCTAAAGCACTAACAACTGACATTAGTTCAGCTAATGTTTGTTGTTTAGCACTGCATTGTGCAGTGCTAATCCTAAAGCACTACACAAACACTGTATTTAGTGAAAACTAATGCTGAAGCACTAGCTTAATTTTTAATTTTATCTGCTCTTGAAAGACTACAACCCTAAGCACTAATTTAATTTAGACATTATTTAGATGTTCTATGATGCCTAAGATACTGTATTTGTGTTTATATTTTGCTTTATACTCTGTGATTTATTTTGTTCCCGCATGTCTCTAGTTTAAAGTAAAATTTTTGGGAAAGAGAGATAAAAAATAGAACAGATTTATCGAAGTTTAGGTCTTACCTCAGCAACAATTTTAGTTCACTAACATACTCAGATCTGCATGACTGTTTCAATGAGAAGTGGAGAGACGCACTGATGCAGCCTCCACCATCACCACATAGTGCTGATATGTCTCACATATCAGCACTATGTGAGACAAATGCAGACAGATGTTCATGGGAAATTCATTGCAAAGTCTTTGCTGGTGAGTTAGTGTTATATGCAACCTTCTCAAGTCCAATTGACAGAGAGCTCTGCCCTGGACATTCCAACAGCTACATATGTCAGAAAGGTTAGTCAAAACCAATTTGACCTTTTCACTATTTGATAAGGCAGTAGCTGTTATAGTATAAAAAATCTCAGTGTGAAATAAACCTTGGTCATGTCCAGGACAAGGACCAACAACATAAAGCTAACAGAGAAACAGTTTGATCATTTTTCTTTACCAAGTCTTTACCAAGTTCTTTACATGTATTGCATTCTTACTTTTTTATTAATATGTTCTGTTTTATTTTTCTCTCTTTATTTGTGTGCATGCAGGCTGGACGTACCTGCAGTGTCTGCCCATTTTCCATGTGATTCATCCTCAAAAACTCAAAGCTCTTAGAAAGTGTCAGCTTTTCGCCCATGAAGGAAAACCTTGACTTGAGTTGGGACTGCAATCTTTCAGACATTGTAAAATGGCCTGAGTTGCTGAGTTTGGGCCCCTGATAATATGACTTGTGTAGCCCAAGGAGGTCCTTGTCACTACACAGTAAAAACTGGACAAATGAGATTACAAACAATACCACTACAAGGGCTATTTTCACAAAACCAATATGTATCCGCTGAGAGTTGGGTGTTGGACTCTCACAGCTGTTTTCTTTTTTTTTTACACATTGTTTGATCTTCGTTTTAACAGCACAAGCAAAAGGAAATGCAAGGATGTAGAAGGGTTGGTCTCTGGTGCATAGACTGCTTCACATCCCTAAATTCAACAGCTAATTCGGTTCATGCATGTTCAGTACCAAAAAGCACAGACATGAACGATGTCAGGTTATTGAGTAAATATGATCACTGGTAAACATATCTGCTTTTATTCCAGAAATAACTAAAAGGTCACATTTATCCAATCAACTGTATGCATAGCAGCAGTTATTTAACACCATCTGTCTTTTGGCTTGTAACATAACCACTATGTTTGTTTTTTTCTGGATAAATACATTAAAAAGTAAATGTATCAACCTGTCGTGTAGAACAGTTGCTGTGATTTCATTGTTAAAAAGTATTCCAATTTCCACTGTTTATAACTGATTTGGGTAAATCCTGATGTTTTCAGGTGTGTGTGAAACAAATTAGTAATTAAAAAGGGGCGTGTGCGTCGGCGCAGGAAGGCGCAATCGGGGAGGAAGACGCTCACTGTGTGATCTGTGCAGCGGGAGTTTTGACTTGTCTGAACGTTTAAAACTAGTAAAAATCAAAGGAAAGATATAAAAAACAGCGATCAAAGTTCGCCCAGTGCCACAGATAGTATTTTAGGAACTGGATCGGAGTTTGCACCCAGGAAACCGCGCCCGGTGCAAGTGGACGCCGCCAGTGCGAGAGAACGATCCCGAGGGGAAGGAGAAACGCTCCCGGTGAGATCTGGACTGTACTTTTCTTTTTGGGGATTTTTGGTGGTACCACTCTTTTTTGTATCTTTTTTGGGAGGGGTTTTTGACGTTAGGATTTTTCATTTTGGATCGGGACTTTGGATCAAAACGGGGAAATACTTCCAGGACTTTGTTTATTTTTCGAGGATATGGAACTGCTTTGTGGACAATAAACTCTTTGAAAATAGGACGGGAAAATTTTGGACATTTAATTAATTAGGTCTTTTGCTGATTCAAACCGAGTAACCATAATTATTTTTTGAGGGAATGGGGTTATCGATCTATCTATCAAGATAACTATTATTATTTCGTAGTATTGTAATTCTTATGAATAAATCATTCTTGCTAAGGATCAACTTATTTCTTATTGAGTGAGTGGGTATTTATTTATTTATTTATTTATTTATTTATTTATTTATTTTTACGAATTAATGGTGTAGCATACCTTACCTGATTCCTGGGACAGATCTCCCTTGTGTGTATTGTAAGTTCTGCTTTAAGCCGGATGTAACAGGCTTATTGTATTGCTTCATTAGTTTATACAGCAAATAACATGGTTTCATGATAATCCACATGAACTTGAAATGCTTGGAGCCGGAGTCATGACGGAACAGCCTGAATAGTTTTCCTTTACTGTGGAGAATGTAAGTGTCCAGTGTGATAAGCTAAGTCATTGACTGGGATAGATGCCGTGAGTTGTGAGGCACCAAAATGACTCTGGGACAGCAGTTCCACCAAAGACTGGACAGACTGGAGAGCTGATGTTTTTAATCATTATGTCTAAATTCTTCTTTTCTGTCTTCATAAGTCAAAATATAAAAACGTTGTAGAGAAATTCCTCCTAAGTACAGAAAACATAGAATTAAAAGAAGAAGTAGCAAAACTCCAAGATAAAATGGACAAGAAAAATAAAGCAACCTTGTAAATAAAGCAAATAAAACCCCAGTCATAGCCTCACTCTGGGCTGAAGGCCCTTCAGTAAAAATGTAAAGTTTAGAGGTGAGGGATGAAGTGTAACTCATCAAGATTGTTGTTTGAATAAAATTCAAGTTTGGATAGTTGATTTTTTTATGTGATATGTAAATACAAATGGTGGAACTTGATTAACATTTTAATCAAGTGAATTGAAGGGTCTGTAATTAAGAAACTAATTGCATTTTAATTGAAAAATAAATTGAGATAGTAAACATTTTCAAATAAAAAACCCTTCTTGCTGCTAAATAGTTTAATTCATAAACAGACATATGTACTTAACAACATATGTCCCTGGTACATTTTTATTGTTTTTAATCTGTTCTTTAGGTTCTTCAACCATCTGTTTAGATCAAAGTTCTATTTTATCCATTCATCTCTCCAGAGTTTCAGGAACTCCTGATCATTCAAACTTCTATAGAAATGTGGACTGTAGATATTAACATTAGTATTAGGGACGTCTCTGCTGATGCTACATGTTTAGCATTGAGATGCTATTTTAAGTTTGAATAACTTCACTGATAGGCTAACTCCTTCTAGCACAACTTGAACACAACAGTAGACTTTTCCAGCGTCCAATCAGATCAGTTTTGCAGTAGAACTTAAACCCCAGTGGGAAGAGAGAAGCAGCTTTGATGTCTTTCATCACTGTTTGCTGATGTTGTATGTGTGTCAGATTTACAGTCTTATCAGAACTATGACAATACAAAGGTTTGGAACATAGGTATGCAAAACAAATGAATAAAAATGGGATTAACTGAATTAAAATTTTTAACCTGTTAAAACCTTTAAAATTAATTGAAATTAATGCGTTAAATTCCCGACCCTAATAAGTACATACAAACATACAAAGCTAGGTTGTGTGATATAAAGTTGGTTGCATCTATCTCACTAAATAACTTCTGTCTTGGCAGAAATGAAGCCTGAAACTGTCTTGAGAAGCGATGCAACAAGATGTCCTCCCCATGTACACCAGGATTCCCTGGTTTTTCCCCACCCTCTGAAAACATGTTGCGAAAATAAGTGGGGACTCTGCTTTGAGCTTAGTCAGTAAGCAGTTTGTTGTCTGTAATAAAGTGGCAGCCGGTCAGAAGAGTGTCCCACCTCTCACCTGGTGGATTGACCAGACGGCTGCTGAGATTAGGCACTTTTTAAGTTAAATACAACAGTTTGGTAACAAAACAAACTTTAGAAATTGCTTAAAGGACATATTGGATATAAATAAATGTAGGTACTAACTCTTTAGTAGAGGTGGGCAGAGTACCCAAACATTGTATTCTAGTAAAAAGTCTGCTCAAGTAGACTTGAGCAGTTAATCAGTTAATCAACTGATTAACTGGTCAGTTAATCAGTTGATTAACTGATCAAATTATCAATCACTTAATATTTAAAAATGACATCATTGGATGGACCAAAATATAAAGTTAAGTGGAAATTTTTGTATTTTAAGGACCAAAATGAAAATAATTCATATAAGTAACACAAAATAACAAAGTCAGGTAAAAGAAAATGTTTCCAAATCAGTTTCTGTCAATAAAACAATTTATGGAACTTTAGTAAAAATTGTAGATGTGTGTTTCTGTCAGAGGAATTTGGGGTGAATATATGTTTGACTGTCATTCAGTTGGTAGAGAATACACAGATGCTTTGTAACAAAATGACTCAAGTAAAAATAAAAAGTACAGTGTAGTAAAAATACTCCTAAAAGTGCATTTTTTTAAAAAAATTACACAAGTAAATGTAACTGAGTAAATGTAACTAGTTACTTCCCAACTCTGCTCACTAGTTTAGCAAGAAAAGTTTGGGGAACAACTAGGAATAATGTAAAAAAGCAAAACTAGTTCTTTCAAGAAAAAAACAATACTAATTTGGGATGGTCACCTACAACAGGTGATAATAATAAATAATCATTAAGAAGTATTAATAATAAATAAGTATTAACTTAAATATTACTATTAAATTGAATTTCAATCAAATTTTTCACATTATGTCATATTACAACTCTACTGTATTATTCTACTATTCTACTGTTATTCAACTCTACTATTCTGAAAACCACAATCAACATGTCGCAGACGAATTTCTTTTGTAATGACGTTCAAAAATTGAAAGAGCATAACAACAAACCTCCATGGTCACCACTGTCTACCAACACTGACTGAGCCCGTTTCCTTCATGGCTGCACTCATGCACAGCTCAGGAGGAGACCCTCCTAATGTCATGGTGACAGCATTATGCTGTGGGGATGCATTTCTTTATGCAGGATCAAAGAAGCTGTCATCACTGATGGGATGATGGAGGAAGCTAAAAATGGGAATCCTGGAAGCTAATCTATTAGAGGCTACAGAAAACTGGAAACTGAGGTCAATTTAGGAAAATGATTCTACAATTTCCACCATGAACAATAATGTAATAGTTTACATCAAAGAATTTAGTCGCCTAGTCAAAACCCAGAGCTGAATCCAAATGAGAATCTATTGAAAAATCTGGGAAAAGATTGTTGATAATTTTACTGATCTTAAGTTGTTTTGCAAAGAAGAGTGGCCATACATGTCTGCTTCTAGATGTAGAAGAGACATACTGTAACTCAAACAGCCTGTCCTGAGTTTCCCATCAGTGAGTTGGTCACATCAAATTTTAAAGCTTGTGGTTGTAATGTGCCAATATGAAAAAGTAGATTAAAAGAAGTAATATGAACAGATTTTCAAGGCAATGAGTCTGCCTCTTCTTCATCACTTTGTTGTATACATTCTTCACCCTCATCTCGTCTCTCTCTTAGTGTTTACTGATGGTCTCTTAATCAACCATCTCCTCTGCCTCCATCAACTCCATACTATCCATCACCTTTGCTTTTATCTGTCAGCATGGACCCCCTAAACCCCACCCACACTGGCTGCAAACCAAGACTTATCCCTGGGTGTTAGATTTTGTTTGCGTGGGCTTTATCAAACACACACAAAGCAGCCTGGAAGTTAAATGGGCCTTGAACAAACAAAAATAGCACAAAAATCACAAACCAAGCAAGAACAGAGTAACACACAAGCAGTAGAGTTGATAGAATGCCAATAAGCTTAATGAAGGAAGTGATGAGTTATTGACAGCTGCTGTGCATCTAAAGGTGCTGAGGTGTCTATTGGTGTCTCTTGTGTGCTGACACACACACATATACACACGCCCACCCTCCCATACACAAACACAGACAGACAAGTGGCCCTGAAATTTTAATCTAATGTTCAATACAGCATCCCAAGTAAAACAGTTGTGGTCTATAAGCCTATAGAGAGTAGATACTGAGTGCATCATATTTGAGCTCACTGTTATTCTGTGTTAAGCCTCCGTGCGTGCGTGCGTGCGTGTGTTAGAGTACATGGAGCTTCATACAGGCTGAAAAGTCTGTGTCCTGTTAGTTTCTTTAGGACAGAATGAGGTAGAATCAGTTTTCATGGTCTGATTAGAGACAATGACTAAACGCACCAATTACTGGATTTAGAATAATGAGTAGAAGTACACAAATGCAATAGCTTCAGCCATCACCGCTACACATACAAAGTCATTCTGCAGCCAGGCGGTGGTAGTGATGACCTTCTTGCAATCAGAAAGTTTGGGCCTTGAGTCCAGCTTCCTGTCCAGGAGGTGATGTGACTTTAGGCAAAGCACCTAACCTCAACTTTCCTACCAGTCTGCATATCAGTGCATGAATCCATCAGAGATGTGCACAAGTCATTTTCTCCAACTTCAAGTCAAATCTCAAGTCTTTTGTGTCAGAGTACGGTCTCAAGTCTCTAATGACTGGAATAAACATTTTCTCATCAAATCCATGACTTCAGGTCACCATTAGCCCTGTGGCTGCAGGATAGGGCTCCAAACATGGACTGTGTCCAGACCTACATTATTACATGAACACTTATGTATTGTTTTCTAATATTTTAATATTTAAAACAACTACTCCTCAATTTAACATTTAATTTCTGTGGGGGCAGCACCATCAGAACCAGGGACCTAAAAAGGCTCAGCAACCTGATAAAGAAGGCTGGTTTTGTTCTGGTTCTGATCAGAAGGAGAAGGATTCTTCATAAAATCAAGAAGATTATGGACAACCCTGACAATCATTTTAATGAGACTGTCTTAGAAAAACAGCGTGTCTTCAGTCAGAGGATTCTTCAAATTCACTGTAATACAGACCACTAGGTTCCTCTTGCATGCAGCATCTACAACAACTGAAGAATATTAGATTAATTTGAGTTACAGCAACATTTCATTTCCCATTGGGATCATTAAAGCATTTCAACATTGAGCTGAATTCACTAACATGTAAAGCAGATCTACAATATTTTCTTCTGAATCCAATTTCTATTGAAAAATTAATAGAAATGATAAGATAGCAGAATGCAAAATTTTGTAACTTGTGCCATTACTTCATGTAGTTAGTTCTACTTCTAGGCACTTAACTCAAGGCTTTTTCTCATCTGCAGCATAATATATCTGAAACCTTCTCAGACATTCTGTACACTCACTAGTTTTTTTCTTTCAGCTGTTACCGCGCAAAAGCTCAGACTAAAACTCTGTTTATCTGCTTCTTCTCCCATTAGTTCTCTTTTTATCAAATTAAATTAAGTTGGACTAGACGTTATATAGCCTAACAGAGATAATTAATTTTGAAATAAAAGTCAGTTTCAAATTCTTCATTCAGAAATTATGAACAAGAGAGGGCTGTTGGTTATTATATGGCCTTATTAATACTCTTCCATAGAGGTAGCATATACAGTACAGACCAAAAGTTTGGACACACCTTCTAATTCAATGGGTTTTCTTTATTTTCAAGACTATTTATAAGGCAAGAAATCCCACTTATTAACCTGACAGGGCACACCTATGAAGTGAAATCCATTTCAGGTGACTACCTCTTGAAGCTCATCAAGAAAATGCAGAGTGTGTGCAAAGCAGTAATCACAGCAAAAGGTTGCTACTTTGAAGAAACTAGAATATAAGGGGTATTTTCAGTTGTTTTACACTTTTTTGTTTAGTGCATATTTCCACATGTGTTATTCATAGTTTTGATGCCTTCAGTGTGAATCTACAATGTCAATAGTCATGAAAATAAAGGAAACTCATTGAATTAAAAGGTGTGTCCAAACTCTTGGTCTGTACGGTATATATATATATATATATATATATATATATATATATATATATATATATATATATATATACTGCAACATCAGGAAAAAGGAGCACGAGAAACTAGAGAAATACCAGGGCCTCAGGGAGGAACTGGAGAGGGCCTGGAAGGTGAAGACCACAGTGGTGCCTGTGGTCATCGGGGCTTTCGGGGCAGTCACCCCCAAACTGGACCAATGGCTACAACAGATCCCAGGAACAACATCAGACATCTCAGTCCAGAAATGTGCAGTCCTTGGCACAGCCAAGATACTGCGCAGAACCCTCAAGCTCCCAGGCCTCTGGTAGAGGACCTGAGCTCAGAGGATAAGAACCACCTGCGGTGGGTGAGAAGGGATTTTTTTTTTTTTTTATACATACATACATACATACATACATACATACATACATACATACATACATACATACATACATACATACATTTTGGTCTGTAATTCAATGAGTTTCCTTTATTTTCATGACTATTGACATTGTAGATGTCTATGTATATATATATATATATACTGCAACATCAGGAAAAAGGAGCACGAGAAACTAGAGAAATACCAGGGCCTCAGGGAGGAACTGGAGAGGGCCTGGAAGGTGAAGACCACAGTGGTGCCTGTGGTCATCGGGGCCCTCGGGGCAGTCACCCCCAAACTGGACCAATGGCTACAACAGATCCCAGGAACAACATCAGACATCTCAGTCCAGAAATGTGCAGCCTTGGCACAGCCAAGATACTGCGCAGAACCCTCAAGCTCCCAGGCCTCTGGTAGAGGACCTGAGCTCAGAGCATAAGAACCACCCGCGGTGGGTGAGAAGGGATTTTTTTTTTTTCATACATACATACATACATACATACATACATACATACATACATACATACATACATACATACATACATACATGCATGCATGCATGCATGCATGCATGCATGCATGCATGCATGCATGCATGCATGCATGCATGCATACATACATACATACATACATACATACATACATACATACATACATACATACATACATACATACATACATACATACATACATTTTGGTCTGTAATTCAATGAGTTTCCTTTATTTTCATGACTATTGACATTGTAGATGTCTATGTATATATATATATATATATATATATACTTGTATATATATATATATATACTGTATACTGTATATATATATTGTTTGCTTGTTTTGTTTTTTGTTTTGTTTTTTTCGTTTATATTTCTTTCATATATATTTTTTTCTCCACATATACTGCTCAAAAAAATAAAGGGAACACTTTAAGTGTTAAACACCTGTTTAAGTGTTCCCTTTATTTTTTTGAGCAGTGTATATGATTTTTTAAAAATGCCAGGAAAACAGATGAAATCCTAACCTACACAAGACGTACAAACCTCTGTGAAGCTGTGATTACTATAAAGAAAGAGATTCCTTAAATTAGACTCATCTGCTGCAGCAGACACTTGCAGAGAGAGCGGTAGCACCCCTTTAAATAATTTATGCTGAGGTACAACTGCACATTAGATCCAATTACTTCTCATTATGCCATAAAGTGTTGTGTCTTTCTGCTGTTTTTGTTAGTACAGCACATAAATATTACAGATGAGAGTCACAGTAGCTATTTCTGAAGGGGAGAAGGGCTTCTTATCAGCTCAAAGGTGGGCAAAGGAGCTCAAGGTAAAAGAAATAAAGTCAAGACAGCAAATCAATGGGTTCAGGAGACTTAGCCTCATCCAGTGATGCTAATCTGCTTTATGTTCACTGAAATTACACAAAAAACATGTTTAGTCTGAACCAAAAGTCACTTAAATTTATTCCCAAAATATCTTAATTGTTTATGATTTGTAGTATTTTATACTCCACTTTTTTTGTCAGAGATGGGTAGTAACTTTGATAAGTAAAATTTGAAGGAAACAAATCACTTCGAGGAGCAGTTTCCCCACACCATACCAGTTATAGCCAGGTAATAAGCAGGCCTTTGTTCAATGCTTCACTTTGTTCAGAAAGTCTGGAGTCTTGGCTTTTGGGAAACCATTGCTTCCTGGAGGCATGGGCTCTGTTAAAGTTTTACATTTTACCCAGTTGCTAACATTTGGCCCAGGGTTATAATGGTTACCTAAAACGAACTAAATAAATAAAACTGATATTGAGAAAGCATATTTTTTTGACTGAATTAAATCGAAAGAGTAATCAATGGGAAAAAATTAGAACTAAGTGGAACTATGTCATGAAGCCTAGGCGCAAATTCAAACTGGAAGACTCTTTTATCCCCACCCGGACACGTTAATTGAAGCGACCTGCCCACAATCGTCGACCTATCAACGCCGGACCAAGCCACGTCACGTCCAATCATCGACCAAGTCCCAGCTGATAAGGACCTTCATTCATGGCGTCCTTCGCTCTCCAGCCGAGCTCAACCCACCACCACCCCTTCTCCTCCATTCGCCCGGTCCTGAGGCCCGCACCCTTCTTCAACCTCCACCACCAGTGCCGGGCCCTGGGGGATGACGTTCCTAACAGCATCGGGGATGCTCATCTGAAGCCTATCGCTAACGCTGCGATAACCGTTATCCCCAGCCCCGAACGCCAAAGACTTTAAATTCTGTTTGTCAATAAACTCTTCTAATTGTCTTCTCATCTCTGTCTGAGTCTCTCCAGATTGAAATACATTTATAAAACTAACTAAAACATTTAATTTGAGCAGGAAAATCATTTAGCTTTAGATTTGTTTGGATTTTTAGAAATGTAACTAATATTTATTATTCCTAATGGCTCAATAACTTACCTATGAAATGTGTTTTTTTTTACGTTACAAAAACATTGACGTTAGATATAAGCATGCTGCAGTGTCACAGTCTGTCATTTTTCAGGAATTAGCCAGAGTCAAAATGCAAAAAACTTTGCAGACATTGCTTTTAAACAAAGTGTTGAGTAGCTAATGGCATTGCATGCAGATAATGTAGCTAAATGACAAGTTAGCCCATGCCATTCAATCAATTCACTAAGTGAATTTCCATCTGGGATTAATAGAGTACATTCATTCACTCATTAATAGCATTTTAAGCTAGCTAACAATATGTTGGTGTTACCAATTCTGCATCCATTGCTAGTTCTTAATCCCTTTCATTTCTGTACAGAAGTTGTGCTTACTGTTGCTTTCCACATATTTAAAATACATTTTTATTGTCATCACAATAGAAAGAGCAAAGTGAGGGAGGAGACATCAGAGGCAGCAGGACCATGATGCAGATCTCATCAGGCAAGGACAGATTAGAACTTAATGAGAATCAGATATTTGCTGTACAGACAAACCAGCCAGGTATCTGCACAGGGACTTTACAGATATTTCAAAATTACTTTCATTCACTGACATATCTTAAACATTTTAATTAGAATTTTGTGCTTTCAGAATGGGAAGTACAGCTGTCATTATGTCTGCAGGTAACAAGTTGACAAGTTGTGAGCAGCTTAAAAAAGTAATAAATCTGACAATATATATTTCTTGCCATGTGCGTGGGTTTACAAAACAGCTCATGTGGATCTGACGATATGAAAATGGATCACTCACTAGTTTGAGTGAAAATAAAGTTTATTATGTGGAGATCACATTCTGCTGTCATATCCTTTGAAATGTTTGTGTTGGCCTTTGATGCAGTAGTGGGGGTGTGCGCGTGTGTATTGGTGTGTGTGGTTAAAACATGAATGTCCCCAAGTTGTCCAATAACTATTATACTTGGTTAGTTTAAGCATTTGTCATGCTGAAGAGAGTAAATTCCTCATCTGTGCAGACAAAGTGTTTGCAAAGCATAGCATGAGACTAGGCAACATGTTTTTAGTTCATTGCTAAGCCCAAAAAATCTATTGCAATCTGGCATAGATTAAAATCAAATTATTTCCGTTACAGTGTGAAAATAGGAAAAGGATTATTTAGCCTTATTATAGTGGCACATAAATTCTGCACATATGAATTGGTGATAACACTAGTTCTCACATAAAACCAAGTATCACAACACTGTTAAAGTCTGTGCTGTAAAACAGAGGACTGACTGTACCAATAGGAGAAAGAAATCTGTATGTATGATTACAATGAAGCTGGGCAGATGGCCAGCTTTCCA
The DNA here is from genome assembly GCF_002775205.1 of Xiphophorus maculatus. Lineage (NCBI taxonomy): Eukaryota > Metazoa > Chordata > Actinopteri > Cyprinodontiformes > Poeciliidae > Xiphophorus > Xiphophorus maculatus. Next base: position 28,753,848 of record NC_036451.1, read on the forward strand.
ATGTGCAACCTGCTCTATTCATCCACACCCAATTTAATATCACAGCATAATTAAGGACTTGGCAGCTCTGCAGTGCAAATATTATGGAGCGATCTTGTCTGGAGGTTATTGAACGGGGCACCAGGATTACATAAAACACAAGAAAAACTAAATGTAGCACCAGAATGGGATGTGTGTAAATGTTTATTTAAACAATAATTAGCTATTTTTAAAGACCCTGGTCTGGGTTTGCAACATGTTTATCTGGGTTTATATCTCACTTCAATTGGAAATAGAATGCAACAAGATGTCAATAAGAAATGTTTCTTTTCTTCTTCTTGACTGCTCAAATGGCTTTCAGCGCACGTTTGCTGCAATTAACCAATGTCTTGGAGGGATTTTAAAAGTGTTATTGAATAACTCCACAAAATCCCTCTAAATTGATTTCACTGTAACCAGCAAAATAAATACCTTGAAGAATAAAGTTGTCTTGTATTGTGAAGCAGATATTTTAAGTTGGGTTCATCACCTAATGCCAGTGGAGGACAGAACCAATAAGAACATTGAATTCTTCAGTGTCTTCTGCCTGGTGTTAGTCCTAAAATACTATCAACCAACAGCCTTGCATCTTTGTAAATACAGTCATTCAATTGAAATCTTCCAATTTGTTGATCATTCAAACTATTTGTGGATTTCCAGAAATGTTGCCTTGTTGTCACCTTGTCAGTTGGGCTTTTTATGTTCCTTCTGTCAGACACTGAAGATGGTGCATAACATTCACATAGCAACCCTTCTGAACACTTATCAACTGATTGGGATTAATCTAATCACCTGTCTTGGCAGGCAGGTTCTGTTCTGTTGCCTCCCTCCACAGAGTTCTCATTAACCCCTAAAACCAACAAGATCAGTAGCCGATTATCAACAATGGAACCATTCTAAAGGGCTGCTAATGTCATATTTCAAGCTGTGTATAAAAGCTTTTTAAACTTAAAGCTGATTAGAAAAATACTGAATATGAATTTTCACACATAAACTTCATGCTTAGGAAGGATTGTACATTGATCGTTTTCTTAACACTGTACACTAAAGCAACCAATACTGAAAAGAGCTGACTCTAGCTCATGTCCACAACAGCATACACTAAGAAGAAGCACGGGCAATGTCTCAACGTAAGGAGGGGTCAATAGAAGATGAACTACATACTGTGATACTAAAAAATAGCTCTGAGCCTCTTCTCTGCAAGATTCCTAACACTAAAAGTTGCTCATACTAACAAGATTTTAGGAAAATTCTTTGAATTTCTGAAATTGTTAGATTTATTTTCTTTTTTAGAATTTTACCTGATTGAGATGAATTATTCACAAAATTTCCCCTCACAGGAGGCTAAAAATGGCTCCCACTGATGGCTTTAGGGTTTTTTGGAATGTTCAAAATTCTAATATGGCAAAAAAAAAAAAGTTTGGGGAAACAATGAAGCAGAGGTTATGTGAACCTTTCTGAAAAATTTTAACCTCAGCCTTAAAACTTACTGTGTGATTGAAGAAAATATAAAGCTTTATCTCTCTGGTTCTCCCAAGAGGAAGTTATTTTCCTGTATGTATTTAATACTCAATCTTCACCACATTATTCCCTTTATATTTACTCCTAATGTCTGTTTTTCCATGCAAGATCTGGGACTTCATGTATAAAAGAGTGCGTAGTTTTCACACTAAAACTTGGCGTACGGACAAATTTAGGAAAGTGTGGCGCCTAAAAAAATTCTGATGTATAAAGCCTTATGTACGCAAATACCTGCACACCTTTCCTTTATACATCCCAATTTGCGGGAAAGAGAGCGCAGCTGCTGGTTCTCCCTGTCGACCCCCATAAATACATATGTAAATTATTATAAATACCCAGAAGGCTACCACCATGTGAAGCTATAACCATGGCAACGTCCTTGTTTGTAGCAGTATAAATATTTATAATAATTATAATAATATATTTTATTTAAAATGTGCTTTCAGGGCACATAAGGTCACCTCACAAAAATAAAAATAATACATTTTAAAGAAAAAAAATCTAAATTAATAAAAAGACAAAGAGATCGTTCAAATGTCTTAACAGCAGAGCGTTCACAGAGAATCATTTGAGCGGGCATTGTGAACGTCTATTCTAAATAGTAGAATCGTACATAAGTTGTACATTTACAGAAACCACTCTATTATAATAATAATTAAAAGTAAGTGCTATACAGTAAGAGGATCAAGATCATAATTCATTTATTGCCTTTGATTGAGCTTGTGCAATTAATAATATAATAGTTTAATTATAGTTCTTAACTGCCTTTTAAACCCACCATTACAGACATGTACAACCATTCTGGAAAGGCTCCCCATGAATAATGACATAGAGTGAATTAGAGGCTATGTGAAACCTTGTTTTCCACATATCTTTTTGTTTTTCGGGCAAAACTAGAACTCCTCCAGGTAGACATTTCCACCCGCCACTTTCCAAATAGGTGTAAAATTCATCCAGATTGATAAAAGCACAGTGACAAGTTTGGAATCTTAACAAGAGAACAACTGACCTGAGGGGAACAGTAACATGTCTGAGCTGGCAGTAGACCGTTGTCATGACATCATTGGCTTTTTTTGAGGGGGGGTAGTTATGAACTGAGCAAACAACACAATCAGCATCAGCACCCAGCATATTAGTCAACATGTTACTTTTATTTACTTTCAAGTTGTTGTTTTTTTACATTTCCAAAAGCTTTCTTACCTACGTCAAAAAGCTAAATGATGTTAGGTCAAAAAGTCTACTTTTAACCTAAGTACACTTTGGTTAAGTTTTGAAGAGGACCCCAAGACCACTGACTAACAGTACGTATTTGTGACCCCTGTTAGGGACCGCCACTTTTTGCAACTACTATGCTAAACTGTGTTATGCTATAAAATCTTTGAACATTCGTTTTGATTCAGGAGACACAAGGTGGACTTTTGTGACAAATGTACATGCTCAAACAAGGACCAGATCCAGGCTGGCAAAGGCAGTGTCTCACCAGTCAGGTTTTAGTTTTCACATTCCCACCACACAATGGCAATGATTTTGACAGGATTTTCCTATGAACACTTTCTAAAAATCCACCAAGTGTTGAAAAGCAGCCCAAATTTTAACAACCTGCACAAACCTGTTTTTTTCCATCCAAATATGTTCAGAAGAAGCCCAGTTGGGTGGAACCTGCTCAATTTGGCAACACTGACTACTAGTTGACAAATCCAACCCCATTGGCCAAAAAAGAAAACCCAATGCATCTGGTGGACACACAGCATACACAGCTTGCAAACATCTGAAAGAGGTAAATGACATTTAAATGTAAAATCATGGAGGTCTTATAGGATCACCATTTTAATACCAATTTCCCTCATATATTAAGATTGATTTGTTTTCCCCCTCTTGTACAAGTTCTACAAGAGAGCTCATTATTCCCCTGATAGAAACACACTTATTCAAATTCCATGAAAACATTCAGAAAAACACTGACACCCATAAAAGGTTCACACAGAAAAAAAGAATAAGCAGAGGAAAAGTTGGGTGGTGAGCGAACATGACAGAGATCCTCAAGGGAATTCTGAACATAAGAAGGTTCATGCCTCTCTCTTTCTTGCATTTTTCCCTCTCCAAGTCAGTGTGTGTGCACACGAGTGTGCCACCTCCCACCGGAACCTCCTTCAACAACTGCAAAACTAGGACAAAGCCTGAGGAAGAAAAAAGACAAAGGCACATGGGAAGAAACTAAGATGGTTGGGTGAAAAGTCAAAATGGACAGCCAGAGGAAACACTTGGGAAAAGGCCAACTGGTGCAAAGACTGATCAAGACAGATGTAAGAAGCAGAGGCAGGAAAGAAAACATGAAAGAAAAAGGAAGCAAAATGTCGTTGTAGAAACAACGAGAAACTGTCCAAACGTGGACAAAAATCACGTTAAGAACAGCTTTATATTATATATATATATATATATATATATATATATATATATATATATATATATATATATATATATATATATATATATATATATATATATATATATATATATATATATTATTTTTATATTTCTGGAGAAGGAATAGTGCAATTTCAGAATAATGTCACATTCAAATAGGTCTAAAACTATTTATTTTGTGATGTCCTCACTACGCTGTACAGCAGCAGTCCCCAACCTTTTTAGTCGCGCGGACCGGTCAGCCCTTCGCTATATTGCTATTTTGGACCGGGGGGGAGCACAGTAATCCAATGTTGTTTTGCTGCTCATTCTGCTGCAAGTTGACTCAATTTTGACACGCAAGAGTAACTGGTAAAATCCGGTTTAGGATTTTCAAAATAAAAGATCCGGAAGTAGTTTATTATTTCTTGGGCCCGGTACCACTTGGTCCATGGCCCGGTGGTTGGGGACCAATGCTCTACAGGACTAAAAGAACCTCAATAATTGTAATTGCAGACATGTGCTGCTACATTCTCCATTACTCTCAGTTTGTACTTTGAATACTCAACAGGTTGCTATGACAATCCCACAATGTACACCCAGGTAGGGCTGGGTGATGTATGGAGTATACCCAATGTATCACAACCATCAAGTATTAATTGTCATTCTTGACAAAACTTCAGCATCTAATTCACAGTGAGTGTTGTTTACCATGAGTCCATCCTCTCTCTCAACCTAAACATTTTCTGCTAGTCACACCGCGCACGAAAAAAAAATATAGCGACGGTGGGAGTTTCAGAAGAATAAGACGGTAACTAAAGTAAAGTCAGATGAACTAGAGTAGTTCCAAAGAGAAACAATGCTGGATCAATGACCTGTCAGTGGTTTGGATTTTATAAGGAGTAAGTGGAACAAAGTGAGATAATTCGAGAAACATGCCATAAAGCCATACAAAAGGTTGTACCACAAAATTATTTCCCCACCTAAAAATATATCCGTAGGCTTGTGACTTTATCACACATTCTCTAGAGACCCCTGAATGTTTTGCATTGATAACAAATATTCAGAGGAATAAACGTCACCATTTGGACTTCAGCTTCTCTGATTGCAGTTTAGACTTATTTCCTTTTTGCCTTTTACCATTTTGGTAAAAGGCAGCATGTGCAAATAGTTCAATACCTGTGACTTGTTCTGGGTCTGCTGATTTTATTGTCATTTGAACTTTTACTTCTCTCATCTGATCTCATCTGTTTTTTGGGTTTTTTTGTTTGTTTTTTTATTTTCATTTTGAATTTTTTATGTTAAAAGCACTGAAGAGGTCCTTTCCCTATGGATTCTGGTGGCTACAATAATTTATTCTGATTTTGTATACAAACAAGAAAAAACATGAATGGTGCATCTGAAAAGAGTACTCCTCTGCCATTTCACCTGCTATCTAGTTTAAAATAACAATTGAGATTTTTAATATATACACTGCTCAAAAAAATAAAGGGAACACTTAAACAACACAATATAACTCCAAGTAAATCAAACTTCTGTGAAATCAAACTGTCCACTTAGGAAGCAACACTGATTGACAATCAATGTCACCTGCTGTTGTGCAAATGGAACTTTGTACAGAACAAAGTATTCAATGAGAATATTTCTTTCATTCAGATCTAGGATGTGTTATTTGAGTGTTCCCTTTATTTTTTTGAGCAGTATATATATATTGTACATCATGAGATAGCAGAAATATATTAGGATATTAGATTTTCCTAATATCGCCCTCTCAAGATGCAGCCACAAAAACATGCTAACCCTGTCACCACTGGTGGCAGTGGATGAGTAAAGTCATCCACTGCCACCATCAAGCTCAACCCATCACATCACGATGCTGCCGCCACAATAATAAACCCTGGGTTCTTGCTGTTTACATGCTTGAATTCTCATTTCTGATAATCTTCATAGCTTAGCCTCCTCCACAGTCAAGCCGCCACATTACATACTGTACATCATCGTCAAACATTGTAGTGATTGGGTAAAATCAGATGCAATCATTTAAAAGTTCAACTGAGTCGATGCTTCCAGTAAGCAATTGTTTCTCAATAGTTGAGCAAACCAGAGCATAGAACAAGTGTCCGGTTACTACCAAACTAGAATTCTTATGGTGTGGAAAAGGTTTTTTTTTTTTAACGTGTCAAATTCTTGTGAAAGAAACTCTTAGTACTTTAGCATCAACAGATGTAAAAAACAAAACTTTATCTGTTTGCTGCAATTGACAGGAAGTTTTTTTAGAGGGGCCTGCAATAATCAGTTATCCATGTATCTGTGTGAGTAAAGAAGAAATGCTAAGTTGAGTTAAATAAATTCAGATAGATGAATTTAGATTTTAAAAATATATTTAAAAAATGACAAATGTTTTTGCTAAAATGTGAGCGATTAATATTTTAAGTCTTCAGTACAAATCTATATGCTTTTTTTTTTTATTTCTATTTACCATTTTGTCTTTTTGAAATGGGTTTGTAACAACCCATCAGTTTCAGTCACCCATCAGTGACTGAAACTGGAATGCTGTGAGGTGCATTTAGGACTGAGAAGTAACAACAAAGCAGCAGTGTGAGAACAAACTGCTGAAGTGTCTAGAAACTGCTTGTTTAAGGAAAAACAGCTCTATTAGTCTGACACCACTCTTTCCCAATACCGTCAGTTTCTACAGCTGCTATTATTCCCTTATCTACTTCTATATCAATTTGTGTTTCTATTCCCGAGTCGTCTGGTGACAACACACCGAGCCGGCCATGGTTCAGCCTGGGAGAGTGGAAGCGACTGTTCAAACAAACACAGTGTGAGCCATCAAACCAAATGTGAAAATGATATTGTAAATATTTATCCAGTGAAATTGTGGTGAACCGGTACCAACCCGGTAAAAAAAACTCGAAAACTAGAGCTAAACATCTGCAGCAGTTCAATGGAGTCCATTCTGGTGCAGCATGGAACGCCGACTTCACTGCAGAGAGGAAACATCCGCAGCAGGTCGTCATGGCAAAACGCATCGTGGGATGGAACTCACTGTCTCTGCACAGTGAGTTCAGAGACAGTGCTACCAGGGTAAAGACTAAGGAACAAATGGTTTCATCAGGATTAAACACGCCCCTAACTCCCCCATCCTGGCCCGGAGCGGTGGCCTTCAGCCTTCTGACCAAACCTTCATCAGATTATAATGACTGTAAACAGAAACCAGTAGTAACACATGCAGCATGGCACTGAGAACAACAGCTCTGATCACAACATGTTTTTGGGTCTGCTCATTTTTTTTCTCCCCCGCAAATACTATGCATTTCATCTTTTTTAAACAAATCTGCTAGAATTAACCTAAATCCTCATAAATTATTGAATATTTGAACCCCTTAATGCCAGCATTTTTTAGCTTTAATCAAAAGCTTTTGTCCCCCTCCCTCATATTAATAGAAATTGCTTTACTACATAAGTTTGTATTATTCAAGCCTGGGAGTATCAGAAGCTGGCAGCAACATTAATAATAATTAATTTAAATTGTTTATTATTAAGTTAAAAATCATATTTATTTTTTTTACCAAGCAAAAATACTTTTCATTGATCACTGTTCTATTTATGTAAGTATGGCAATTTACATAAATGGGACTCGGGCGAGGGAACAGTTTTTTGACAACTTTTCAGAAGCAATTTAAACACAGATGAAATAAAAATGGCTGTTTTCCAACAATGTTTCTAGAGAGAAACTTGAAAAGAAAATTGCCCTCCCAAATACACAACCATGGTTATGAAAAATTTAAATTAAGAAACCACAAAGCATAAATATGTTTAAAATGTTTTAGTTCTTCCTTTCTGCTGCAGCTGCAATGTCCATTGTCTGTTGTTTGATTTTATTGTATTTTTTTCCTGAGGGATAGCCTCTTACACTTTGACGGTACCATATATAATGACAACAAAAATATATTAATTGAAAAAAGAACAGCATCTAACAAATTTTAATTTGATTGATTTGTGCCTGATGATTGATATCAACTATGAGGTACCAGTGAAAATAACTTCTGGCCTTTAGAAGACAATGAAAGAAGAGGCGAGTGCTGCGCTCTCGTCCCGACCGTCTCCATTTGAAGCAGTCCGAGCAGATCTGAAACTCCTCTGTTGGTTCTGCCCAGCTGAAGCAGAACTTCCTCATCTCCTTCCCAACTTCAACTTCTGGTGTGAGCCAGAGCACTTTCAGGACACCAGGTCACGATCCACACCCCCCCCCCTAAACTCTCCAAGCATTTTCGCTCTAAACCCACAGAGTTGATCAATTTGTTCTGTTTGTGATTCCAAAACCGAGAGCTCAGAAACACAGAGCCGAGGAGAGCAGCACACCTGCACACAGCTTAGTTTATGACACATCCATTACAATGTGGGACCACTAGAGGTAAATTGAAATTTCAAGTGATTATTTGTCTTTCTGTGCCGTCTGTGGGTGGTGAAGTTAAGCCAAGGAAACAACAAAAACAGCCTTTACTGTAAAAACAGCCTCAGTAGCAGGCCTGCCATCTTACTGTCCTTTTCCTGTCTCAGACATTGTTTCCAACCCTAATCTCCTTTCATCGTAAAGTAAAAAGATACAGGATGTTGAATGAGTCTTGGTTTCTAAATAGTGATTTCCATGCTGTGTGACTAATATCCAGTGTAAGCTTCTGTAATCTCCCAATTTACGTCAATATCTTTCTCTGTGTGCGGGTGCGGGGGCGTGTGTGTGCGTGTGCTACGTTAGAGCAGATAAATGATGCTAGGATTTGAGGAGACCAGTCAGATTGCTTTGTATTTGCCTAATAAAAAGCTAAAGGATATACAATAAGTGACAATGTGAGTCGCTGCCAAGACGATGACATTAACACCCAGACCCAATCAAGGACACTGTCGGTATCTCTTTGCTCTCACACACTCACACTTCCAACATGTCCTCGCATCCAGAGAGAGGGATTGCCTGAGATGGAGAGAGAGAGAGAAAGAGCAAGAGAGAGAAAGACACAGAGAGAGGGCAATGCAGGGCATTATCTTGATGAAACAGAGCTTGATACAGTGAGCCAAGCCAACGTGAACATAGCCCTGCTTTCTTTTAATGGAAATTACAAGGTCCACCCTGAGCTCTTCTTGTTCAATACTGCGTACAGCTACATCTTTGTGTGTGGGGGGGCCGTGGGGGTGTGCATGTGTGTGTGCTGTCGTTTGAACTCTCCTTCATGTAATATGCTGCTATCCCACCACACTGTTACCACACACCTCCTGACATCAGATATGGCAGCCAATCAGATCTCCCGTCCGTTCCTGAGCCTTGCAGTCATTCCGTCATAAAGGTCGACAACTTGCACACGACTCAGGGTTTTAGGGTCTGATTAGGGCTGGGCGATATGGCTTCAAAATCTCCGATTTTTTTCATACAGGACCCAATTTCCCATTTTTATTTCTATTATTTTTGTTCCTCGGTGTCTTTTCTATAAGAGAAATTACAAATGACAAAAAATATTTTCAAAAAGTTTATTTTTTCGCACCACTCTGTGAGTGGTGGGATGGAGTATTTGGGCCAGTTGTTCTATTGTGAAAATGTTGTAATAATAATAATAATACTATTGGCAAAATAAAGGTTAAATTTCACCATAAAAATGTCTTTAAATTACAATAAAACGTTGTAATGAGAAAAAATAACCTTTCGATAGACCTCGCATGAGCAGCTCGATTTGTGTGTTTGTTTCTTTTTACAATTGGTTCAATGTTCCTGCTATTGATAAAAACTAGATGCTAATGTGTTAGAAAATAAAATATTTCTAGTAGGTATTATCTGTAAAACCAACAACAAAGTATACCTTCCAGATGATCAACATTCCTTGTGAATTTTTAGTTTTTTTTGTGTTGGAGATTTCATAATTTTACTACTTCATTCTCTGAATATTCTGACTTTATTTTTTGGTGATATAATGACTTAATTCCTGTATTATATTGACTTTATTTTCAACTTTACTATTGTAATTAAAATAAGAAAAAGTCCTTGTTTTACCCTAATACTCCATCATAGAGTCAACCTGAATTTAAAGTGCAAATAAATAGAACATGTGAAACACATCTTTTAAACAAAATGGTCGCCCTAGGTGAGCTGGCATCACTCTGAAACTCAAGGAGTGCATTGTTGGACAAAAATCCACATTTTCCAAAACTAAAATCTTCAAAAAACAAAATTTTGATTAATTGATAAAACTGATTTATTGCCCAATACTAGATCTTATCAGACATGAAGAATCAGAAGAAAATAGTTTCTTTGTATTTTTAACCATATTTTCTGATAAGCCTTAATATATATTCAGTCAGAATACTGACTCTGACTTCTTGACTTTCCAACTTATGCAAATACCCACTTTCTGGTTGCCCTGAGTCATGCCCTGAATGATTTGTAGACCTCAGGTTTATAAAGCTGCACCCTGTACAGGGTGCCATACCGCACAATTCTTCCTCGTAGTCCCACAGTTTTCCTTCTACCCTCTGTGGCATAGTGAAGGTTGCATTTAGATCATACATACCTCCTTGTTTACATATTTTCTTGCCCGGTTTCCTGGCACATTCCTTGGATATTCTTTTGACTGTAAAATGAATAGAAAACTAAAGAATAACATGGAGCTCCTGGACGCGCAAAGCACACAGGAGCCAGCATGCACACACACACGCCCACACACATCCCAACACACAGAGCTGATTGACTGAAAGAGACTAAGAGAGGAAGGAGAGGAAAAACAAAGGAAAGGAGAGAATGAATGAATCACGGCGGCTCAATCAGAGCAGCATTCAATCTATCAGTCAGCCAGCCAGTCATTCAGTCAGCAAAATCAATCAGTGATGATCATGACAACGACTGTCTTGTTTAATGAACTGTGGCCTTTGTGGCAGAGCACAATACGTTATGATGAGGTACAGACATGGGGGTGTAGTGAAGGCAATAAGGAGGAAGAGGATCAAGAAATGGGATGGAGGAATTAGAGGAGGATGTAGAGAAGGTCAGACAGGGTAAGATGGGAGAAGCTTTGAATGGACATTAAAGTTCTGTCAACACATGTGCACACTGCTTTCTCTTAAACAAATTATTTCCACATTCTCAGGTTTTATAAACACCGGCATGCACATTAAACATGCAAAGGTCATGCTTTTTGTCTACTATCAGACAGAGATGCACTCTCACACTGAACACTTCCCAACAACACAGATGCTCTCTAAGCGACGGTTCTGGCTTTATTTCTCTCAGCCCTTCCACAACCGGCCTGACTGCTGGGCCTGCAGGCCTACTCACCATCCTCAGTGGGAACATAGATGTTGAGATAGAGGCAGTCCTCGCTCTGGTCCTGAACGTAAGTGGACACCACATCGATGCTGTTGGTGAACCAAACTGGCAGCATAACGTCTGGCAGGCGGCCCTCCACAATGCTCTGAGGACACACCGGGGCAAAGTGTGTGGCATTGTGAATGTCTGACCACGATGCTGGCATCTCTGGAGGCTGGAAACGGCGCTCGCCGGTGGGCGGGGTGGCATAGGGGACGCCCAAAAACTGGATGACGGGCCCCAGGATCTCATTGTTGAGCTCCTTCTTGATGCCGCGCAGCCTGCCGTAGGCGGTTGTGACCACTGGGTCATTCTCGTCCAGTTTCTCGGCCAACACGGCAACCGGACACAGCAGAAGCAGCAGTCCGACCCATGTTAGTGTAAACACCCAGAAGCCCATGCCCAGTGAACTTCTAATTGGTTCACATCCCATCCTCCTGCCCCTGTTCCTGGCAGTCTGAAAGAGAGCACTCCAAGTTTCTGAGTGGTGCCTCCACTGAGACATGATTGCCAGTTCTCAGCTTAGTTTTTTATCCTTAATGAAAATGTGTTCAGTTAAGCTTTTCCACTTATGCCATGCAGATGCAAACACAAACAAAATCCAGGGTGACTTGTGCAGATGACGGTTGCAGTTGCTAACAGCCCTTTTTATAACCCAGTGAGCTCCAACCATCCAGAGGAACGGTAGCAGTCATTCATTTTCTTCCTGCACATCTGAGAAATATTCCTCACTAGATGGAAAACACTCCACAAAAAGGTCCCATCAGCATCCTCTGAAGGAAAGATGAACACTCTCATTTTCAAACATCAATTCTCAGGGGTGGAACCGCCATTCACTGAAGAGTGTCTGTCATTCTGAGTTGTAGACGCAGGAGTAGCAGCGTGGTGGCGATCTTGGTTTAAGGGTTGATTATGTAGAGAGGTCTGTCCTCTGCAACGGAAAAGAGAGAGAGAAAAAAAACACCAGTCAGCAAACGTATGAAGAAAGATAATCACATTGTCAGTTCAGTGCCCTTTATTTTCACCTTTTATTTATACCTTTTATTGGACATTAAATAATAAACCATTAACATTAAATTTTATCTTATACACAAATGCACAGGCATCCATCAAATAAATAGGACCCTTTTATTTATAGCACATCGCCACATGATTAAACTTCACAGTGGAATGGTCTATCTGTATGCAGAGTTTGTTCAACAATTAAATTTTATATGAATCAAATACAGCATTAAACCATTGACAGCTTTAATGACTGTTCCGCTTGAGAACACTTGGTCCTTATAAAGCTGGGGGATGTAACTTCAGAATGCACACCTCTCTACACCATAAAATTTGCTTAGACATGGATTGAGATTTGATCCAGTATCAGCAGGATGTCCAAAGAGAATTATCCCAGGAGACAAGGACTCAAAGGTTCATCCACCAGTATCCAGACAACAGGCAAGACAGAGGACCTAAGCTGTTCTGGAGGCCCACATAAAACCTGCAAGCGTGGCCAAAAGACTCTGTAGTGACACAAACATGCTTTGACGAAACACAGATAGAATAACTACAATGAGGTGTATAATTTTAAAAATGTTCCTTTATGACAAAAAATAGTCCTGATTTTTTGTTATGGAATAAAATGATCAGCTAATTTCTCTCCTCCATCGATAGGCTTCTCTTGATTATGAAACCCATAACTTTTTGTTTGCCTTTACACTGTAAATATTCTACTCATATCGTGTTCTCTACTGTCAATGCTTTATTTCATTCCTGAGAAAAGGTATTGTGAAAGAGTGCACTATTGCCAACTCCTCAGCAAGGAAAGTAGTTAATGGGAGCAGCTGTACTGCTCACTGCAACTGCGTTTCCAATGATACTGTGCGTGTTGTTGCCAGTGTTTAGTAGCAAAGAAAAATGTCGCTAGTAGCTGATTTGAAAAAATTTTGCTGGACCATCACTGAAAAGTCACTAAATTGGCAACATAAGTGCATAAGTGCTTACTTGGTTTTGTGCTTCTCCAAGACTTTTAGAGAAGACCAGGGCAGTATAGAGCATGTAAATGATAATGATAAAAATGAATTGGTGCTTGAGGGTTATAGTTTCTCAAGATATCACTTGAATTTAAGTTAGCACTTTAGCCTTAGGTTCCACTAAATAACATGCTGGCATAGTGCTTTGGAATTAGCAGAGCTAATGTTTATGATTAGTGCTTTAGTGTTAACGCAACTAACTCATTCGAACTCATTCGTTAGCGGTCCCCATCACTGACAGATAAGAATCTTGATGTTATCCAAAGGAGTGTTCTTACTCTCAATTATTCCCAGGAACAGTTTCATGAATGCAGAGTGATATCAAAAAATACTTCAAAAATAACTGCCATAAAAAGAAAATGTGGTGATAATCTGCATTTCCCAGCATGACAGAGCACCATGTCACAAGGTACAAAAGATAAAATGGATCAGAGATCAAAACAATAACATTTTTTACCCATGTCTATGAAACCCTACAGATCAGAATCTCACTGAGTCCCTGTGGTCAGTTCTCAGAAGGCAAATGAGCAAAGTGAACATAAGCCAACAAACCGGGATCGACTCTAAGCCCTAATAAGAAAAGATGGAATGCTATCAATCAGGATTGGTCCCAGTAGAGGATAACAGATGTTAAGGAAAAAAGGATCAACTCTGGAAAAAAATTGACTCTTTACTCACATCGACTAGAGGGCTGTTAGTGATGATCAAACACAAAATTAAACATGTGAAGACAACTGATGTTAAGGCTGGCTGCTGCAATCTGCTTCCAGTGTGTTATTACATTCTGGAGAGGAACTGACATGGGGGTATAGAGCTAGCAGTAAAGATGCTTACAATATATGGTCTGTTTTCAATAAAAGTAACTGCGATTAATGCAGATATCTAAAACTGAATGCTGGGCACAAAAACTAAAAAAAAGAAAATAAATATTTTTCCTTTTCTTTTAGCAGTCTATGAAGAACCTGAAAAACAGATCAATAGGATGACTCAGACAACATGAATGAAATTACTTTTGATGCATTGAAGTGTTTCTGTCTGATTTAGATGGCTAATGTAAAACATTTTGGCTCTCATTTTCACTCAGTTTAGAAGCCAAACCATCTGAAGAGGAATTAAAACATTTAAACTGGACAAAGATCACTTCCGTTTCCAGAGGAGCTGCATGTACAAAAGAATAAATTCCGACAGATGAGCTGGGTGGGAATGGCAGAAGGAAAGAGAACAATTTTAGCAGCAGTGGGATAATAATGAGACAGAAGTGAATAAAAAAAATTAATATCAAACTACCACATGCAGCATAAAGAGGAAGTTCAACCCCTGTTTGTGTAGATAAAAGTGTTTTGATCATGACAACATTAAAACTTTTCACCACTGGCAGAAAGTTGAATCTTGTTAATGAGCACACCCACCATGTGCCTACAGAGATGCAGGAAGACCAGTGTTTGTGTTCTGAGCATCCTTTTCCACATAAATAACTGACGCACACCAAAGAACATGAATTATGTACATACATTTTGTGCACTTTTGAAATTCTTAAGCATCCACCATTTCATTTGGCATGGCCCCATTTGGGACAGTTTACCTTTTCACTTCCTTCAAATGACCACAAATACTATAAACTAAAACAATATAAAGCACTTCTTAAACTTGCTTGAAATCAACATCTCTCCTAAGTGAATAAAACACCATACATGATCTTTTTAGTTTGTTTAAAAATGCATCCAAGCTGCTCCTGTTTTGACTTTTCCCTTCTATATCTGTCAAGCTGTAGGTTGTTGAAATGTGGACCCAAATGTATAGAGGCA
Source organism: Xiphophorus maculatus (assembly GCF_002775205.1). Taxonomy (NCBI): domain Eukaryota; kingdom Metazoa; phylum Chordata; class Actinopteri; order Cyprinodontiformes; family Poeciliidae; genus Xiphophorus; species Xiphophorus maculatus. The sequence goes on from NC_036451.1 coordinate 28,768,964, forward strand.
GAGGCAGCAACTGAGTTAGATGATTTAATGAAAAAAAACGCTGAGCACAAAAAATAGAAGATCCAATGTGACAGCAAAAATTAAACCAAAAGAACTTCCAGTCAGGAGACATGTGGTAGAAACAGGGACACACAAAGGACTGAGGTGAGTAGACATAGGATCTGACAAGTAATGGCAGAGATTGAAGGGCTGAGGAGCAGGGTGAAAGTGGCACAGAGAAACTACATAGATATACAGGGAAACACAAAAGAGTGAGGGAAGCAGCATAAGGGAACTGGAAATAATTCTAAAACTAAGCTAAAAGAAAACATGATAAAGTAGAAAAAGATGAAGGGAAACAATGAAAGAACACAGAGTAAGAGCAACTAGAAGGACTAAATAAAGAAATAACCTAACTAGAATCACTTGTGTTTCCTCTCTTGCTCCCGGTGAAGGCGGACACTTTTTTCCTCTGCTCCCTCCCTGATCTTGACTCCCCTGCTTGCTCTGTTTTTGTCCTGTCTTTTCCGATATTTTTGGAGCCTTTCTTTGGACATCCTCCAAATCTACAAATTATGGATCTGGTCAACCGGTTTCTCAAATTTTCTTGACGGGAAGACTGGGCACAGGAGAGCCTTCTTGTCCTGCGGGGACACACCCGGTGGGATACACCCTGGATTATTCATGATAACAGGATTTTTGCTGTTTGGAACTTGTAGATACCTGGCTTATCGACAAATTTGTGATGGACTTGGCTGAATTAGTGAACACTCAAACTGTTGGTGTGGACAGAGACGCAAGTTGGATGTGAGTCTTGCTGAGACTCGCAGCCCAGCTCATGACTCAAAAACTCACTAACGGGATGGAATCGATCTTGGAGAAGTTGCTAGTTTTGGTTCAGTGGAATGTCCACACTAATTTGGATTATTGGGAACTGAGATGTATCGGAGAGACTGTAGGGAAGACTGAAATTTATAATCTACCTGATCTAAGACATTCTGTATCTGAATTGGCTTGTCCCATGTTGCCTTGGAAGTGCTGCATATTTCCAATCTCCTTGAAGATATATAAACATAACACTCCTTCCCATCTCACCCCCTCCTGTAATCCATGCAGCTGTGGAGCTGAGCGCTCCCAAGGACATGCCTTGATATGCCTTGAGATCTTATCGGACTTCTGCCGGGAGGCTGAGCAATGTGGTTTGATGGCCCTGTGATGTCACTGTCTTCACTCATGTCTTTGTTTTGTCTCAATGTTGCCATGTGCCCTAATGTGTCATTACCTCTTTTTATTTTATTATTTAGAAAACTGTGGAGTACTTACTTTTAACCCAGAAAAGGAATTAGATTAGTCACTCTTTAGCGTATTTTTTAGAAACTGTAGAGTACTCACTATTTAGATCAATATTATACTTCTTAGATTATTTTTTAGAATATTATGCAGAGAGACTCCTACTATTGCAACCCAGAAAAGGAATTAGAACAAACTAAGAATCCAGAAAAAAATCTTCCAGGAACACTTAGTTTTTATTATTACTTAGAAACTGTGAAGTACTCATTACTTTTACAAATTTAGGGCATACTTAGAAAGTCCTGAGATTACTTACTGTACTTACACTTATTTAGCAACCCAGAACAGGGATTAGAACTTGAATCCAGAAAAACTACCTTAGCAACTACTTTTGAGACTCCCATTCTTCCAAACCACAAACCAGAAAAGGAATTAGACCAGAGGATACATACTTATACTTATCTAGCAACCCTGTATAGAAGTACATAGTTTATTTACTTTGGATCAACATTACTAGCTTTTTCTTCTTTTGCTCTTTCCTTTGGTTTGTTATTTTGTTTGTATTTCCTTTTAATTCCTGTAAAGCACTTTGTATTGTCTTGTTGCTGAAAATGTGCTATATAAATAAAATTTGCTTTACCTTTACCTTTAAAGAAAGATGGACATACAGTGTGTGGTACTGTGGTGGCTCAGGGGCAAAGCATGACCCACTTATGAAGGCCTTAGTCCTCGTGGCAGTAGTCGCAGGTTCGATTTCCGGCCTGGTAACCTTTGCTGCATGTCTTCCCCCTCTCTAATTACCCCCTTTCCTGTCGGACTACCTTCAAAACAAAGGCCACTAGAGCCAACAAAACCAAAAGAAAGAAAGATGGACAAAGATTCAGCCATTAAAGAAGAACTAGACCCAAAGTAACATAATAAGAAAACTACAAACACTATGAGAGAGGCTAAAACAAGGAATAACTAGAAGGACTAAAAGAAATAATCTAACTAGAATCACTAGAGAACGACAGACATAGACTCAGACCAATATCAACAACTGAACCTAGGACACTGACAACTAAGAAATAAACATAACTAAAAACACTAAGAGGAACTGAAATAAGAAGAATAGGAACAATACAAATCTAACCAAAATAAGTTACCTTAAATAATGAAACTAGAATAACCCTGAAAGGAAAAACTAAAATGAAACAGAAACACCCAAAAACAAAATCCCCAAAACCCACAGTCTTGGCAATATCCTCATTGAGGCTTCACAACAGGAGATTATGTTAAATTATATCAAATTAGTCTAGTATGACAATGCCACATAGAGCATGAATGCATGACACTACATGATGCAAATGATCTTAGTTATGATGCCAACACACAGTAGGGCCAGACCTACACACTTGCCTGCCACCTGCACCTTGCTACATCCAGTCCCAGTGTTCCTAACAGCAAACGCTGGGCTCACATGGAGCCCAGCATCCTGACGCTTCCTTGGGCTGAGCTCTTTTCAGGTCTGGCTCCAGAAGAATGCCCTGTTACTGGACCTGCTAATGTGGTTCCCTATCATCAAAGTCAATAAATGGCTCCTCCAATTTATCTTGGAGGAGATAAATTGACCTCCTCCAAGGTCAATTTACTGTGAGAGAGTGTACCAGAAGTGAACAAACACCGAGAACCATAGGGACAATAGTACTCCTTCAACAACTCAAAGTAGTAAAAAGGGGAGTGAAAGTATGAGATCCTGGATAGGAATGTGCTTCCTCCATTCTGTGGCTAGGCCTTAGACATGAGGTACAAACTTATACAGTCCAAGGGGAGTTTGGCACAGAGCCCATGGCTCTGTGAATAGGAGAAGTTCATTGAGGCGGTTTGGGAATCTGATGAAGATGCTTCCCTGGCACTTTGGTTTGGAGGTTTTGTGGGCTTGTCCAACTGGAAATAGCCCAGTAAAAACCAGCTCATTGTTCTACGCTCTGCTTTGCTCAGAGACTCCAGACTCTTGCCTATTGAGAAACAGTTGGCTCCTCAGGCAGAGACTCTGTTGAAGTTTGCGTTTGGCAAACTACAACGGTAGTCAGACTACAATTCTAAATTAGAACAGAAATTCAACATCATTTCTATGATGATGCCAATCAGTGAATCATTCTGTTCATTGATTGGCCCTGTTGAAATTCATCCTGAGAAATCAAGCTTAATGGGACAAATCCCAGACAACCGAGTGGAACTGCAGAGGAAAGAAATGACTATTCAAATATCAGAAAGGACACATTAGAAGTGGAAGACCATTGGTGGGTGGATGGTTTTAATCCTTTCTTACTTCTCATTGTGCTTCATTAGAAATAACACAACATCGCGGGAATATGCTGTTTTAACATAAGGATGATAACAAGCAAGTATTCACAGTTTAGTTAACTAAATGTTTAGTTTCTGATTGTAATTTTGACTAAGACAGAACATGTATTTTAGATTCTCATAAACCAGTGGTTGGTTATGGGGAAAAGGGATCAAAGACATCCATCACTATCAGCTGTGTTAAGATGCAGCCAGATTCCTGACTCAGTATCACAGAACAAATCGCAGCCCTTATAACTTTGACAAATAAAACCACTTTTAAATCTCTTCTCCATTGACCTGCACATATATTACTAAATACTCTCTGCACTCACTATTCTTTGCCTTAATTCCTCGTCTCCTTATGTGTGTCAGTGACATTTTTATAAATGGACAATGTTAAAAAAAAAAGGTGGCATTCAATCAGCAGTCAGTTGAAGCAATATCAGGGGAAGGGGAGAAGGAGTGGGATATATATATATATATATATATATATATATATATATATATATATATATATATATATATATATATATATATATACACTGCTCAAAAAAATAAATAAAACACTTAAACAGGTGCTTAACACTTAAAGTGTTCCCTTTATTGTTTTGAGCAGTATATATATATATATAAAAAAAAAAAAATTCCCTTCTCACCCACCGCGGGTGGTTCTTATCCTCTGAGCTCGGGTCCTCTACCAGAGGCCTGGGAGCTTGAGGGTCCTGCGCAGTATCTTGGCTGTGCCAAGGACTGCACATTTCTGGACTGAGATGTCTGATGTTGTTCCTGGGATCTGTTGTAGCCATTGGTCCAGTTTGGGGGTGACTGCCCCGAGGGCCCCGATGACCACAGGCACCACTGTGGTCTTCACCTTCCAGGCCCTCTCCAGTTCCTCCCTGAGGCCCTGGTATTTCTCTAGTTTCTCGTGCTCCTTTTTCCTGATGTTGCAGTCGCTTGGTATTGCTACATCTATCACAACGGCTTTCCTCTGTTGTTTATCCACTACAACAATGTCTGGTTGGTTCGCCATTACCATTTTGTCTGTCTGGATCTGGAAGTCCCACAGGATCTTAGCTCTGGCGTTCTCCGCCACCTTTGGGGGTGTTTCCCACTTTGATCTCGGGGTTTCCAGTCCATATTCTGCACAGATGTTTCTGTACACTATGCCTGTAACTTGGTTGTGTCGTTCCATGTACGCTTTCCCTGCCAGTATCTTGCACCCTGCTGTTATGTGCTGGACTGTCTCAGGGGCCTCCTTGCACAACCTACACCTTGGATCTTGTCTGGTGTGGTATATCTGGGCCTCTATTGCTCTGGTGTTTAGGGCCTGTTCCTGGGCGGCCAGGATGAGGGCCTCTGTGCTGTCCTTGAGTCCAGCTTTTTCCAGCCATTGGTAGGATTTACTGATATCAGCCACTTGGGTTATTTGCTGGTGGTACATCCCATGTAGGGGCTTGTCCTGCCATGATGGTATCTCTGGCACCTCAACCTCCGTTCCCTGTTGTCTGAGATATTCACTGAGCACATTGTCTGTTGAGGCTTTGTCCCTGATGTATTTATGGATCTTAGTTGTTTCGTCCTGGACTGTGGTTCTCACACTCACTAGTCCTCTGCCTCCTTCCTTGCGGCTCGTGTACAGTCTCAGGGTGCTGGATTTGGGATGGAATCCTCCATGCATTGTTAGTAGTTTTCTAGTCTTAATATCAGTGGCTTTTATCTCCTCCTTTGGCCAGCTAATTATTCCAGCAGGGTATCTGATTACTGGCAGGGCATAGCTGTTTATTGCGCGGATTTTGTTCTTGCCATTGAGCTGGCTTCTCAGGACTTGCCTTATTCGTTGGAGGTATTTAGCTGTGGCTCCTTTCCTTGTGACCTCATCGAGGTTGCCATTTGCTTGTGGTATACCTAGGTACTTGTAACTGTCCTCTATGTCTGCTATTGTTCCTTCTGGGAGTGAGACCCCTTCTGTGCGGATGACCTTCCCCCTCTTTGTGATCAGCCGACCACACTTCTCTAGTCCGAATGACATCCCAATGTCCGTGCTGTAGATCCTGGTGGTGTGGATCAGTGAGTCGATGTCTCTACATGGATATATATATATATATATATATATATATATATATATATATATATATATATATATATATATATATATATATATATTTAAGGTTAGAGAAAAGGGTTCAATAGTAATATGATATTTGAAACCTGCTAATGGACCCGTACACAGCAGCACTGAACTCCATAAACCACTACAAGTCTTTTAATTTCCTGTGCTTTGTCTCATTTCTCCAGGCTTCTCATCAATCATTTTTGTGACCTGAACATACACACCCAGAACCACAAAACACACACACGCACACACACACCTGCCCACACACGCCAACACTAAAACAAACCATACATACAGTACATCTGTTATACTTGAGTCTTAAAAAGAAACAATTTAATTTTTAATTGAATTATGTAAGACTTTAGTTCATAGTTAAGTAACAATACTACTAATGAACACAAGGTAAGAAACAATAAAAATGTTGTATATGAGAGCTGTGTATAATTCATCTGATAATGCATTATTATGGTAACTGTCATCTTGATGCTTGGGGATAAACTCCTTTGTTAGCTGCCTTTAAAACTCAGCAGTTTCGTTATTTGTTCTGGGACATGAGAATTGCTACCTGAAGCCCTTTTACTTTAAGGAAAACTAATATATGCTAAATGGTCCCTTAGGCAACTGCCAAAGACAGAAATATGTAATTCACACATTTTTCACATAAAGATAGCAAGTAATAATAGAGGTAAGCAGAGCTGAACTTTGTTATCTCTCATCTGACAGCAAGGCTTTTAATTAAAAAAGTTTTAATCAGCTCAATGTTTTGCTAATTGTGTCAACAGTGCAGCTGATGTGTCTGCATCATCATATGAGGCTACAACCATGACTGGTAATAGCCATTCGAATCAGTATGTCTGTAAAATTGACAAAGGTCATGAGTTGACTACTCTGATATATGGGGACAACCAAGCCATGATTCTATATGATTATGTAAAGAATTGAATTCTCAAGACGTTAACCAATTATGATTATGGTGAGAAAATGATGCTTGAGCTTCATCTGGTCTCAATGTTCAGCTTTAATGTCATGAAACTAAAACTAATGCACTGACCAATGACAATGTTACCGGATGCAACTTTTTCAGCTTGAATCAGTCGAGGGCACATTTCTGAAACCCAAAAACATCTTATAGATCACATAAATCAATAAACTATCATTAAAATTAAACAATGTGGCAAACCTGCTGCAGATAACAACCAGAGTCTATGTCAAAAATGGTCAGAAAGTTTAAACAGACAAGTTTAGAGTTTTGAGTGAATCTGGAAAGAAAGTCTTTGCTTCCAATATCAAAGACCAAAAGGAAAAGAGTTGCAGTACTCAGTCTGTGACATGACGAGACTATGGATAAAGATGGCAGCAGCATGAAGTGAGGAAAGGGCAGAGTTGATTGATGCTGTGTAGGTGGTATTACTTGTGTGAGACCAAAATTCTGACAGGGATGACAGCCAGACTCCTCATCTAAGGGCAGCCAAGGATGGAGGAACTGTCAATGCTAATGGAAAGATTGTGGGATTTGGTCTATGTGAAACCTAGTCCAAGACTGCAAGCATCTTTTATTTCTTGTAAGTCTGAGAAAGCTGAAGGAGGACCACAATTTAATCAGCAAGTGATAGTAAAGAATGGAAATGGAAGGCTGAAATTAGGTTAAGGGGAACTATAAATCTTGGTGTCATCAACACAGCAGTGGAAGTTAATGAATATGAGCCTGAGACAGTCTGTAAATAATGAATAGAAAGGGTCCTAACTAGTGGTGCCTGGTGAAAAAAAATCTTCAAATGATTCAAATGAATGGTTGAAAAATGACTACAATTCCACAATATTACAGCATTCTTCATTCAAAATAACATGAATAGTTAAAAGTATGGCCTGCAACAGACTGGCGACCTGTTCAGGGTGTACCCCGCCTCTCACCCAAAACGTTAGCTGGAAATAGGCACCAGCACCTCCCGACCCCACTGGGGACAGAAAATGGATGGATGGATAGTTAAAAGTAAACATTTTGTTCAGTAACGTGTAAAATATATAGTATTTAAACATTAAAACTGTGTCAACAGCTAGTGCTGAATCAGAATCAAAAATGGAAAATGTATAATCACCTATAAAATTTAACCCTTGAGAATCAGCATGACACCAGAGCCCTGTTTCATAAAGCAGGGTTAGCAAGCTCTGAGTAACAGACAGTTACTCTGAGTAAACCTAACCGGTTCTGTGATACTCAGGGTTTTCGGTTTCAGAACAGCGGATATCAACTTGCTAACTCTATTCTGAATCAAGGTACCCCTGAGTTATTGCTAAAAAATGCTATCCCCAATAAATAAGGTTATATACACTGTGTTTACATGGAGAGACAGGCTTACTTTAACATTTCTCCTGTTTATCCTTGACAATTTTGATGAGTCAGCAAATAATTATCCATTTGTTTTTGTCAGAAAATCCAGAAACAGAGTAAATCATTCTATACATATATTACTTCCTAAGTTAATGTGTGTTACATTCACTTCTTGGGTTTGTTTTCACTGTAGCTTGATCACAGGCATGCAGCAGCAGGTAAAGGAAGCAATGTGCCAGTAAAAGTGCGCCATCAAGTCAACAAACAACTTAAGTTTCCCGTCTGCCAGACCTTACATTCCCTTTGAAACATCGGTTTAGTCATATTAAATATTCGAGTTCCAGAGGTAAGGCATTTCATCCGACCAGAGAAACACACGTTCTAAACTGAGGCTTCTCAATCCCTCTTGGTTAAACAGCCACACTGTTAGCCACAAGCCCTTTTCCTCCTAAACGGCCATGTGATGGATGCTCCTCCCACCACCACATCATGTTAGTATTTTTTTTTTATATTATATTACAGTTTATACGTTTAAGTTAGTTATTTCATTTATACATACATTTTCTAATGGGTTCACACTGATTTAATGTCTGTCTGAATGGTTTATTTACACTTGTTCATTGTTTGAGGTGCTGCTGAGACAAATCAGCTGGAGGAGGAAACCTGGAACAAACCATTTGTTTTTGAAAGACTGAAGGGGGAAGACTTGTTTCAAGTTGTTTTTAATTAGTTAATTTTGTCACTTAAATATTCACTTATTGTTTCTGCTAAGTAAGAGTTAGTTTTGCTTTATTTATTTCATAGAATGCTTTAGTTAATTTTGTATTTATTTGTTCTTTTGTTATGTCGTGCCTCCCTCATGTGGTAGATTTAGGTTACTCCACCCCTATTTAAGCCTTTTGCTCTTTGTTGGCAGGTCAGTTTTGTTTGTGTTCAGTTAGAATTCAGTTGACCTCAGTTAAATTGGGCCCAAAATTGTTATTTATTCTTTGACTTATTTTTGCATTAAATCTTTATGTTTTGTTTGCAATTTTGGAATAATTAAATTGAATTTTTGCTACTTTGAACATTTTTTTGTCCTCATTTGAGTCTGGTCCCTCACAGGCCATAATTCTACATAAACCACAGCCTATTGACAAAAAATAACATACGCACTAAAAAATGTAAAACATCTTCAACACTTGCCAAATAATAGCAAGCAGACAGAAAAGAGGCAGAGTGATGCTGTGAAGGAATCTGTCTTCATTGATTGTTCAGTTGTTTTGTTAATGAGCCTGTAAAAATAGCAGCATTTGTCCCACAACAATGCTGATGCAAATAAAATGACATGATGCTCATTATGAACACATGGGCTAGTCAAAAACACAATTAACAAGCAAAGTACTTATCAATTTAGAAACAAACCATAAAAAATAGGCCTTTTTTATGGGCCTTTTTAGAGCACACTAATACTATTGTTGTAGAATTTTGCAACAGGTATTTTTTTTACTGTGATTACACTGCAGAAAGAGAACTGGTCTCCCAAATTTCTTAAGTTTTACAAATAATTAAAAAATAAAAATGAAAGCCTAAAAATGTCAATTCCTCAGTTAAACTGAAGAAAACATGTGGAGGATGGACAATGGCCACTGAAGCAAAATGCAGAAAACATACCTGACAAGTACACTGTAAAACATTTAAGCCACATTTACTGTAGTTGTGTCTACTATTTTCTACTCTTTAAATCAAATGAAGCCTAGGCGCAAATTCAAACTGGAAGACTCTTTAGCCCCACCTGCATCATCCAGTCGGCGCGTCCCGCTCATCACCGCCGACCTATCAACGCAGGACCAAGCCACGTCACGTCCACTCACCGACCAAGGCCCAGTTGATAAGGACCTCCATCCATGGCATCTTCCGCTTTCCAGCTGCGCTCAACCTGTTCAGCCGCACGCCTCAGCTCCCAGTCAGTTATCTCACCAGATCCTTTTCTCCGTGATTGCTCGCCCTTCCACCTCTAATGTCCCTCTTAAAAGCCGCTAAGCCGTTTGCTCGGCCCCTTCTTTCCCTCAGTCGCTCCTCGGATGGAAGAAGTATTCCTCCCGGCCTCATTCATTCTAAGCAGCTTCTGCCGCCGCTCTCTCGCCTGACCGGGACCCACCGTCCCTTGCTCCCGCGCCACCCACTCCACGGCCTGTCTCTGGCAAGCGGCCACATAATCCCACTGTCTTCATCCCTGGGCCATCTTTCTCCGCCTCAGGCCCCTGGCCGGCCCGCCAAGGTCTCGCCGCACCGATCTCCGTCGCCCTCCCAGCTCGTCGTTCATCATCTTTCCACCGCGTTCATCACGTCGCCTTTCTACCGGTTCCCCGCTCTGGTTCGGCCACTTCAACAGCTTCACTCACTTCCGCATAGCTGCTGGCAGCCCGGTCATCAGCGCCTCCCTTCGGATTTCCCACACTACGCCCGCCTCGGGCTTTCAGGGTAAGACGTAGCCTCACTTGTCTCATTCATGTTTGCAACGTTAGGAAACGCGGAACTTAGTCTATCCCCTTCCCGAACTTGCAGGCCCATTTCGCATGCGCCATCCGGGCGCGGTTCAAGTGCTTCAGAGCTTTTAATTGCATGAATGCATAAATGAATTGGTAATAGTGGCATCCCTCCCGGCGTGACCCAAGGTGGATCGCCAACCTCTTTTCTACAGCTTCCCGACCTCGGTAGTAGCCTCCGTTATCAAGCCCCGTACATTCCTCCTCTAACTTTATTATGCCCGCACTGGACTTACTGCTCCTTTTCTCGGCCCCTCTCAAGCCAGCGTTCGTGTTTGGTCACGTTTATCCGCACAGCGGGATTATTCATTCATAAAACGGTAGACGCATGCGCACCCAGCTACGTAGAGCCGTTCATGAGCCGTCATGGTTACCGTATTCATTTTCTCTGCTTCAACAGTGACTATCTTAAATCGTGCACCCGCCGTCTTTAACCGCGTGACAGTACGTCACGCTCCCACTGGCATTGCTGAGCGGGATGCGCATTATAATCAAAAGGAAAAAAAAAAAAAAAACTCGACATTTTGCATGCCGTTGTCAGGATTCGAGCACCTGGCCTTTTAACAAAGTGCCCCTTTTTCCTAGCTTAAGTTTTAGGATTGTCTAAGTCGTTTTCTGGGTTTATCCTTGGTCTCAAGAGTTTACCTGCTTCCCCGCCAGGCCCAACGGTACGGGTGAGCTTCGGAGTGTATAGCCTGCCCAGAGTAAGCAGTGCCCCTCCCCACCCCCTGAACCGGAAGCTGCCCGTTTCCACCCCAGAACGGCCAATTCTCCGTCATTCCTATGTTGATTTGATACTATGGGGGCTCCCGCGCTTCCCATATCCGCGTCCCCGTCACTTTCAGCAGTTAAAACTGTTTAATCCATTAAATGTCGTAACCTGTTTCCCGAGCCGCCCTCAAACGCAACTTGAACTCTGAGATGCTTGCTGGATTTACACCGGTGCGGCAGCGAAGGAGACCTGCTGCTGTTGCGCAGAGCTGTGTATGTCCATTATAATCACGCCACAAACGCAGAACCCTGCTAAGTTTTCCCCCAAGGTAACGACCACGTTGAGCAATGCTGTCGGATGCAGGTATCGACAGATAAATGATGCTCAGCTAATATTACAGCATCTTAAGCCTGTTAACAAGTAGCCCGCGGCTACCGAACCGTTACCTACGTTCAGCTACGTAGATTCATTTTGCCCCCAAATAAGTCCATGCCCCCTGATAACTTGCTTAACCGTGGCCCGCCAACAGTAAACTGCCTCGTATGCCGACATTTCAAGCTCATGTCCCTGCTGGCGCTTCTAAGCTTCATCTCTCACCAGACAATTGTCCGGATTCGCATGCTATTCCCAGGCCATCCTGTCATTTCCAAGTCTATGCAGCCTATCCTCTAGCTTTCCCAGGTTTCACTAGCGCATTCGTTCCAGTCCCTCTTCCGAGCCAATTATCATAAGGCACCTACGAGCCACCCTTGCTGCCAGTTAGCAACGACCTACCAGCACTCGCAGTTGTTCTGAAGCCAAGGCCCCATCCGGAGGAGCAGAACCTCCAACATCATTGCTTAGGTCCAAGTCAAGTTAGTTCGCATGGTTCCTTTCACAAGCGCCAAAGCTTTGCACATCTTCGGTTTAAAAAAAAAAAGAAAAAAAAAAAAAAAAGATTTCATTATCGCCCATTTTCTCAACCCCCATCGGGGTAAAGCCAGCACCTCCTTATCGCTGGGAGTATAGGACGGCACCTCCTCTCTAATTTTCTCATTCTATCCAGCCTGTCCTGCATGACCCTTTCGAGAGGGAACCCCCATGCAGCCGGTTCAGCTCCAACCTCCATTTCAGCAGCTCGAGTCCTCAGCATTCTACGAAGCCCGTTCCACTTCTGTAGCCTGTTTCCCGAGGGGTCATTTCCGTAAGCGTCCCCACATCGCCGCTCTCCGCCATAAGCTATCATGTTTGACCCGCAAAGCCGAATCTCCACCATTTTCCTCGCCATCATTGGCCATTAATCAATTTAATTGCCACTAATCATTCTAATCACCTCCGCTTATGGCAGATCTGGCCTTCATCTACTATCATCCCGCCATTCGAACACTCTCGCTTCCCCAGCTGGCCTTCATCTTCCAGCATCCTGCCATTCTATCACTCTCGCTGATAAGCTATATCTCCCAGCCCTTGTTCAGTCCAGTCCAGCTACTAGACAAAATAATCTATTTCAAACCCTCATCCACGCCTCGCACCGTAATTTTATTCCCTATAGTTCCTCAGTTTCTCATCCTCATTTCCAGTCTTAGCTTCCTCTTCATGCTCATCCATCATTCCAAGCCCCTGCATTCTCTCAATCTCGAGGCCATAATTTATATACGACATCAATCAACTCTTTAGATCACGTTTAACCAGTTTTCCAGGTATTCTCTCGACCTTACGTCAACAGCTCCATAGTCATCTTCAGCATTCTCTTCATATAATTTTACGTATCTCGTCTCCGTCTTCATAGCTTCCCTCAGTGCCCGACGTGCACTGCGCAATTCACTGGTGGTGGTTGGTCAACCTCACGCAAAGCGCACACTCCCATCCAGCAAATGTTATGCTCATCTTTCCCTGTTGTCCTTCACTCCCCTATTTTAAGTTTCATTCCAGAATGTCCCCATATCTCGCTCGCATCCTCTAACGTCACCCTGCGAATCTAATCCTGGTTCTAGCATCTCACCTCCAGTAGCAGGCAGCTATCTTCTTACATCCTAATCTATTCCCTCTCCCATCCTTTTCTCGCTATCTCAGTACCATGCAGCTGATCTCTTTCCTACAGCTAAATCATCATTTCAGTCGGTCTACTCTACGAGCACCCTGCCATTCCACGCCCATCTATGTCTCCGGCTGACCTTCATCCACTGGCTTTCATCATTTTCCCCTACCATCAGTACCGTCACCCTGTATAGCCTCCTTAAGGTTCCAGCCCGCAAGCCCCGAGTTGGCGTAGCTCCCGACCTTTTCTCACTCTCCCAGTCTCTAACTCCCAGCTCCGGCCCCAGCCTCAGCTTTCATTTTTGGGGGGATATTATTTCTAATTGACATACTATTTCATAGCATCACCACATTACCCCAGTCAGCCTTCATCTACCAACTTCCTGCCGTTTCATCTTAACGGCGCCCCCAAGTTAGCCCACATCTACCAGCATCCAGTCTTTTCACAAATAGCGGCTTCCCCAGCCGGCCCACATCTACCAGATCCGGTCATTTCAAGCATAGCGGTGTCCCCAGCTGGCCTTCATCTACCAGCATTTAGTCATTTCATGCATAGCGGCGTCCCCAGCTGGCCTTCATCTACCAGCATTTAGTCATTTCATGCATAGCGGCGTCCCCAGCTGACCTTCATCTACCAGCATTTAGTCATTTCATGCATAGCGGTGTCCCCAGCTGGCCTTCATCTACCAGCATTTAGTCATTTCATACATAGCGGTGTCCCCAGCTGGCCTTCATCTACCAGCATTCAGTCATTTCAAGCATAGCGGTGTCCCCAGCTGGCCTTCATCTACCAGCATTTAGTCATTTCATACATAGCGGTGTCCCCAGCTGGCCTTCATCTACCAGCATTTAGTCATTTCATGCATAGCGGTGTCCCCAGCTGGCCTTCATCTACCAGCATTTAGTCATTTCATGCATAGCGGTGTCCCCAGCTGGCCTTCATCTACCAGCATTTAGTCATTTCATACATAGCGGCGTCCCCAGCTGGCCTTCATCTACCAGCATTTAGTCATTTCATGCATAGCGGTGTCCCCAGCTGGCCTTCATCTACCAGCATTTAGTCATTTCATACATAGCGGTGTCCCCAGCTGGCCTTCATCTACCAGCATTCAGTCATTTCAAGCATAGCGGTGTCCCCAGCTGGCCTTCATCTACCAGCATTTAGTCATTTCATGCATAGCGGCGTCCCTAGCTGGCCTACATCTACCAGCATCCAGTCATTTCACGCATAACAGCATCCCCCGCTGGCCTCCATCTACCAGCATTCTGCTATTTAACGCCGCACCTCTTCCCCAGCTGGCCTTCATCTACCCACATCCCGTCATTTCATACCTCGCACCATCCCAGTGTCTTTCATCTACCAGCATCTCGCCAATACACGCCTAGCAGCATCCCCGCTGACCGTTATCCACCAGCTTCATAATTTACCCCTATCACAGTAACATCACCTACTACGATCTCCTCAAGTCCTAGTCTGTAAGCCCCGAGCTAGCGTAGCTCCCCCACATTACTCTCTGACCCTGATGCTAATTCCCCGGCCTCGGCCCCGGCCTCAGCCTCCCTTTTTGGGGGATGACATTCCTAACCTACATCGGGAATGCTCATCCGAGCTGATCGCAATTCACAGCTCAATGTCCTCAGCCGGGGCCCGAGCGCCAAAGAACTTTAAATTCATGCATGTCAATAAACCTGTTTAATCGCTGTTTTTTCCGTCTGAGTCTCTCCAGATTGAAATGAAGCCTAGGCGCAAATTCAAACTGGAAGACTCTTTAGCCCCACCTGCATCATCCAGTCGGCGCGTCCCGCTCATCACCGCCGACCTATCAACGCAGGACCAAGCCACGTCACGTCCACTCACCGACCAAGGCCCAGTTGATAAGGACCTCCATCCATGGCATCTTCCGCTTTCCAGCTGCGCTCAACCCTCCTCCACCCCTTCTCCACCTCCACTCTTCAGGCTCCCATCCTTCACCGACCCCCACCACCAGTGTCGGGTCCCGGGGGATGACATTCCTAACCTACATCGGGAATGCTCATCCGAGCTGATCGCAATTCACAGCTCAATGTCCTCAGCCGGGGCCCGAGCGCCAAAGAACTTTAAATTCATGCATGTCAATAAACCTGTTTAATCGCTGTTTTTTCCGTCTGAGTCTCTCCAGATTGAAATAAATTTGGCGCATTTTAGATTTTGAACCTAAATGTTTGAGTTTGTGAAAGATAAACTTAAGTTAAGTTGTGTTAACTTTTTATTAATTTTGTCAAACCTCCAAGAGTTGAATAGACTTCAGTTATTAGGTTGGCACTTAAAAAAACTGACAGAAGAAAAAGACAGCAGTGAAAACTATTTCCCAGAGTACTTAGCAGCATGTTTTTCTATCCTGAGATAAAAGTGTGTTTCATCGATCTGACTCTTGTGTGAGAAATGTTTATTTTAATGCTTCAGGATAATGTCCTGTTCACAATTGTTTTTGAGCATAATTCAATGTGATGTTTAATAAAATTCATTATCAGATCAGAAATTTTGTTCTTGCAATTTGAAACAAGAATTTAAATTATTCTAAAGTGAAATAAGCAGTTATTCTAACTTAATATTAGAGAAATATGTGCTCTTTAACTAAGTGTGGGACATATTTTTCTTGCACATTGTGAAATTGTTTTTGGTTTCACTTGCAGCATGAAGTTCAAACTCACAATTCAAGATTATTTAATTCAAAAACAATGTTTAGATCAATATAATTTTCTTGCTGACTTAAGCTGCCTTTTCAAGGCAGCAGGTGGACTTTCATTTTCAAGTTAAACCACCTTCAAATGTTTTACAGAGTAAAACAGGAAAGAGGATTAGTGTATGAATGACAGATGAACTGCAGTTGCCATAATACTAAAGCATTGGTTGTGCATCATTTGTTCCTCAGTATTGGTGCACTGGCTGGGCCATGTTATCTCTGTCCTTTCATCTAATTCTGGTACTAATACAGTCAATAAAAAAGTCAAATTCTCTGAGAAAACAATCCTTC
The DNA here is from genome assembly GCF_002775205.1 of Xiphophorus maculatus. NCBI lineage: Eukaryota > Metazoa > Chordata > Actinopteri > Cyprinodontiformes > Poeciliidae > Xiphophorus > Xiphophorus maculatus. Next base: position 28,785,273 of record NC_036451.1, read on the forward strand.
TCCCAGGGGTTGTTGGAATAACTTCACTTACAGGTAAAATATTTCTTAAAGATAACATTTGCTAATTTTCACTGAACAAAAATTAAAGTAATGGATTCAATCAAAAAAACAAAACAAAAAAAACCTTGTATCTTTAAAGCTCATTCCAAGGGGTGGCAAATGTAATAAAAATATTTTAAAAATCAAGAGGACTGAAAAGCAGGACCTTTTAATTTGTATTACACAGAAAACAAAGATAAATTCAGAATTTTCTAAATCATAAATTGTAGTAGAATCTATAAAATGAAGGTGTGATTAGGCTGCACTGCACAATGATGTTCATAAAGGAAAAAAAATCTTACTACAGACACTTCATATATATGAAGTAATGACTGAAACATCAAAAGGCCCTAAACTGAGCACTGCAACCAGACATCTGGACATGTTGTAAATATCTGCTGAGGATAGGGAAGAGGTCCCCTCAGGTAAAGAGGGAAACACCATGGAGAGTGACTGTTGAGGATTCTGACATATGTTGCTCATTTTTTTATCGCTGGTCATAAATAGTTTTATGAAGGTTTACTGAATAACCATGGTTACAGCGGTGCATTCCATCGCAGAACATGGCAGTTTATTTAGTTTATTATCATCAGTAACAGCTGCACCACTCTCAACAGTAAACAGATCAGGCAAAGAGCATTAAGAAGGAAGAGGAAACTGCACAAACCACTTTCAAAATAGAAGACTCACTTCGAAATAAAAACAGGAAGAATTATTAGCAGTGATGGAGAATGACAGAACTAAGGTCTTTAGGGGCTTCCAGACCTATAAGCTGGTGAAGGCTAACCAACAAAGCAAAAAAGGATTGACTACAGCAGAATCCAGGAACATACCAAAAGAAAATGTAATTCTTGGAACAACTAAGATGCTTTACAGAATTCTAAAGTTCTGCAATTGAAATTTACTAAACTAATTAATTTTACAGGTGTAGTGTTTTGTTTTTTTAAGAATTTGCATTTACATAACACATAGTGGACAAATTGAATCTCCTTTATAAAATGTGTTTCTCTGCTTTGTTCTGTGCCAAGAAACCTGGCTTAACCCAGAAATCTACCATTCATATTAGGTAGAGGCATTCTACATTTAAGTTGCTAATTAGCATGAGTAATTCAAGGTTTAGCCTTAAAAACTTTTCATAGCAGCTCAATAATTGGTTTATTATATTATATTTGAATCTGAGTTCCAAGTGTGTTTTCCAATTCAAAGCTGCAACGGGCGTGCTTTTTTTTGCTTTGTTTATTGACTAAACAAATAGGGTTCAGATACGGGTTATCTGGGCCTTGTGATTACTGCAGTATTCAAGGCACAAGCAGAAAAATCAAACCTCTCTTCCAGAAAGGAGCTCTGCTTCACATAATGTAAAAACGCAGAACTCCTTCAGTTCGTTGTATTGCTACAATTTAGCCTCAACTGTCATGTTAAGGTTTCATGATTAAACCTTTTTACATTACAATGTGCAGGATTCAGCACATTCAGGTCCTAACCTGTGCAAAACACACATATTACATTTAATTTACATTTATGATATGCATGATGGATAAAGTAAAAATGCCTATACTTGAATTTTTACATCTTCCTTTGTACAACCTATCCTTCCATTTTGTAAAAAGTATAGTTAGAATTTGTAATATTTGAAGTGGCCAAATTAGTTGATAAAGAATGTGTATTTTATAAAATCCTTTCAGAGTATTAGGTATTAGATTGCCTTAAAATTTAGTGATGTGTTGTGATATAAAAAATCTTGTGGTTGGTTTTCCACTTCAATGGCACTAGGCTGAAGAGACCAATCAGAGAAATCTTGCATATATACAGTACAGACCAAAAGTTTGGACACACCTTTCTAATTCAATGGGTTTTCTTTATCTTCATGACTATTTATAAGGCAAGAAATCCCACTTATTAACCTGACAGGGCACACCTATGAAGTGAAAACCATTTCAGGTGACTACCTCTTGAAGCTCATCAAGAAAATGCAGAGTGTGTACAAAGCAGTAATCACAGCAAAAGGTTGCTACTTTGAAGAAACTAGAATATAAGGGCTATTTTCAGTTGTTTTACACTTTTTTGTTTAGTGCATATTTCCACATGTGTTATTCATAGTTTTGATGCCTTCAGTGTGAATCTACAATGTCAATAGTCATGAAAATAAAGGAAACTCATTGAATTAAAGGTGTGTCCAAACTTTTGGTCTGTACTGTATATATATATATATATATATACATACATACATACATACATACATACATACATACATACATACATACATACATACATACATACATACATACTTCTTTTTTTCAAATGATATTTGAGAGTCTTTGAGCTTTTTATTGCATTGGTGTTGAATGCATTCACTGGATGCACTCCCTTTCACATTATAGTGTCTACTTTCCCCCAAAACTGGCTCAGCAATTAGTCGAAGAGTGAGTGAACCTATAATTTCCTTTTTTACTATCATACATGCAAACTCACTTGGTCACTTGCCTTGATACTCACCCGAACTCTAATGACATAGATCATTTATTTTAATACAAAGGTTTTAAAATAATCACTCCACCTTTTATAGCTACATCAGTCTCAGCTCCTCTCGGAAAGATTTCTACCAGGTTTAGAAAGTGTGTTTTTGTGAATTTTTGTGCCATTTTTCAGGAGGCACAGCTGAGAAGAATGCCTTAAACAAAGCTTGTGCTTTGTGATGGTGACCTCTCAGACTTAGGTCTGGACTGGACAGACATCTCCCTCCACATAATATTCTCTCATTATTCATGTTCTTGTAGACCTTGATTTGTGAACTTGTTTGCAGTCTTATTGAAAAACAGAAGGGGCCATCCCCAAACTGTCCCCACAATCTTTGGAGCATGACATTGGGAAAAGTTCCTGAAACATAAGAGTTCTTTACATTGGAACTCTACATAGATATTCTATTATGGTACATGATGAAATTCACTGAACTCATCAGAGCAATCCATTCTTTGACAATTGTTTGTAGAAGCAGCCTGAATGTTAAGTAAGTAGGAAAAAACTATACAGTTTTAAGCATCCAGTGAGAACCAAAACTCAGACTTTTTGACATTTTAGCTGGTGTACAACATTGACATAAATAAGATATAGCTACTGGATCTGTGTGAAGATTAGAGTAGGCAATGCATGTGAAGTCACCGCACCAGATTGTTCGATGAAAGACCAACACAAAGGAACGATACATCCGTATGGAAAACAACGAAAATGGTTGAAGAGCAGCTGTTCAACAGAGCACACAAACACATTCAGGAACTATTTGTGTAAGTATATTGCAATTTTTATTTTTTTGCAGAATGCTGAAGGCAATGGAGAGAGGAGAGAACAGCATGAACAGATTACTTCCATGCAGCTGACCAGGCTGACATCACACGGTTAACTTGATAATGTAATTTACCATTAAAAATGGAGCCCTTTGCTGTTTTGGTGGCACAACCATACTTCACCCAGTCACACTGGTAGTGCATCATTCTAGCACACCTCCTGCTAAAATTTAAATAAAATGCGCTGGATTATAATTCCATGAGAGGAGCACAGATTAGTCAGTACTAGAGGAGAATGTAGCTTCAGTCTGCGGCACTTTGCTCTGATTTTGTGCTGTGTGAGTACGTGCGTGTCTGCCAATTGCTCTCGTCGTTCCATTTTTGTCCTATCAAATTATTCTCTAAAAGGCAATGAGTCTATCTATCTATCTATCTATCTATCTATCTATCTATCTATCTATCTATCTATCTATCTATCTATCTATCTATCTATCTATCTATCTATCTATCTATTATAAATTTTCTGCACTCAGTTGTAAGTTGTATTTTGATTTAAATTTTTATATTAAAAATATTGTTATTAGCGCATACTATGTTTTAATTCTTTTCTTGCTCTCTCTATCCCCCACTCCTTCTCCTCTTCCCCTGATATTGCTTCAACTGACTGCTGATTGAATGCCACTGGGTGTGCGAGGCAAATTTCACACGTGGCCGGGACCAGGAAACTGACTGGAAAATCCCTGCTCAATCTTCACCTTCAGTCTTCACTCCATTTCTTCACCTCTCTGTTCTTCATCCTCACCTGCATTTCCTTATTTCTTGGCTATTTCTTCCCTGCTAAGCTTTAATTTTGAGCTCAACGTTCTGGCACCCTGCTGCGCTTGCTTTTTAATCTGAACATCTGAAGCAGTTCCTCCAGTATTAAAAGCGCTGTTGTACACCAGGACTGGGTCTGGCATCAGAGTCATCAACATAAAGCAAAATTTTAAAAAGTTACAACTTTAAAACAACTATCATACATTTTATATGAAATAAAGTTTTATTAAAAAGAGGCCAGAGATGCCTTTGGAACACCTGTTGACTGAATGAGAGCTGTAACACTTTTACCTGAGAAAAACTAATTCTGCTGTTTGGAAATAGTTCGCAAAGTCTTGGAAACTGAAGGAGACAGCTGTTAAAGTTAATTCAATATTAAAGGCAGACTATAATTCTAGAACAATGCAGAGAATCAACGTCATTGTTCGCAACTTCTCTTCCTGTTCGCTGACTGGCCTGGTAGAAACTTTACTGGAGAAATCCCATTCATTGAGAGAAAGCCCATACAGAGTAATGAAATGAAGTTAGAATTGAGCAAAAGAAGGCAATGGCAGGGCTTCGTAAACACTTGTATACCCAATGAACTCTGGAACTTTGACCAGGGTATTTCACGCCAACTGAAGACCATTCCCTGAATTTGATCAACATATGCCCTGTTGGGGATCTGCAAATCATTCACATCATCAACCTAATTATTATGTCAAAGATTGCTGAATAAAGGAGTTTGCTTTTTAAAAGATTGCTTTTTTCTTCCAAAATGAAAAAGATTCCCAAACTGACCAAGGTGTGTGTAATAAAGCATTTCCCTTAAAGATTAATGTGTTTGAGTCTAAGGTTATAAATGAATGGTGGGGCATTCTAATTTAAGATTTCCCAGTAGAGGGCAAAGTTCATGGTCCCATCAGTGAAAGCAATCCATGTTCTGAAACAGTGACGCAGTCTCACACCATAAGATGACCACAGCCAAGTTGGATTGTCTCTATACAGTGAACTTCTATTCTCAAATCCATTTCCTTTAAATCAAGGCTAAAAATCCACGTTTAGAGTTGTCTGATTTATACCAGCCGTGAAGATTGACTAAAGTGGCATAACTATGTGTTTTCCAGGCACATTGTGCCATCTTATAGTGCACTCAAGTAACTATGTTACCTTCAGTTGTCATAAAAATGCTATATATATCAAATATGACAAAAAATTGGACATCATAATTTAACACCTTGATATTGGGTCACTGCCTCTTTAAAAACTCCTGCTCTTTCTGAAACTCAGGAAATCATCACAACATCTCTTATCAGCATTTCACATAGATGTAGGTAAAGAGCTCAGCAGATGTGCAGTTCCATCATCTGTTTGCTAATTGCTGCTGGCTAGTCTGAAGAAACTGAGAGGGGGATTTATAGGGGAGGGCTGCTCTGTGTGCGGTGTTAGGTCCAGCTAGTTATAGTTACCATGGAGATTAAAGGATTTCTCAAACATGCAAGAGAGATTCAAGGCAACACTCCATGTATGTTTTTGATGAAGGAATAACATAATACAAAGCTCAAAAAAGTCAGTTTTACATAGTACTGCCTCTTTAGCATATTTGATTTATATTTACTCTCGATGATTTTGATGAAGGCATTTGTCAAAATGTAATGCTTATTGCTTGTGTCATAATTAGTTACTATATTAGGTTTTTATGGTGTAAAACACTTTGAACTGCCTTGTTGCTGAAATTTGCTATACAAACAAACTTGACTCTATTGGTTTGACAATCAGTGGTCAGCTGAAGTCCCAAAGCCCTAGAACTAGGTTGCTTTACCCTTTCCCCTTTCCTCTTAATCAATGAAGTTATAACTTGAAAATTACATTCATTTCTTTTAATGTAGCTCCAAAATTGAATGTGGAGAAATAAAAAAATCAAGAAATGTATAAAAGGAGAAAAATCTTTTGATAGCTTCCTATCAAATGATCACCAACTTTTTCTATGGTAGAAACTCGTCTTTGGATTTATCTACTTTATTTACAAAGCTTCTATTCAAAGCTTATAAAATGTAAGTTGTACATATTGTCCTTTATATTCATGTGCATTATGTTGGGTTTTTTTCTGCAGGTGAGGAATCAGTGCTCTTTTGTGGCTTCCAGTCTGCAAGTCCTTTCTGATGCCACCCATTTTCTAACATCCTGTGCGACCTCACAGCCTTTACCTTTTTACCCTCACTTCTTCACTTTGCAGCTGTTCATTACCCTCTCTGTTTTATTACATTATTCAAAAAGTTTGATTATCATATCTAAAGTTGATTGGCTCTTTATTGACTTTGCTTTCTTGTCATTTCTCCTATGTCCATTTTTCTCTTCCTGACCAATAGGTGTAAATTTTTCCCCATTGTCAGCTCCACCCTCCCTTTTCTTTGACACCTCTCTTTCAGCAGGCTCTTCCCTTTGCTCTCAATTTCCTCCTGCTCTGCTCCCCTAACCTCACGTCTGTCTCCTCACAGCTTCTCATCATTCTCTTCGTCTCTCCTAATTTCAACTCCTGGCTGGGGCAGGAGTGGTGGAGCAGCGTAACAAATCCCTGCTGAATGGCCTCCGCCTGACTCACCGCTCTAATGAACTAAGATCAGCCGCGGCGGCCCACAGCCTCACCGCTGCCATTTCACTTACGCTCAGTGACAGTCTGTAAAGTGACATGTATGTGTGCTGGGGTGTGCGTGTGTGTCACGGGGTTATAATTCTGTTTACACAATCCCACTGACATGTGGGGACAAATAGCAAGTCCCCATGAAGACTGTGTGTTGTGTTGGAGTAGGGGAGCAGAGTTTGTGATGAACCTGACCTGTTAAGAACTACTTAAAGTGGAAACATTAAATGTCTGCTCACCAACTCAAGGAGATCTTTCAAAATAAAGTTTGAATTTAACTTTGTTAGACCATATGTCTAATATAGTTTTCATATATTAGACAGAGAAGAAAACATGTGTCTGAAGCATTTACAGAAAAACAATTAGGAACACTTTTGTGTTTGTGGCCTGGATTTGAATTCCATTATGAAAGGTGTCATCATGGACAGGCTTCATTTCAGACAAAAGAATGCTAAGTTATGAAACACCCAGATTTATAGATGGGATGATTTAGACAGGGGGGGCTTCCTGTCCGCTCAGTGCCACCTATTGGTAGACAGGGAATGGCAAGTGAGGAGTAATGGGACAATAACAGTAGTGGTTCATTATCAATCCGTAATATGTGACACCATGACAACTAGAATCTTTTTGTTCCTCAGAAAGAACCATAATGTTTCACTTAATCTTTTGTATTATATTTCTAAGGATTTCAAAAGGATGAAAAATCATGTAGAAATTAAAAAAGGACAGAATGGATTATATATAAAAAAGACTTCCTGAATTCATTGGATGTGAATTCATGGTGTTCCAGACTTCACACTTCACTTTTGGCATAGTGTTTCTGGATTGATGTTTAGAACCTTTCTTCCTCCAAACATACTACCTCAGAATCTACTAAGAATTAATTAACATATACTGTAGATGTGTTCATTACTTATTTGATCCACAGTAGCAGAATGTTTGTACTCAATAATCATTTGACTTTGTGGAGAAGAATCAATGGTCCCATCTGACCGTTTTTCTTCATAACTTTGGTACCTCACTGACCCTCACAGGATGTCATCTTCTGATTCTTATGTGCTAGAGTATTGACTTGCTCCTACTTTGTTGGATGTTGTTTCTTCACCTGCTTCTTGAAACTTGACTGCATGTTCTCAATAGTGTTAAGACTTGGGGAGCCACTAATTTATCTCTTTTGCCTTATGATACATTACTCCTTCTTGCTGAAAAAAACTACAGATTACAAAGCTATTTCTAGACTTTGTCATGATTCATGTTCTGTCCTGTCCATGCTGTGCTTAAACACTGATTCAGCTCACCTGCCACGCCTGTTTCCTTACCTGTTCCACCTGGGCCGCGGGGCCAGGTGGAACACTTAAACACCTCTCAGAATCTGCGTCCTTGCCAGTGTATCAACAGCCACGTGCCAGTAGAGATCCAGTGTTTTCTTCCAAGCCTTGAAGTGTTTCTACGACCCATTTCTGTCCATGGATTGACCCCCCTCCGCCGCCGCCAAGCCCTTCACGGATTCCTTCTGTTCTGGATTTCTGGACCCTGACCCAAACTTTGCCTCACGACCACCAAGTATTGCCTGCCCCTCAAGCTAAGTTTGCTCTCTCTGTCCACCTGTGTATGACCTCTGCCTGACTATCATCAAAGTCTCTGGGTGTTGCTTCTTGGATCTCCTTGTGGAGATCTTTGCTTTCACAGTAGCCTGTTCTACCTGGTTTTCTGAACCTCCCTGTCGTCAGGCCCTTGGTTTCTCAGCTCCACCCGTCCACTGTTCTACAATGCTGTGTTTGACAACGTCATCCTGAGCAGGAACCAGAGTCTGAAAATTTAATTAAACTTGTTTTTTTCCTTTACAAACTCCTGTGTGTGGTTGAATTTCCGGGTCCCCACTGAGTGTCCTTACAGACTTTTGGAGAAAAATGCTGGTACTTGCTCTTTATTAATGGCAGTGTTGTTGGAAAGTACTGTGAAGAACCTCAGCTGCTTGGCAAAATCGACACATCATTGGGATGGCTTATTTATTTGAAGGTAACTGTAGCTTGCAAAAGAAGAAAATCAATTCAAGTACAATTCTCCCTTTGTTAGTGCAATCAACCTGCTATTTATATTGATGAAGTCACTGCAGGTGGCAGCTACATTGGAACAGCTGTTAGCATTATCACCTTGCAGAAAGAACATCCTAATCATTTGGTCTTCCTATATAGAATTTACAAGCCTTTGAAACATCAAGCAAACATTGTTACTCTGAACCCAGATGTCCACCAATGTTTCTGACTGTTTAGGGGTCAGGACCACTGAAGCCCTAACATTCTATGACAAACTATGTATTCTACATTTTCAAAAGCCATCTCTCTCTAGCTTATTTGTCATCACCAGTTCATCAGCCATAAGTGTCCATAAAATGCATACAGTATATAAATATAGATTTTACCCAGTTTACGGTACCTGACCAAGTCCTGGGCCCTACAAGGATAAGTGGGTTTAGCTAATGGATGGATATAAACATGGAGATAATATATGCCAGCAGCCTAAAGGAAGTCATTGATATTGACCATGTCAGAAGCTTAGATTGGAGAAAATGTCAAAAAAACCCAAGTCAGAACTTAAATGAATGACTGAACTAAGGATCAGCGCTACTGTGTTAAATGTCCAAATAAATTGAAAACATGAATCTCTGAATGACATCATACCAACTTAGTTACGTTCCACACACGTTTAAGTTAGTGAGATATGTAAACGGTTAAAAAAGTTAATGAATTACACCATTTTCAAAATTTTGTGAACACTCGCTAAAGCTTTGACACCCACCCACACTCACAAAATAGACTGAATTATAGCATTTAATAAAGTGGAGTCAGTATGTGGCAGGATCCAATGGGTGCAGTAATTGTCTGAAAGGGCAGTTGGGAAAATCTAAGAGCCAATCATTTCCTCCTGGTGCGTCAACACATGGAACGCGCTATTTTAAACAAAGGAAGTGGAGAAGGAGAGAACAGTTAAAGGGAAAGAGATGGGAGACTTATAGCTTAGTCACTCAGCTAAACACTATCAGCCGGTGCCGTGGACGGTCTCATCCATATCCATATTCTATTTTCCATCATCCATCTATATACAGCTCTCCTCCAGCTGCTGCACTGTGATAAAACCTCCCCATCCTCACATTTTGCCATCACTCCATCCAATTGTCTTACCCTGTTTTAAGCATCTCATCTCACCTCCGCCTACAGTATCACAAACTCTCTTACACACACCCCCACACCCATGTGCACACACACACCAGGGATTACAGAAGGGATTTATCATGACCCTTGGTGGGATGCCTTGCAGGTCTAACCGGATTCAACTCTCCTGCTCTGAGACCAGTTGGTCTGAGTGTATTATACTTGAAATATTAGAGTTTTCTGTTTGTCAGGACTTTCTACTAACATGTTGCTGACATTGCAAACAGAGCTTTGCCAGTCAGTATCTTAATTAAAACGGCTTGAGCTAAACTAACCTGACACTTCCATTTCTTTCCTCTTTGTCTCATAAAGGGCATGGTATCAATTAGATATTTTTTCAACTGTTGATTCTTTACACAAACTGTCTTTAATGGCTTTAAAATTTTCTCAACTTTCTCATGTCAGTGTTTTGGTTTTGGGAAAACACATTCACATTAATATTAATAATACCTTCTTTCAAACACACCCCATGACAATAACAGAAAGAGTAGTGTACAAATGTGATATTTGGTATTTGTGCAATTTTGGACCATGATGAAGCCAAAGTGCTTTACAGAGTCATATGTTTCTTACAAGAAAATGTCATATTTACATAACAATTTACATTAGAATACCAAGCAGGCAGTAGGTGTAAAATACTGGTAGTTGAACGGATCAGTGCAAAATTTCACTATGGTCCATGTTAAAAGTTGTTGAAGAGGTGGAGCGACAGACGCTTTTAGCTGATTTACTCATGAGGAGTCAGTTTTAGAGAAAGCATATATTTTGCTTCGGTTAGGTGTTTATAGCTGTTTGCTGATATGGATCAGTCCAACAGACTATCTGAACTTCTGTGCAGATGTGGTATCCCCTGCCAAGACTGTCCGCTGTTACCCTAATAACAAGCCATAGGTAACGCGGGAAGTCAAAACTGTCCTCAATAAGAAGAAGGCTGCCTTCAGGAGAGGAGACAGGGAGGCCATGAAGGCAGCACAGCAGGAGGTGAAACAGTGTGTGAGGGAAGCAAAAGACAGTTACAGGAGAAAGGTGGAGCAGAAGCTGAGAGAGAACAACATGAAGGAGGTCTGGGAAGGTGTGAGGACCATCACTGGCCTCAACACAAGACCAGAGTCGTTGGGGGAACAATGGAGAGGGCAAACGAACTGAACAACTTCTTCAACAGGTTCAACCAGTCCATGGCCCCCCAACCCCCTCTCTCACTGCAGCCCCTCCCTGCTCCTTACCACACACCTCCCCCCAGACAACACTAACTGACAACCCCCCCACACACCTCAGCACAACCCCCGCCCCACATCACCACAGACCAGGTCAGAGAACAGCTGAGGAAGCTCAAGCCCAGGAAAGCAGCAGGGCCGGACCAGGTGGGTCCAAGGCTGCTGAAGACCTGCGCTACTGAACTGGGAGAGCCACTACAGCGGATCTTTAACCTCAGCCTGCAGCTAAGGGAAGTGCCCACCCTCTGGAAGACATCCTGCATCGTCCCAGTGCCCAAGAAGAACAGGCCCAGCGAGCTGAATGACTTTCGGCCCGTGGCACTTACTTCACACCTGATGAAGACGTTGGAGCGGCTCTTCCTCGGCCTCCTCAGACCCCAGGTGGAACATGCCCAGGATCTCCTGCAATTCGCCTACCAGTCAGATGTTGGTGTGGAGGATGCCATCCTCTACCTGCTGCACAGGCCCACTCCCACCTGGATAAGGGCAGCGGCACGGTGAGGATTCTTTTTTTGGACTTCTCCAGTGCCTTTAATACAATCCAGCCCCTTCTGCTCCAGGATAAACTAAACAGCATGGGAGTAGACCCGCACCTGGTCACCTGGATCCATAGTTACCTCACCAACAGGCCGCAGTATGTCAGGCTGAAGGACACCGTGTCTGACACTGTGGTCAGCAGCACAGGAGCCCCCCAGGGCACAGTGCTGGCCCCTCTTCTCTTCACCCTGTACTCCTCTGACTTCCACTACAACTCGGAGCTGTGTCACATACAGAAGTATGCTGATGACACAGCCATAGTCGGATGTATCAGGGACGACAGAGAGGAGGAGTATCGCTGTCTGGTGAGGGACTTTGCTCTCTGGTGCCACACAAACCACCTGGAACTCAACACCGCTAAGACGAAGGAGCTGGTTATAGACTTTGGGAGGTACAGACCAAAGCCGAGACCAGTCGCATTAGAGGGAACTGAGGTTGAGGTCGTGGACTCCTACAAATACCTCGGGCTGTGGCTGGACAGTAAACTGGATTGGTCAAAACACACTAGCCACCTGTATAGATAGATAGATAGATAGATAGATAGATAGATAGATAGATAGATAGATAGATAGATAGATAGATAGATAGATAGATAGATAGATAGATAGATAGATAGATAGATAGATAGATAGATAGATAGATAGATAGATAGATAGATAGATAGATAGATAGATAGATAGATAGATAGATAGATAGATAGCATTTATTGTCATTGAACAGAATTCAACGAAATTTCCATTGCAGCTCCCGTGCAAAAGGTCAAATGTATGGGAAAGTGCAGAGCAGGATGTACTTCCTGAGGAGACTGCGGTCCTTTAACATCTGCAGCAAACTGCTCTGGATGTTCTACCAGTCTGTGATTGCCAGTGTCCTCTTCTACACTGTGGTGTGCTGGGGAGGCAGCATATCCAAGAAGGACACGTCCAGACTGGACAAACTGACCAGGCGTGCCGGCTCTGTGGTCGGCATGAAGCTGGACTCTCTGGTGACGGTGGCAGAGGCGAGGACACTGAACAAACTGCTGGACATCATGAACGATAGCAGCCACCCTCTACACGCCGTCATCAGCAGCCAGAGGAGCCTGTTCAGTGACAGACTGCTGCTTCCCAAGTGCCGGACCAATAGATTTAAGAACTCTTTTGTCCCCCATGCCTTCAGACTGTACAATTCCTCATTGGGGAGGGTAGGGGGGTGACACAGGACAGAGGGTGGAAGGAGTAGTGACCCCTTGTATTTTTCTCCATACTTATCAGGTCAAACCACATAGTGCAATACGATATCACTGGTCAATCTATCCGCCAAATTCTTATATTCTTTTTGTGTTGTATTTATATTTACTTATATTCTTATATTCTATATTCTTATTCCTTGTTTCTTGCATAATTTAAGGTTTTTCTTGCATAATTTAAGGTTTTGGTTACTCACATTTAGTGTGTACCTTAGTATTTAATTTGTATTTTTGTATTCTTTTGCACTTTTGCTTACTGTGTGTTATCTTTGTTTTTTGCCTGGGAGCTGCTGGTAACTACAATTTCCTGAGGGAGTCTTCCCAAGGGATCAATAAAGTACAAGTCTAAGTCTAAGTCTAAGTCTAACACAAGCTATACTTCACTAGTTTAGTGTGGAATATGTAACACAGCATAGTTTCCCCATTCATTTGGTGCAAGTACTACAATAAGAATCCTAATGTGGCCCTGAAGGGTCATCAAAATGCAGTTTAGTATAAATCAGTTAAGTATAAAACTGATTTATGCTAAAACAGAGTTTATGCGAAAAGAGAATCTGTGGTAAAATGGAATTCATGCTAAAACAGGCCACCACATAATCGCCTGAATAGTTTAGAAGAGAATGCAAAAGAAAAGTTTGGACAGTGCTGGTACTTACAGTATTTGATGATGCAATGCTCTGAAATCTTGTGGAAAGCACATAGCATGCTTAATTAAGAGCCATTGCCAATGAGAGCGCCATTTGTTAATATGACAGCATGCAATTCAGAAATCTGCCACGCTTAAGGTCAGCTATACTGTAAAAGTTAACCTGTCTACAGATTGCTGTGAGAGTCCAATGCAGCAAAGCAGCACAATGCTGAAATCAAAAAGACAAAGACACCACATTGTTTATTTAAAGCACTTTAAAAAACATTTCTTCTTAGTATTTTTGTTTAACTTAGGTCTGTATTAAGTTGACACAATAGAAATGCTCTGTAGAGCTTTAAAGGGAAAAAAAATGTATTTCTCTAACGTTCAAATTCATGAAACTCCAACTTTTTCTGATGCTGTAAGAGAGCCTGGCAAAAATAATAACAACATGGTCAAACAGGAAATGAACAGAAGCCTCTGTCCCTCCCCATCACCAACAGCTCCACTCATTCAATGACATTTAGATAAACCAGTCTTTTTGTGTAAGTGAGACACAGTCTTTCAGTACCTTGTCTCTGTCTCTGTGAAGGACCAAAACTGACATCATTAAAAATAAAAGCAGTAAGATATATATATATATATATATATATATATAAAATAAAAGCATTAAAAATAAAAGCAGTAAGATATATATATATATATATATATATATATATATATATATATATATATATATATATATATATATATATCTTACTGCTTTTATTTTTAATGCTTTTATTTTATATATATATATATATATATATTGTTTTGCTTTTCCTTATACATGCATTGATGTGTTTATATTTATGTCTCATTATGCAAATGAGGTGGGCCGGTATTTTAAGGCTTCAACTTCTGCCTATTGGTTGGTTAGCATTACACTATGCATAGCTCAAAACTACTATAGCTGCTACAAAGATAGCGACCTATGACTAGTTTATCAGAGAGCTGAAGTTTAGCAGCTTTATTAGAAAATAGTGCTATAACCCCTGACTTTATTATTTTTCGTGTGGCCCCTCAGACAGAACGTGTGTTTCAGTTAGTGACTCTCATGGACACAAAAGTTCACCGTCAGTTTTTTCATAACCTGCCGGTTATGAAACCTGTGGATGAAGCAGCTGTTTAAGTTGGCTTCTGATTGAAGCTTCGGGATTCCTCCAGAGGTTCTTCAGACATTGAAACAGAGGCTAACGCTAATGTTTGTTTTTCAACTAGAAGGACAGAACCCTTCAGTTTAGTTTGTGCTAGTTCAGAAGTTTGACCTTTTTTGATGCAAGATTTGCAGTTTGTAGTTGTATGTTTTCTCAGTTGTAACACAATTTTTATTTCTAAATAATGAAACCAGAATAAAAAAACTCACTTAAAATTGTTTGAGCATCAAAATTTGCACTATGTCTGATGAAAACATGTCGATGAAATGACAGATTTAATGACTTATTATATTAAACAGCTTATGAGCCTGAAATGCATAACTCATTTTAGAGGGGCAGCATTTCTAGATACTGTAAGAGTAAAACATACAAGACATAAGGCTGAGTTTCACTATCTCTACCATTATAAAACTGTTTGTGTGTCAGAGGTTTATTCTACTTCCTGATAGAGGCAGAGTGCAGGTCATGCTAATTTTTCAAGTAGTCAGATGTTTATATTCATGGTATCGAGTGAAAACTGTTAACGCAGTATTTTTCTGTACTCACGTTCCCCATTTGTGATGTGATGCAACAAATTATGTTTATTCTGTACCCAAAATGAATCGCTGTATAGCTACAGGCCGCAGCTTAGCTGGGTGTCAAAATGGTTGAACTTAGCACTTTAGCTTCTGCTAAATACCATGTTGGTATAGCACTTTAGTCTTATAATTTGTCCATTAGCTAACTTTTTAGTCAGAGGTACCCACCACTGCTGAAATTCTTCTGGACTCTCTACATGTTGGGTTCTGCAGGGGAGTGGATTTGTGTTTTCTCTGGATCTACAGGGGGCAGGCTGATGGGATCCAGCTGGTGCTCATCATCACCAATCAGCAAGGGCCTTAAATAGGAGCCGTTTCCCTGAGGCAGAAGCCAAATGGTTCCGCTTCAACAGTGGTACACTCTAGCTTTCATTGCTGCGCTTAAAGTGTTTAAACTTCTTTCCCATCTATTCCTTCCTCATAGAACCAGCTCTGACCAGTCTCTGGTGCTCATACCCACCTGTACTACCAGATCCTCACTGCTTCTCTAGGCCTCGCCCCTGGATACCTCCTTGAGTATCACCCAGCTGCTGCCTGTCCACCCTCAGTCTCCTGCTGGAACTCCTCCACCTGGAAGCACCCACAACTGTACCAACTGCTGGGAAACCCATGCTCATCTCAATCCTCAGACTATAAGCCATCACCAAATTACACCATCATTCTCTCCATTTACTCCCCAGTTTAACTGCTCACCTTTTCTCAGTTCCTCCTCTGACCCGGTTCCTCCCTGCTGCCGCAGATCAACACCTCTCCAACCTCTCTCCATTGCCCTTAACAAATTCAATAAATCTGTTAAACTGCGTTGTGTGTTCGTAGTTGTTGCTTGCCTTTGAGTCCTGGTATCCTAAAGACATACTGCTCTGCTTTGCAAGGAATCATATTTTCAAATCACACACATTTACTGCAAGAGAAAGCAAAGTTATTTCTCTATGAAAAAAAAGTGTTTTCATCACCGGAACATCTTGTGCATGACTACATGTATAATGCATGCTTAATGTAATATATGAACTTATCTGTGGATTTTGGGTTTGCAGGAGGTTCTCACAAAACTTCCCTGAAGAAGATCCAAGCACCAACAAAATGCATATATCTGTAGAGTTCTCTGTCATTTTCTTTTATACTTTCTGGCAGTAAATATTCTTCTTTGCGGGCTGTTTGCTGACTGTTGGTCCTGAGGCAGCAGTGTCGTGAAAGAGGCTGGCTGACTGTTGTTCAGGCTATTGACTGGGGAACGCAGCCAGTGTTCTGGCCTGTCAGTCTGGATCAGTGTGCTGTGGGCCCTTGGCTCCTACAAGCAGAGTTTAACTCCAGCACAGAGCCTAGGGCACATCACACAAAGCCCACGCACACAAACACACAAATACACACAAGCTAGCCTAGGGAACGGTAAGGTATACGAGTACAGACTGAATGTGTGCTGAGAGGATGTGCATGTTCTGTTCCTCATACTCCTGTCGCTGTCTCATAAGCCTACCCATCTTTTTCTAGTTCATCCTTGTAGCAGGAAAATACTATTTCTATCTACCTATAGTACGGTCATGACTAATAAACAGCTGATTTAGTTTAAAGTGTTTATTCTTTGGACATGCAGTAACCTAATGTGATAGAGAAGATGAGTATAATAATCACCAAACTGCATGTATTTTGTTCTGTGCCATCATCGGCACTGAGTGGATTAAATGCCTGGATGTTTTGTAGCAGTGCCACAGTCTGGAGGCGTCCATATTAAGCAGGCTTGTTTAAAGAGCACTCTCGTTACATAAAGTGAAAAGTGACCGAAGTTGTGTGTGTGTGTGTGTGCGCGTGTGTGTGTGTGTGTGGGTGGTGGATGAGCCAAGTTTACTTCTGTTCACTTCACCTGGCAGATATTTTGTGCCTCGTTGCCAGGAAGATCACCAGTGAAGTCATAGGTTGGCATGAAAATGGCTTTCCTCGCTACCATCACCTCAGTGGGAGACGCGTCCCTCAGGACAGATACCAGGCTGAGTGACGAGGAACCACCTGAGAGCTACTCAGAGAGACTCACTCAACGTCCTGTCTGTCTGTCTGTCATCGCTCTACAGCTGATAACTGCCATGTTTCTCATTGCGATCACCTCTGTGCGACCTGTCTGTCTGCCCTCCTATGTTTCCATCTTCAGCTCCGTCCTCAGATCAGATCAGCCACCACATGGACAATCGTAAATTCCACTGGCCTCCACCAGGTTAACTTCCACCATTCATCCAGTCAGCTGCACAGATTGATTGTGTTTTTACACACTGCTTTTCTGCTGTGCTTTATTTTTATTAAGTAAATAATAAGAAAGATGAGATGGATGTTTTTGTTTGCTTAAAGATAGATATCTATAATCTAGTAATTATGGTTATTGTCATCCACACACTGTCATTCCTAGAAGTCTTTTTCTCCCTCATCTCAATAATTAATAACTAACATTGTCTTATGTATACACTCTCAGTTTTCTGATATTACTGTTTTTTATTTTACAGAACACCCCGTCATGATAACCTGTAGTACACAAAGCCACCCTCTACAGCCCTATAAGCCAAACAGAACAGTCTGGGCCTTTTGGCTTCATTCTCTCAGGTGAGTTTTCAGCTGATAGATATGTGTGAAAAGATTTGAACCCTTTTAAAAAGCAAAACTCTCAGGGGAAACAGATAGACACAAAGGAGACCAAAAAGCTTGATGGCCTTCCATTCTAAGCATCAAAGCATTTGAAACAAATTTTAATTTTCACTGTCTAAACCTGGGAGAGGTTTAAAATGCATGTTTTGTTCTTTTTTGTATAAGAAAAAACATACAAATACTTGTACTTAAAAGTTACAAACATGTAACTGGTTATTTTACTGTATCCTGGACATACTGACGTCTATTTTATGCATGTAAAGTTATGCGACCATGACCAGGCTGAGAACCAAGCTTCTGCTTAATGTGCATTTTTTCAATATCCAAGTTACATGGTATTAGTGGGACCTAATAAGTTTAATAACAAAATCCTGTCATGGAAAAGTTTTTGAAAGAAAGGATGTCTAGTCCATAAGACGGTCCATGTTTGGCATTTTGACGGTTTCTAGAATGCTTACTAGGTCATTATTTGGTTGAAAAATTTACTTCTTGCAATAATTATTTATGCTTGTGAACTGTTTTAAATTATCCCAGATTTATCTAACCAAAATTTGTGTCCAAATACCACTTACTGTATATGAACTGTTCATATTCTTAAAAACTTATAAATATTCCCAAGTTTATCCACAAGCAGTGATGTCAGTAACACGTAACATATTTTTTTTACAAAGATTTTACTGACTCTAGCAGCCTTAGTTTGTGAGTGGTCAGACAGGAAAGTGGGTAATGAAAGAAGGGGAAGATATGCAGCTAAGGTCACCAGGTTTTGCAGACTGTTAATCGAACCTGCGACTGCTGCGTCGAGGACTCAGCTCTTATGTGAGTCGTGCTCTACCCCTGCACCACCACAGCACCCCTACAATAGACTAATTCAAATATTTGAAAATTCTTAAGTTATAATTGATTTCTTTCAGAACAACATATGAGTACCTAACCTAACAGGAAGTAACAGCTAACCTAATTATATGACGGGTTATGTCTAATATTATGGCTGCTTTAATATGTTTTGTCTTCTTTACAAGGATATATTTTGACTTTGAGTTTCTTTTATCCTGATTAGTGTCCAATAAAGCATGCAGTGAATCTAAGCAGCAACAACTTGTGACCAGAAATAAAGAGGAAAGAAGCTTTTTCCCCCTTCAGAATAAAGGCAGAGTAGCTGAGTAAAAACATCTATGTCCTTTCTATCAATACCTAATTTATTTTTTTGCTGTCTCAGTAAAGAAAGATGCAAATTTCAATTACTGTAATGGTTTCCTCACTGCCTGATTACAGTATAATTAGATCCTAAAATAAAGAGCATTCAGCAGTGTTTATAGACCACTGATCCAGAACCGCACAATTTCAGCTTCAACCCTCAAAAGAAAACAAATATAAAGATGGGTAAATTATCAAACCTAACTGAACCATCACTTACCACCTTTTAGTTATGGTTAGAGGTAATAGTTAAAAACCTTTTCCTAGGATTGGAGTCAAAGCCAGTATATTAACTGCTGGACTTTTAAAGCAAGCCTAAATGGCTAGAAGGTTTAGAAAAAGACAGTTTTTAGTTGAAAGGGGAAATAGCAAAACATTTTTTCAGCCTCTGAAGCGAGAAGAAAAAAGTCAAAAGAAGTTGATGAGCCCTGGCAAAAGAGGAGTGATGGCTACAAAGTCGAAGCATAAAGACAAGCATGTTCAAAAGGAATCTGACAGAGTTAGTACAGTGACTTTTTCCTCAATAAATTTCCATCCTGATAATCTATTATTATCCTAAACAAAGGAAACAAACAAAAACTCCTCTGTCTCCACGGAAGTGTTTCTGTAAGAAACATGCCTATAAGTTGTAAAAACACCCGGGTTCAAACTGTCTGTAACAAAATGGGATGTTTTGGTAAAAGTCAAAATAGTGATAATCTTCATCCCCCAACAGTAACAAGGTTATGAGTCTAGTGTCACATCTTTGTCAAAGAAAGTAAACAAATATGCAGTCTATGGCAGAAAATGCCTGATCTTACTGCACAAAGAATCCCAAACCCCTTGCTTGCGGGAGGCGGCCCTTCCATGTCTGAGGAATCACACACAAGCAGCAGCAGCAACTCACAGCAGAGGCCAGTATGCTGGAAATGTGCAGGAGCTGCTAGTCTATAAAGAGTCTATATAAGTAGGGAAATGGACTGGTGACGGGCTAAGTTGTGAGGCTAAGGCCAGTGTTTTGCCTTAAGGCTGCAGTTCAAAGGTTATGTCAGAATACTGTTTGTTTCTTATCACCTTTTTGGTTTGAGAGGATGGCCCAAACTAGTTGGCTAAGTGAGGGAGGAGATCATAGTCTGGCTTAATATACAGCCTATTACAATGTTAATGCTGCGCATTGAAAATGCAGTAAAGAGAAGCCAGCGTATTACAATTTGAGGGCTGCTGGAGCTGACAGAGCAGCCGTATGTGACGAGCTGGAAGTAAAAGAGTGCACTCAGTGACACTGCATAAAGCTTATGGCCACCTCAGGTCTGCAGGTAGAGGCCACGTCATCTGCGATGATCGTCTCAGTCAGAAGGAGACGTGGCTGCTAGCAATGCCACATCTTTATACTTCTTTGGCAGGGCAGGTAGGGAATGATTTACCCAAGCTACGGCAAGCATCACTGGTTGAAAACAGCCAGAAGGTCCCATGCATGATGTATCAAAACAGCAATTTCACAAGCCGGCTATAAATACAGAGTAGCTTCAACGACAATAATAACACAATAGTAAAAAGGAAAGAGCTCTTCAGAAATAACAATAAACCACCATAAGTCAACTGGAAGTGTATAATTTACAAAGCGGCACAATCCTAAGTATAGAAATGGTGGATAATGATTGGAGAGGAGGGAGCGCTTGCATCAGGGGAGCGCTACCGAATGGGGAGAAAAAACGAGGAAGGCATCGATGAGAAGAGCAGAGGTTTTCTGAGACATGTAGAGCAGAGCCCACGGGGCCCTCCTTCCACACAAACACACACACAGACACACCCAGATCATCCACACAGGACAAATGCAAAAGGAGAAGAAATAACATAAAAATCAAAGTTCATTAAAAAGGTCAGTGGCAGATCTCGTCTTCATCACACCGCCAGGAATAGCATTCATGTCACATGTTGCCATGGCTTTTGCTTTTCTACTTTTTTTTAACCAAATATTTTAGCTCTGAAGGAGTGGAGCATTACAACGGTCAGCACTTCTGCCTCTCAGCAAGAGCGATCCAGGATCAAATCCTGCATTTCTTTATGCAATGTGAAGGTTCCGCTCTGCTCAGGTCGGCTCCCACACACAAACTGGATCCATGAGCTGACAACAGCTCCCAACAACATGGAAGTAGGGTACAGAGGAAAAATTTTATTTATTTAATTTTCTTGTGGCGGGAGTTGGAAAATATTCTTTTATTTTTGGGGGAGGAGCGGGGATGGGGCACATACACTTTACATAAAACTCATAGGTCTAAATCATGTGAGTTGTATTATTTTGGGATTTTTATTAATGTAAACAATTCTTTTCTTTTTTTACAAAAGATTTAACTGACTCTAGCAGCCTTTATTTGTGAGTGGTCAGACAGAAAAGATGGTAATGAAAGAGGGGGAAGACATGTAGCTAAGTTCACCAGGCCGAGACTCGAACCTGTGACAGCCGAGTAGAGGACTCAGGTCTTCTTATGTGAGTTGTGCTATCCCTGCACCGCCACAGCACCCTACAATAGACATATTAAAATATTTGAAAATTCTAACGTTATAATTGATTTCTTTAAGAACAACATGGAGTTATTGGCTAGTGGACCTATTAAACCTAGCATGCATCAATTAATACCTGCTGAAGTACAGGAATACCTATTAACCCTCTATGGCATGGCGTTGCCCTCAGGCAACAAACCACATAGCTGTACCTCACATTGCTCCTTTATTTTATTTTTTGGGGGGCATGATTTTTGACATATTTTTGTCCAAAAAATAGTTCTTTTATGAATATAGTTTTTGTTTGATTTGTATTTCATTTCTCATAATCAGTGTAGACAATCTTGGTGTTCTAGACCAATGTTACCCTGAGGCAACAAACCCAAATCTGGTTCCAGGAGGTGTCAGAGTCCGATTTTATGATTGACATGTAATTAGGGACCACCAAGCTCCCAAAGAATGCAGGAAAATATTTCTTCCCCACAAAAATAAAAAGTCATGCCATAGAGGGTTAATGTAATTGACATTAGGAAAATAATTATTTTCTAGTCGGCACCAAAACTGGCTCTAGCCCACTTTAAATATGTTGATCCTCCTGGTGGACCCGAAATGTTTGATGTTTTTTGGCTTCAAGACGGCATGTTTGATAAGATTTGATAACAATAATTAAAACAATGGAATTTTCTAGCAAAATGTTTT
This sequence comes from Xiphophorus maculatus, assembly GCF_002775205.1. Classification (NCBI taxonomy): domain Eukaryota; kingdom Metazoa; phylum Chordata; class Actinopteri; order Cyprinodontiformes; family Poeciliidae; genus Xiphophorus; species Xiphophorus maculatus. The sequence continues at coordinate 28,807,624 of NC_036451.1, forward strand.
TACATTGGCCTACATGACTGCATTAAATTAATGAGCTATGAGCTGTAGCTGGTGATATGTTGTTTACTGCTGAGCATGATCATTTATGTGGCTAAAACAAAACATTTTACAACTTCTAAACTTCTTCAACATACCTTCAAAACCATTTGAAGTTTCAGAATCAACAGGTATACACTCTCAGGTGAGAAAGAGTCACCTCGTATAAAGTACATTTTTAGCTATACGAGAAATTCATTTAATCAAAGTATATCATTAATATGTGTGTATGTATTCCATCTTAAGTAGGGCTGCACCGATTGAAGTTTTCTGGCCAATCACCAGTTACCGATCTTTAAAAAGCCCATCCTGCTGATTTTGATTTTGGCCATTTTTTTTTATATATATCTGAAATGTAGCTAAATATAGGAAGAATTTTGATGAGCTGGTTACAGTGGGGGATTATTATTATCGTTAATGTGCAGACTTGACCTGATGGGCCGGTCTGTCAGTCACACCAGAGCAGAAGAGGACAGAGGCTGATTTTTAAACCTTTGCTGAGGGAGATGAGATTAGGGGATAAGATTGGCTTCACATGTAAGTATCGGCCGTTACCAAAATCGGCAGATTACCAAAATTAAGGTAATCGGCGCCGATAAATCGGCCGATCAATAAATGCATCCTATATTATACATGCATACAGGGTATAATGTAAACAGCAACATCAAAATGCAATACGTTCATAATAGGTGTGTGAATGAGCTAAGTGTCCAACTGTTGATTGCAGCAATCCACTTCGTTAGTAGAAGTAGAGGCCCCCAAAACCACATTCTGCTTAAGGCCCCATGGAGGCTTGGGCCGGCTCTGCACATCAACAAACATATCTAACCACTGAGACTCTCTGAATGTCACACAAAGCTTTTTTAAAGAGATTCTGTCCTTAAAGAATGAATGTGGCAACCAGATATCCAAGCATCTGGAATCTTCACTTCTTTTGTGTGTGACAAAAGTCCTTAGGTGCGCACACGCAGATAGGCACACACACTCACAACTACCGCATTCATCCAGTTTTATATGGTGATGGTGCCCCCGCAGTGGCCGACAGGCGTAACTTTCCTCCGCCTCCCCCTTCTGAGTCTGGAAGAAGATAGAGAGACCTCTATAGTTACTCAGAAGCCTCTCCGTCCTGAAGCCTCACACTGAGCCCGCTGGGAGCTCTACTTTCTGCTGCATAACAGCAAGATTGTAAAGACACATATTCCACTGAAAACCAAATGTTAAACAGATTAAACTCCAAGAAGGGTGGCTAAAAATTTGTTTAGACAGAACCTGGTCAGTGACCGAAGACTCCCACTCCGCAGGTGGCAAAGGACACGCTGATTTATCCGCGTTCTGTTCGCTGTAAAATCCTATTTCTGGGAGCAAACTCCCAGCAGAGCCTCTTCAGACGCCCGCTAGGATTTCTAACGCGGCTGTTTAGCGCAGCTCGCTCGGCGAGAGTGCGCGACTCTGTGCGTCTATGCGCTCGGAGCGCAGAGAGAGGGAGTCAAAAGTGGCTGACAGAAAGGAAAAAAGAAGACTTTTCTTTATGCTTCTCAACAAGGACCACCACGAAACCCCCGGCCCCCGTACTCCCGTCCCCCTCCACCTTTCCATCACCCACAATGGGAAAAAACCCCCCAATAAAACAGACATGTGATTTCATTTCATGTTGTAAAGCCAGGCAGCGTTCATCTGAACTTACCGCTCACCAACACATCTCCGGGATAATTCTACCGTGAAAAATCAAGAACTAAACATCAGCCCACTGCATCGTAGTTGCTTGATTTCACTTGGAATTGAGCAGAGCCCCAAAGCCAAATGACTTAACGCCTCACGGAGCTTACAGAATTGAGTCTAGACGTTTATTTACCGTTAAAGAAGAATCCCATTCGTTGCGCTTTTATTTCTTCCTTCACACTATATTCCTGTTCGCGTTACGTCCCGTTAGGATAAGGTCCAGTCCTCCCAAAAGCCCCATAAGGAGAGAGAATCCTGACGTTCCAGCGTTTGGAAATCAAACTGGTGCACTTCCAGAGGTAACAACTCAGCTCAGATGCGGTCCAACACCTCCAAACGCATAGAAAGAAATGAAGGAGCCCCCTTTTAGTTCAGAACAAGTGAGCCGTAAATCCAAAATGTGTTTGGTTTTTTACTAAGAACTGTTGGAAGAAAGATTCTCCTGTGGCCAGCAGGCTCCGGGTTTCTGGACGCGCACCGGTCTACATCTTAATGAAGGTGATGCTGGAGGAAAGGAAACAGGAGAGGGATTTTTTCCCCCCATCGTCCGCTCCTCACGATTCAGGCTGCACTTGGCTGATAAAACGCTGTCCTCTCTCCCTCTCTCTCGCTTTCGCTTCCTCTCCCCCTCCTCCCCTACATCTCTCCTCCAGCTCCACGGTCTCCGTCGCAGACTTTCATGGAGCAGAGACGCGCCTAGCGGCCTCTCAGGGAACACCACTTCCAGGAGATTCCCTCCGCCCCCTCCCTCTCCTCAGCGCGCTCTTAAAGAAACATTTATTAGGCCCGAGCAGCAAAGCGCTGCGAAGGCCTATTGTATCTGTGCTGTTTATTATTATTATTATTATTAGGCCCGAGCAGCAAAGCGCTGCGAAGGCCTATTGTATCTGTACTGTTTATTATTATTATTATTATTATTATTAGGCCCGAGCAGCAAAGCGCTGCGAAGGCCTATTGTATCTGTACTGTTTCTTATTATTCTTCTTACGATTCTGCCCCCCTCTTCGTGCGCCTTTTTGGGGGCTTTATCATATTCAAAAACTCACCAAACTTGGCGGAAGCGACTAGGCGGTTTAAAAATTTTGAATTTTAAGGTCGCCGCAAAAATCGCAAAAAAAATTGCTCAACGGCGGCAACTAGCAATTTTCAAAAGACCCATTGCTATTCACTTACTTCATCGTAGAGACTTGAAATTCGGTACAGTTGTAGAGCTCACTAAGACGCTCAGAATTTACAAGTAATGTCATAGTGCAAGTATCACAGGAAGTCGGCCATTTTGTATTGAAGGTCCATTTTGGACCTCGATTTTGACGTTTACAGCCTTCGTATTTGATCGAACTCCTCCTAGGGATTTCGATTGATCGGCTTCAAACTCGGTCAGTCTGATCATAAGGCATGTCTGATTTAAAGTTATCAAATTGGTGAGTTTTGGAGCATGTTGAAGGGGGGTTAGCAGGGGTCAAAGTTCACCTACACGCCATGAAACAAAAACCTCTTATATTTCCTATACAAAAACACATAGAGGGACCAAACTTTCAGTGATTGATCGACATCAGGTGTCCTAAAATACCCTGCAGTGAAATTTTTTTTTTATGTAGGCCACGCCCCCTGAGAGCAGGAAGTGTAATGTTTTACTGTGAACGGTCGCTATCTTAGCCCTTTGACCTAATCAACATGAAACTGTGTCCAGAGACAGAAGACATGTTGGTGTGTTGTGGATTCCAACCCCGACCGGCTGCGATGAAGCAGGTGGGCGTGGCGGCGTTGCGAACGCCATCGAATTTCGTTTGGCTCTGAATTCCACAGTTTCGGGGTGAGCTGCTCCAAACTCACTAGGATGGATCCTTATCCATCCCCGAACAGGAATCCATAGCGATATTTGGTGGGCGTGGCCTAATTTTTCTATAGCGACCCCTAGAGTATTTTAAATGAACAGCCCCAAGCCATGCTTAAACCTAGAATTACGAAACTTGGTACACATGTGTATCTTGTCGGGACGTACAAAAAAGTCTCTTAGAGCCATGCTCTAAACCCAACAGGAAGTCGGCCATTTTAGATTGAAGTTCATTTGACCTCCATTTTGACGTTTACAGCCTTTGCATTTGATCGAACTCCTCCTAGGGTTTTCGATTGATCGGCTTCAAACTCGGTCAGTCTGATCATAAGGCATGTCTGATTTAAAGTTATCAAATTGGTGACTGTATGAGCTTGCTGAAGGGGGGTTACCAGGGGTCAAAGTTCACCTACTCGCCATGAAACACGAAACTCTTATATTTCCTATATAAAAACACATAGAGGGACCAAACTTTCTGTTATTGATCATCAATAGGTGTCCTAAAATACCCTGTGGTGAAATTATGACATCGCTTAGGCCACGCCCCCTGAGAACAGGAAGTGTCATGTTTTACTGTGAACGGTCGCTATCTTAGCCCTTTGACCTAATCAACATGAAACTGTGTCCAGAGACAGAAGACATGTTGGTGTGTTGTGGATCCAAGCCCTGACCGGCTGCGATGAAGCAGCTGGGTGTGGCGGCGTGGCGAAGTGACCTGTAACGCCGATGCCATACGTTTGCTTCTAGATTCCACATGTTTCGACCGAGCTGCACCAAACTTGGCCTGACTCATCCTGGTGTGATGCCTGACAATGCTTTGTCATCATATTATGACGTCATCTAAGCCCCGCCCCTCAGAATGAATTAGAGAGATCTTCTGTGTAATTACATAATAAACAGTCCATGTTCGTTGTTTGTAGGGCAATGCTGCCCTCTGCTGCCCACTGAAATAGTTTCATTATTTCAGTAATTCGACACCAGAGGGCAGCATTGCCCTACGGAATGACAGTTCAATGTTGAATTAAAGAGGAAAAAATTAAATAATTTGTAATTCTAACACAAAAACTGACAGAGACACCAAACCTTCAGTTATTGATCATTATCTTGTGTCCAATAATATCCAATGGTTAAATGATGACATCACGTAGGCCACGCCCCCTGACAACAGGAAGTCTTGTATTTTACTGTGAACGGTCGATAGCTTCTGCACCAAACTTTGCACGAGTGACCCTGGTGGGATCCCTGACGACCCTGTGTCATAATATTATGACGTCATCTAAGCCCCGCCCCCTCAGAACAGGAAGTGTCTTTTTTTTCCTTGGAAAGCTCCGTTTATGGCTCTCTTGACCTAATCAAGGTAATTCAGATGATGAGCTCTGTCAATGCACGCTTCTGGCTGAACCGTGTGGGCGTGGCCAAATGGCGAATATCAGTCCCTCGCCATATGCATACGTTTGGCTCTTATTCACGCATGGATCATCCGATTGGCGCCAAACTGGATATGTATGACCTTTGTTCACCTCTAAAGAGCCCGACGGATTTGAGATGTAATTTGACTCCACTGCGCCCCCTAAGTTGATACATCGGCCGTATCTCCTCGACGCATCGACCGATCTGCGCCAGATTTTTCGACAGTCGTCGGGGAGCGCCGCCGAACGCATTCACGCGTGTCGCCCGGTGGACGGGCGGGGAAAACGCGCGACAGCTCCTGCGGCGGCTGGCGTGCGGCGGTGCTGGAAACTGCGGCGGAGCTTCCGCGGTGGGGAGCGGGCTGCGGCTCTGGAAAACGCGCGAGAGCTTCTGCGGTGGCCGGAACCCCCGCGGTGGCCAATAGGCCGGAGCGGCGCTTGCTGCGAGGGCCGCCCGAGGCTGCTTGCAGCTTTAATTAGGCCCGAGCAGCAAAGCGCTGCGAAGGCCTATTGTATCTGTACTGTTTATTAGGCCCGAGCAGCAAAGCGCTGCGAAGGCCTATTGTATCTGTACTGTTTATTATTAGGCCCGAGCAGCAAAGCGCTGCGAAGGCCTATTGTATCTGTACTGTTTCTTATTATTAGGCCCGAGCAGCAAAGCGCTGCGAAGGCCTATTGTATCTGTGCTGTTTATTATTATTAGGCCCGAGCAGCAAAGCGCTGCGAAGGCCTATTGTATCTGTACTGTTTCTTATTCTTCTTACGATTCTGCCCCCCTCTTCGTGGGCCTTTTTGGGGGCTTTATCATATTCAAAAACTCACCAAACTTGGCGGAAGCGACTAGGCGGTTTAAAAATTTTGAATTTTAAGGTCGCCGCAAAAATCGCAAAAAAAATTGCTCAACGGCAGCAACTAGCAATTTTCAACAGACCCATTGCTATTCACTTACTTCATCGTAGAGACTTGAAATTCGGTACAGTTGTAGAGCTCACTAAGACGCTCAGAATTTACAAGTAATGTCATAGTGCAACTATCACAGTAAGTCGGCCATTTTGTATTGAAGGTCCATTTTTTACCTCGATTTTGCCGTTTACAGCCTTCGTATTTGATCGAACTCCTCCTAGGGATTTCGATTGATCGGCTTCAAACTCGGTCAGTCTGATCATAAGGCATGTCTGATTTAAAGTTATCAAATTGGTGAGTTTTGGAGCATGTTGAAGGGAGGTTACCAGGGGTCAAAGTTCACCTACACGCCATGAAACAAAAACCTCTTATATTTCCTATACAAAAACACATAGAGGGACCAAACTTTCAGTGATTGATCGGCATCGGGTGTCCTATAATACCCTGCAGTGAAATTTTTTTTTTACGTAGGCCACGCCCCCTGAGAGCAGGAAGTGTAATGTTTTACTCTGAACGGTTGCTATCTTAGCCCTTTGACCTAATCAACATGAAACTGTGTCCAGAGACAGAAGACACGTTGGTGTGTTGTGGATTCCAACCCCGACCGGCTGCGATGAAGCAGGTGGGCGTGGCGGCGTTGCGAACGCCATCGAATTTTGTTTGGCTCTGAATTCCACAGTTTCGGGGTGAGCTGCTCCAAACTCACTAGGATGGATCCTTATCCATCCCCGAACAGGAATCCATAGCGATATTTGGTGGGCGTGGCCTAATTTTTCTATAGCGACCCCTAGAGTATTTTAAATGAACAGCCCCAAGCCATGCTTAAACCTAGAATTACGAAACTTGGTACACATGTGTATCTTGTCGGGACGTACAAAAAAGTCTCTTAGAGCCATGCTCTAAACCCAACAGGAAGTCGGCCATTTTAGATTGAAGTTCATTTGACCTCGATTTTGACGTTTACAGCCTTTGCATTTGATCGAACTCCTCCTAGGGTTTTCGATTGATCGGCTTCAAACTCGGTCAGTCTGATCATAAGGCATGTCTGATTTAAAGTTATCAAATTGGTGACTGTCTGAGATTGCTGAAGGGGGGTTACCAGGGGTCAAATTTCACCTACTCGCCATGAAACACGAAACTCTTATATATCCTGCACAGAAACTCACAGAGATACCAAACTTTAAATTATTGATCATCATTAGGTGTCCAAAAATACCCTGTGGTCAAATGATGACATCACTTAGGCCACGCCCCCTGAGAACAGGAAGTGTCATGTTTTACTGTGAACGGTCGCTATCTTAGCCCTTTGACATAATCAATATTAAACTGTGTCCAGAGACAGAAGACATGTTGGTGTGTTGTGGATTCAAGCCCTGACCGGCTGCGATGAAGCAGCTGGCTGTGGCGGCGTGGCGAAGTGACCTGTAACGCCGATGCCATACGTTTGCTTCTAGATTCCACATGTTTCGACCGAGCTGCACCAAACTTGGCCTGACTCATCCTGGTGTGATGCCTGACAATGCTATGTCATCATATTATGACGTCATCTAAGCCCCGCCCCCTCAGAATGAATTAGAGAGATCTTCTGTGTAATTACATAATAAACAGTCCATGTTCTTTGTTTGTAGGGCAATGCTGCCCTCTGCTGCCCACTGAAATAGTTTCATTATTTCAGTAATTCGACACCAGAGGGCAGCATTGCCCTATGGAATGACAGTTCAATGTTGAATTAAAGAGGAAAAAATTAAATAATTTGTAATTCTAACTCAAAAACTGACAGAGACACCAAACCTGCAGTTATTGATCATTATCTTGTGTCCAATAATATCCAATGGTTAAATGATGACATCACTTAGGCCCCGCCCCCTCGGAACAGGAAGTGCTATTTTTTTACTTGGAAAGCTCTGTTTATGGCTCTCTTGACCTAATCAAGATGATTCGGATGATAAACTCTGTCAATGCTCGCTGCTGGCTGAACCGTGTGGGCGTGGCCAAATGGCGAATATCAGTCCCTCGCCATATACATACGTTTGGCTCTTATTCAGGCATAGATCATCCGATTGGCGCCAAACTGGATATGTATGACCTTTGTTCACCTCTAAAGAGCCCGACGGGTTTGAAATGTAATTTGGCTCCACTGCGCCCCCTAAGTTAATACATGGGCTGTATCTCCTCGACGCATAGACCGATCTGCGCCAGATTTTTCGACAGTCGTCGGGGAGCGCCGCCGAACGCATTCACGCCTGTCGCCCGGTGGACGGGTGGGGAAAATGCGCGACAGATTCTGCGGCGGCTAGCGGGCGGCGATGCTGGAAACTGCGGCAGAGCTTCCGCGGTGGGGAGCGGGCTGCGACTCTGGAAAACGCGCGAGAGCTTCTGCGGTGGCCGGAACCCCCGCGGTGGCCAATAGGCCGGAGCGGCGCTTGCTGCGAGGGCCGCCCGAGGCTGCTTGCAGCTTTAATTATTCTTATTATTCTTCCACCCAAATGAATTGCCTTTTTGGGGGCTTTATCATATTCAAAAACTCACCAAACTTGGCGGTCGCATAAAACGAGTTTTAAATTTAAGTACTGTAAGGTCGTCGCAAAAATCGCAAAAAAAATTGCTCAACGGCAGCAACTAGCAATTTTCAAAAGACCCATTGCTATTCACTTACTTCATCGTAGAGACTTGAAATTCGGTACAGTTGTAGAGCTCACTAAGACGCTCAGAATTTACAAGTAATGTCATAGTGCAACTATCACAGGAAGTCGGCCATGTTGGATTGAAGGTCCATTTCGGACCCTGATTTGGCCGTTTACAGCCTTCGTATTTGATCGAACTCCTCCTAGGGATTTCGATTGATCGGCTTCAAACTCGGTCAGTCTGATCATAAGGCATGTCTGATTTAAAGTTATCAAATTGGTGAGTTTTGGAGCATGTTGAAGGGGGGTTACCAGGGGTCAAAGTTCACCTACACGCCATGAAACAAAAACCTCTTATATTTCCTATACAAAAACACATAGAGGGACCAAACTTTCAGTGATTGATCGGCATCGGGTGTCCTATAATACCCTGCAGTGAAATTTTTTTTTTACGTAGGCCACGCCCCCTGAGAGCAGGAAGTGTAATGTTTTACTGTGAACGGTCGCTATCTTAGCCCTTTGACCTAATCAACATGAAACTGTGTCCAGAGACAGAAGACATGTTGGTGTGTTGTGGATTCCAACCCCGACCGGCTGCGATGAAGCAGGTGGGCGTGGCGGCGTTGCGAACGCCATCGAATTTCGTTTGGCTCTGAATTCCACAGTTTCGGGGTGAGCTGCTCCAAACTCACTAGGATGGATCCTTATCCATCCCCGAACAGGAATCCATAGCGATATTTGGTGGGCGTGGCCTAATTTTTCTATAGCGACCCCTAGAGTATTTTAAATGAACAGCCCCAAGCCATGCTTAAACCTAGAATTACGAAACTTGGTACACATGTGTATCTTGTCGGGACGTACAAAAAAGTCTCTTAGAGCCATGCTCTAAACCCAACAGGAAGTCGGCCATTTTAGATTGAAGTTCATTTGACCTCCATTTTGACGTTTACAGCCTTTGCATTTGATCGAACTCCTCCTAGGGTTTTCGATTGATCGGCTTCAAACTCGGTCAGTCTGATCATAAGGCATGTCTGATTTAAAGTTATCAAATTGGTGACTGTATGAGCTTGCTGAAGGGGGGTTACCAGGGGTCAAAGTTCAGCTACTCGCCATGAAACACGAAACTCTTATATTTCCTATAAAAAAACACATAGAGGGACCAAACTTTCAGTGATTGATCGGCATCGGATGTCCTAAAATACCCTGTGGTGAAATGATGAGATCACTTAAGCCACGCCCCCTGAGAACAGGAAGTGTCATGTTTTACTGTGAACGGTCGCTATCTTAGCCCTTTGACCTAATCAACATGAAACTGTGTCCAGAGACAGAAGACATGTTGGTGTGTTGTGGATCCAAGCCCTGACCGGCTGCGATGAAGCAGCTGGGTGTGGCGGCGTGGCGAAGTGACCTGTAACGCCGATGCCATACGTTTGCTTCTAGATTCCACATGTTTCGACCGAGCTGCACCAAACTTGGCCTGACACATCCTGGTCTGATGCCTGACAATGCTATGTCATCATATTATGACGTCATCTAAGCCCCGCCCCCTCAGAATGAATTAGAGAGATCTTCTGTGTAATTACATAATAAACAGTCCATGTTCGTTGTTTGTAGGGCAATGCTGCCCTCTGCTGCCCACTGAAATAGTTTCATTATTTCAGTAATTCGACACCAGAGGGCAGCATTGCCCTACGGAATGACAGTTCAATGTTGTAATGGAGGAAAAAATTAAATAATTAGTAATTCTAACACAAAAACTCACAGAGGCACCAAACGTTCAGTGATTGATCATAATCGAGTGTCCAATAATATCCAATGGTCAAATGATGACATCACTTAGGCCCCGCCCCCTCGGAACAGGAAGTGCTATTTTTTTACTTGGAAAGCTCTGTTTATGGCTCTCTTGACCTAATCAAGATGATTCGGATGATAAACTCTGTCAATGCTCGCTGCTGGCTGAACCGTGTGGGCGTGGCCAAATGGCGAATATCAGTCCCTCGCCATATACATACGTTTGGCTCTTATTCAGGCATAGATCATCCGATTGGCGCCAAACTGGATATGTATGACCTTTGTTCACCTCTAAAGAGCCCGACGGGTTTGAAATGTAATTTGGCTCCACTGCGCCCCCTAAGTTAATACATGGGCTGTATCTCCTCGACGCATCGACCGATCTGCACCAGATTTTTTGACAGTCGTCGGGGAGCGCTGCCGAACGCATTCACGCGTGTCGCCTGGTGGATGGGTGTGGAAAATGCGCGACAGCTTCTGCGGTGGCTAGCGGGCGGCGGTGCTGGAAACTGCGGCGGAGCTTCTGCGGTGGGGAGTTGGCTGCGGCTCTGGAAATCGTGCGAGAGCTTCTGCGGTGGCTGGAACCCCCGCGGTGGCCAATAGGCCGGAGCGGCGCTTGCTGCGAGGGCCGCCCGAGGCTGCTTGCAGCTTTAATTCTTCTTACGATTCTGCCCCCCTCTTCGTGCGCCTTTTTGGGGGCTTTATCATATTCAAAAACTCACCAAACTTGGCGGAAGCGACTAGGCGGTTTAAAAATTTTGAATTTTAAGGTCGCCGCAAAAATCGCAAAAAAAATTGCTCAACGGCGGCAACTAGCAATTTTCAACAGACCCATTGCTATTCACTTACTTCATCGTAGAGACTTGAAATTCGGTACAGTTGTAGAGCTCACTAAGACGCTCAGAATTTACAAGTAATGTCATAGTGCAAGTATCACAGGAAGTCGGCCATTTTGTATTGAAGGTCCATTTTTTACCTCGAGTTTGACGTTTACAGCCTTCGCATTTGATCGAACTCCTCCTAGGGATTTCGATTGATCGGCTTCAAACTCGGTCAGTCTGATCATAAGGCATGTCTGATTTAAAGTTATCAAATTGGTGAGTTTTGGAGCATGTTGAAGGGGGGTCACCAGGGGTCAAAGTTCACCTACACGCCATGAAACAAAAACCTCTTATATTTCATATACAAAAACACATAGAGGGACCAAACTTTCAGTGATTGATCGGCATCGGGTGTCCTAAAATACCCTGCAGTGAAATTTTTTTTTTATGTAGGCCACGCCCCCTGAGAGCAGGAAGTGTAATGTTTTACTGTGAACGGTCGCTATCTTAGCCCTTTGACCTAATCAACATGAAACTGTGTCCAGAGACAGAAGACATGTTGGTGTGTTGTGGATTCCAACCCCGACCGGCTGCGATGAAGCAGGTGGGCGTGGCGGCGTTGCGAACGCCATCGAATTTCGTTTGGCTCTGAATTCCACAGTTTCGGGGTGAGCTGCTCCAAACTCACTAGGATGGATCCTTATCCATCCCCGAACAGGAATCCATAGCGATATTTGGTGGGCGTGGCCTAATTTTTCTATAGCGACCCCTAGAGTATTTTAAATGAACAGCCCCAAGCCATGCTTGAACCTAGAATTACGAAACTTGGTACACATGTGTATCTTGTCAGGACGTACAAAAAAGTCTCTTAGAGCCATGCTCTAAACCCAACAGGAAGTCGGCCATTTTAGATTGAAATTCATTTGACCTCGATTTTGACGTTTACAGCCTTCGTATTTGATCAAACTCCTCCTAGGGATTTCGATTGATCGGCTTCAAACTCGGTCAGTCTGATCATAAGGCATGTCTGATTTAAAGTTATCAAATTGGTGACTGTATGAGCTTGCTGAAGGGGGGTTACCAGGGGTCAAAGTTCACCTACTCGCCATGAAACACGAAACTCTTATATATCCTGCACAGAAACTCACAGAGATACCAAACTTTAAATTATTGATCATCATTAGGTGTCCAAAAATACCCTGTGGTCAAATGATGACATCACTTAGGCCACGCCCCCTGAGAACAGGAAGTGTCATGTTTTACTGTGAACGGTCGCTATCTTAGCCCTTTGACATAATCAATATTAAACTGTGTCCAGAGACAGAAGACATGTTGGTGTGTTGTGGATTCAAGCCCTGACTGGCTGCCATGAAGCAGCTGGCTGTGGCGGCGTGGCGAAGTGACCTGTAAGGCTGATGCCATACGTTTCCTTCTAGATTCCACATATTTCGACCGAGCTGCACCAAACTTGGCCTGACTCATCCTGGTGTGATGCCTGACAATGCTATGTCATCATATTATGACGTCATCTAAGCCCCGCCCCCTCAGAATGAATTAGAGAGATCTTCTGTGTAATTACATAATAAACAGTCCATGTTCGTTGTTTGTAGGGCAATGCTGCCCTCTGCTGCCCACTGAAATAGTTTCATTATTTCAGTAATTCGACACCAGAGGGCAGCATTGCCCTACGGAATGAAAGTTCAATGTTGTAATGGAGGAAAAAATTAAATAATTTGTAATTCTAACACAAAAACTCACAGAGACACCAAACGTTCAGTGATTGATCATAATCGAGTGTCCAATAATATCCAATGGTCAAATGATGACATCACTTAGGCCCCGCCCCCTCGGAACAGGAAGTGCTATTTTTTTATTTGGAAAGCTCTGTTTATGGCTCTCTTGACCTAATCAAGATGATTCGGATGATAAACTCTGTCAATGCTCGCTGCTGGCTGAACCGTGTGGGCGTGGCCAAATGGCGAATATCAGTCCCTCGCCATATACATACGTTTGGCTCTAAATCACACATGGATCATCCGATTGACGCCAAACTGGATATGTATGACCTTTGTTCACCTCTAAAGAGCCCAACGAGTTTGAAATGTAATTTGGCTCCACTGCGCCCCCTAAGTTAATACATCGGCTGTGTCTCCTCGACGCATCGACCGATCTGCGCCAGATTTTTCGACAGTCGTCGGGCAGCGCCGCCGAACGCATTCACGCGTATCGCCCGGTGGACGGGCGGGGAAAATGCGCGACAACTTCTGCGGCGGCTGGCGGGCGGCGGTGCTGGAAACTGCGGCGGAGCTTCTGCAGTGGGGAGCGGGCTGCGGCTCTGGAAAACGTGCGAGAGCTTCTGTGGTGGCCGGAACCCCCGCGGTGGCCAATAGGCCGGAGCGGCGCTTGCTGCGAGGGCCGCCCGAGGCTGCTTGCAGCTTTAATTATTCTTATTTTTCTGCCCCCCCAAAGAGGCGCCTTTTTGGAGGCTTTAGCATATTCAAAAACTCACCAAACTTGGCGGATGCATACGGGGAGTTTAAAAATTTCGTATTTTAAGGTCGCCGCAAAAATCGCAAACAAATTGGCTCAACGGCGCCACCTAGCAATTTTCAAAAGACCCATTGCTATTCACTTACTTCATCGTAGAGACTTGAAATTCGGTACAGTTGTAGAGCTCACTAAGACGCTCAGAATTTACAAGTAATGTCATAGTGCAACTATCACAGAAAGTCGGCCATTTTGTATTGAACGTCCATTTTTTACCTCGATTTTGACGTTTACAGCCTTCGTATTTGATCGAACTCCTCCTAGGGATTTCGATTGATCGGCTTCAAACTCGGTCAGTCTGATCATAAGGCATGTCTGATTTAAAGTTATCAAATTGGTGAGTTTTGGAGCATGTTGAAGGGGGGTTACCAGGGGTCAAAGTTCACCTACACGCCATGAAACAAAAACCTCTTATATTTCCTATACAAAAACACATAGAGGGACCAAACTTTCAGTGATTGATCGACATCGGGTGTCCTAAAATACCCTGCAGTGAAATTTTTTTTTTACGTAGGCCACGCCCCCTGAGAGCAGGAAGTGTAATGTTTTACTGTGAACGGTCGCTATCTTAGCCCTTTGACCTAATCAACATGAAACTGTGTCCAGAGGCAGAAGACATGTTGGTGTGTTGTGGATTCCAACCCCGACTGGCTGCGATGAAGCAGGTGGGCGTGGCGGCGTTGCGAACGCCATCGAATTTCGTTTGGCTCTGAATTCCACAGTTTCGGGGTGAGCTGCTCCAAACTCACTAGGATGGATCCTTATCCATCCCCGAACAGGAATCCATAGCGATATTTGGTGGGCGTGGCCTAATTTCTCTATAGCGACCCCTAGAGTATTTTAAATGAACAGCCCCAAGCCATGCTTTAACTTAGAATTACGAAACTTGGTACACATGTGTATCTTGTCAGGACGTACAAAAAAGTCTCTTAGAGCCATGGTCGAAACCCAACAGGAAGTCGGCCATTTTGTATTGAAGGTCCATTTTGGACCTCGAGTTTGACGTTTACAGCCTTTGCATTTGATCGAACTCCTCCTAGGGATTTCGATTGATCGGCTTCAAACTCGGTCAGTCTGATCATAAGGCATGTCTGATTTAAAGTTATCAAATTGGTGACTGTATGAGCTTGCTGAAGGGGGGTTACCAGGGGTCAAAGTTCAGCTACTCGCCATGAAACACGAAACTCTTATATTTCCTATATAAAAACACATAGAGGGACCAAACGTTCAGTGATTGATCGTCATCGGGTGTCCTAAAACACCCTGTGGTGAAATTATTTTTTTAAGTAGGCCACGCCCCCTGAGAACAGGAAGTGTCATGTTTTACTGTGAACGGTCGCTATCTTAGCCCTTTGACCTAATCAACATGAAACTGTGTCCAGAGACAGAAAACATGTTGGTGTGTTGTGGATTCCAACCCCGGCCGGCTTTGACATAGCAGGTGGGCGTGGCGGCGAGGCGAAGTGACCTGTAACGCCGTTGCCATACGTTTGGCTCTGAATTCCACAATTTCGGGCCCAGCTGCTCCAAACTCACTAGGATGGATCATTATCCACCCACCGACAGGAATTCATAACAAAATTTGGTGGGCGTGGCCTAATTTCTCTATAGCGACCCCTAGAGTATTTTAAATGAACAGCCCCATGCCATGCTTTATCCTAGAATTACGAAACTTGGTACACATATGTATCTTATCGGGACGTACAAAAAAGTCTCTTAGAGCCATGCTCTAAACCCAACAGGAAGTCGGCCATTTTAGATTGAAGTTCATTTGACCTCGATTTTGACGTTTACAGCCTTCGTATTTGATCGAACTCCTCCTAGGGATTTCGATTGATCGGCTTCAAACTCGGTCAGTCTGATCATAAGGCATGTTTGATTTAAAGTTATCAAATTGGTGAGTTTTGGAGCATGCTGAAGGGGGGTTAGCAGGGCTCAAATATCCCCTGTGATTGACTGTGTAATATGTTACACAGTCAATTACAAAGGGGATTATTTTGTCATGTGTAAGGCAATGCTGCCCTCTGGTGTCGAATTACTGAAATAATGAAACTATTTCAGTAATTTCAGTAATTCGACACCAGAGGGCAGCATTGCCCTACGGAATGACAGTTCAATGTTGAATTGAAAAGGAAAAAATTAAATAATTTGTAATTCTAACACAAAAACTCACAGACACACCAAAGTTTGAGTTATTGATCATTATCTTGTGTCCAATAATATCCAATGGTCAAATGATGACATCACGTAGGCCACGCCCTCTGACAACAGGAAGTCTTGTATTTTACTGTGAACGGTCGATAGCTCCTGCACCAAACTTTGCACGAGTGACCCTGGTGGGATCCTTGACGACCCTATGTCATCATCTTATGACGTCATATAAGCCCCGCCCCCTCAGAACAGGAAGTGCCGTTTTTTTCCTTGGAAAGCTCCGTTTATGGCTCTCTTGACCTAATCAAGATGATTCGGATGATAAACTCTGTCAATGCTCGCTGCTGGCTGAACCGTGTGGGCGTGGCCAAATGGCGAATATCATTCCCTCGCCATATACATACGTTTGGCTCTTATTCAGGCATAGATCATCCGATTGGCGCCAAACTGGATCTGTATGACCTTTGTTCACCTCTAAAGAGCCCAACGGGTTTGAAATGTAATTTGGCTCCACTGCGCCCCCTAAGTTAATACATGGGTTGTATCTCCTCGACGCATCGACCGATCTGCGCCAGATTTTTTGACAGTCGTCGGGGAGCGCTGCCGAACGCATTCACGCGTGTCGCCTGGTGGACGGGCGGGGAAAATGCGCGACAGCTTCTGCAGTGGCTGGCGGGCGGCGGTGCTGGAAACTGCGGCGGAGCTTCCGCGGTGGGGAGCGGGCTGCGGCTCTGGAAAACGCGCGAGAGCTTCTGCGGTGGCCGGAACCCCCGCGGTGGCCAATAGGCCGGAGCGGCGCTTGCTGCGAGGGCCGCCCGAGGCTGCTTGCAGCTTTAATTATTTTTTCTTCTGCCTCATGGAGAACAATCCATGTAGTTAAAAACTATTGTGCAACGAAATATGCAGTAGTAAATAATACATTTTCAGTTTGCTCAGGTGGATTACATAGAAACACATCATTTATTAAAAAGAAAAAAGCCTGACAGACAATCTAATAATTAAAAAATGTAACTTCTATGTAATTATTCTAGGTGGTATTTTTTAACTAATTGCGATCATGTAGCAGTGGGCAGATTTGTTGGTAAAACTTAATGAAACAAGTTAATCTTAGACACAATTTCAGCCTTCATTCAAGTACAGTTATTCAGATGAGCAAAAATCATCTTAAAACATAATTAATATTCCAGCTCTTGGTGGTAGCATGGGGGCGCACCATTATGTCAGTTGTTTTCTTTTTTGCTTAAAACATTGCAGGATGTTTGGACAATCTTTCTTCCTGGCTTTGAGAAGTGACCAAGCAAATGAGGTGGATTAGCAGAGCCAACAAATGATTCAAATTCAAGTTAAAAAATATTTAGTCAATCCCAAAGGGAAATTAAATAGTGGTGTCATCCAGCAATATTGTCTATGCTGCCTGAAAACTGAAAACTGAGCTGTTAGCATGTCAGAACAGCAACAGTGTCTTTAGTCAGAGGCTTCTCATTTGTTACCACGTTTACCACATGATTGCTACTGGAGATCCCTACTGCCCACAGCATCACCATCCACAATGAAAATAGGAAAAAATGAAAACTAAATAAACTTGGAAGTTTCTAAGTTTAGAGATCGATATGCACTACAAATCTGGAACAAACTTACAGAAAATTACAAAACAGCTTAAACACTGAGTGCCTTTAAAAACTAAAAACCCACTTGTTTAGATTCACTTTTGAAACATGATAATGAAAAATTAATCAACATTCTGATGTGCAACAATGGCACTTGACAAAATGTAATGCTTCAGTTGTTGACTATGTGTTCTATGACTTTATTTTTTTGTGTTTTTATGAGTAAGGCACTTTAAAAGGCCTTGTTGCTGAAAGCTACTATACAAATAAAATGATTGGTTATTTGCCTTTAGGATTTTTGCTGTTCATTCTAATTATAATTTTATTTTCCTTGTTTTAATTTCCTATCATTCCAATGCTCAGAGAGAAATGCAAAGTAACCAGCATCAACAAAATCTACTGCCTCCATCCTTTTAATAAGTACCTCATGTTTGACACTTGAATTTTTTACATATTGACCTCAGTAACTGAATTCCACACTAACGCCCACCCACTGGTCCACACAACAGAAAACTGCCTCTGTTTGTTTTCTGTCACTCTACTACACCTGCTAGTAAATTATTTGCCATGGAGACATGCTTCCTATAGAAACCTATGATTGATCTGGTTAGTGAAGGTGAACATCGATAACTATCTGGATTTCAATTCCCTTAACTCTTTACTGTCATGTAAAAAAATATGTTTTGTGTGTCTCTGCTGAGAAACAGATTCTAAACCAAGATCAAATTATTTTTAAACAAAACATAAATGAGGTATTTATAATGCAAATGAGCATAGCTGGGCATGATTGGACAAAACTGACAACTACTAGATAGCAGCAGAGTGGGTTTCATATGGTCCTTGGACTGTGTTAATATATTGACTGTCTAAAACAGTCATGGCAATGTTTTAACAAAAGAAATATAGAAATATTCAATGCCGTAATATCCCATTGGATAATTACTGCAAAGATGATTATGTTTCAGGAGGCAAAAATGATGTGAGGCCAACTAACAGAGTGAGCAGCAACTAATTTCCTCAACAACCATGCCAGAAGGATGCATCCTGTGATTATAGAAAAAATTTTAGTCTGTTTCAGAAGGGTCACATCAGTATTCTGCATCAAACAATAAATGGAGGATTTTTAAAAACAATAACATTTCATTAAATTTTCCATCCATCCATCCACCCATCTTTTTCCGCTTATCCGGGGTCAGGTCATGGGGGTAGCAGCCTAAGTAGGGAGTTCCAGACTTCCCTCTCCCCAGCCATTTGTTCCAGCTCCTCTGGGGGAACCCCACGGAGTTCCCAGGCCAGCTGAGAAACATAGTCCCTCCAGTATGTCCTGGGTCTTCCCTGGGGCCTCCCCCCGGTGGGACGTGCTCGGAACACCTCACCAGGGAGGCTTCCAGGAAGCATCCTAACCAGATGCCCGACCCACCTCAACTGGCTCCTCTCAAAGCCAGTACGTAACGCGAACTCTGAGTCCCTCCCAGATGACTGAGCTTCTCATCCTATCTCTAAGGGAGAGCCAAGACACCCTGGGAGAAAACTAATTTCAGCCGTTTGTATCCGTGACCTTGTTCTTTTGATCATGACCCAAAGCTCATGTCCATAAATGAGGGTAGAAACGTACATCAACCAGTAAATCTAAAGTTTTTCTTTTTACCACAACAGATCGGTAGAGCACCAGCTTCACTGCAGAACGTGTGCCCATCCATCCCGCTCCATTTTTCCCTCATTGATGAACGAGAACCCGAGATGCTTAAACTCCTCCAATTGGGGCATGACAACCCCCAACCCAGAGAAGGCACTCTATATTTTTCCGGCTCAAGACCATGGCTTCGGATTTGGAGGCACTGATCCTCATCCCTGCCTCCTCACACTATTCTCCAAACCACTCCAGTGAAAGCTGCAGATCACAACCTGATGAAGCCAACAGGACCACATCATCTGCAAAAAGAAGAGATGCGATGCTAAGGTCACCAAAACTGATCCCCTCAATGCCTTGGCTGTGCCTAGAAATTAGAATTGGTGACAAAGGGCAGCTTTAGCAGAGTCCAGCTCTCACTGGAATCGAACCCGACTTACTGCCGGCAATGCAGAATGGGCTCTGACACCGGTCATACAGGGACCTAACGGCCCGTATCAAAGGGCCTGGTACCCCATACTCCCGGAGAACCCCGGGAGTTCTCAGGGGACGCCTTCTCCAAGTCCACAAAACACAGGTAGAGCAGTTGAGTGAACACCCATGCACCCTGCTGAGGGTGTAGAGATGGTCCAGTGTTTCACGACCAGGATGTAAACCACACTGCTCTTTTTGAATCCGCGGTTTGACTATCCGACAGACCCTCTTCTCAAGGACCCCCAAATAGACCTTGCCAGGGAGGCTTAAGACTGTGACCCCTCTGTAATTGGAGCACACCTCTGGACCACCACCCCAGTCTGCGAATTCAGGGGGACTTCTCCTGATGTCTATGCAATATTGCAGAGTCTCGTTAACCAACACAACCCTACAACATCCAGAGCTTTAAGGAACTCCGGGTGGATCTCATCCACCCCCTGGGCCTTGCCACTGTGGAGATCGTTAATCACCTTGGTGACCTCATCCCCAGAGATTACGGAGCCTGCCCCAGAGTCCCCAGGCTCCCCTTGCTCAATGGAAGGCATGTTGGTGGAATTGAGGAGGTCTTTGAAGTATTTTGCCCACCAGCCCAAAACGCCCCAAGTCGAGGTCAGCAGCACACCATCCCCACTATGAACAATGTTGGTGCTGCACTGCTTCCCCCTCCTGAGATGCCAGATAGTGGACCAGAATCGCCTCGAACCCGTGCGGAAGTTTTTCTCCCTGGCCTTTCCGAGCCACATGCCACTTGGACTGCCAGTACCCATGTTCTGTGGTCCCACAGGCCAAAAAGGCCCGATAGGACTCCTTCTTCAACCTGACAGCATCCCTCACCAAACGTGTCCACCAACAAGTTTGAGGGTTGCCGCTGTAACAGCCACTGACAACTTTACGGCCACAGCTCCAAATAAGGCGCCTTGACAATGGAGGTGTGGAACATGGTCCACTTAGACTCAGTGTCCTCCACCTCCAGAACGTGTCCAAAGCTCCCCCAGAGCTGGGAGTTAAAGCTCTGTCTCACAGGAGACTCTGCAAGGCATTCCCAGCAGACCCTCACAGCATGTTTGGGCCTGCCAGGTTTGACCGGCATCCTCCTCCACCACCGGAGCCAACTCACCAACAGATAGTGGTCAGTGGACAGCTTCGCCCCTCTCTTCACCCGAGTGTCCATGACATGTGGTCGCAGATTCGATGAAACAACAACAAAGTCGAGCATCAAACTGCGGCCTGTGGTGTCCTGGTGCCATATGGACAACTTTATGCCTGAACATGGTGTTCGTTATGGACAATCCATGACGAGCCATGCTTAAATTTTCAACACGGAAAAACTTGAAGGTATTTTTTTACACATGGTTTGATCAACATATAATCCAGGATGGAACCAATTGAGGATCTTTATGATGTAATGGAGAATAATTTGCACAGTGTTCTGTCTCTTCCATCTACTTTACAAGAGCTTGATGAAAATAAATGTGAGTCTTTACTGAAATAAATGTTCTGACATTTTAGAAGTTTCATCAAAAAGATGCTACGATGACTGGATTTTGTAATCAAAGCTTAAGTCAGTCTAACAAAATACTAGAGCTGGTGAGTTTTTTTGGGAGAGAAAGTGTACTTCAACCAAAAAGGCATTTGTCATATTCAATAAATTAGAATATGGGTGGTATTTTAATATTTTCAGATTAAAAGTATTAAGCAGATATTATAGCTTTGCAATTCCTTAAACCTGCAGTAAGTAGTTTTTATTTTAACAACAGTGAAGGAGCAGGCGATGAAGGATCAGATAGTGAGGACGTCGCCATTACAGATCCTGAAGTCTGGAGGTCGACTGATGGAACCCACAAAGACGATCTAGATGTCGACCATGAGACCAGAGGACACACAAAGGCCATATGGAGGTTAGCCTTTCGGCTGTTGGGACCCAGATTCTTGACGATGTTGTTGGTCTGGAGGCTGAAGGGCAGAGGAGCGTGGTTCCGGAGGAGCTTGAAACTTGGGGGTCGGCATGGGATGAATGGTCTTAAAGGTTTCCCATTGAGACCTGGGATGTCTTTGTTGTTGTTTTTATCATGCAAAGCACTTTTGATAATCTTTATGCCATACTATGCAAATAAACTAGTGTTGCTAAAGGAACATAGAGTGCACAGTAATTAGATGCTGCAGCTGTTACTCTTACAGTAAACTACTTCTTTCATCCCTTTTATTAATCTGGAGCAAGAAAACGTACTTTATCAACTTGTTTCTATGTTAATAAAATGTAGTGATATTTTTTTTTGTTTACCAAAACAGTTAAACTGAATTGCTTTTTTGGATTTTTTTCCTAGAAGTGTGTGGGGGGATTAGTGCAAGTAATGTGTGACTAGTTCTTTCCAAACAGAAATTTTCTGTAGGGAAGCACTAAGGCAGTATCTCAGATGATACTGATATGTTCCAACAGCAACAAATAGACAACATAACTTGTTTAAAACTAAAAAAAAAAGGTCTCAATGAAGTATGCGCAATCACACCAAGGCATTCTAAAACTGTCTGTGTGTCACATGCCATTTACACATATGTCTGTTCGCACCGTATGAATTGTACAACTAAACTCATAGGGCACTGTAAGTGTACTTGCAAGACCTACAAACAGCTAGAATGTCACACTTTGGCAGATGGACCAGAGCTCTGACTCCTACATTCAAACAGTAGGGCTAACTCACTCACATTGCAAAACAGAACCCACAGAACTGTGATTTAACTGTCTATGTCTCTCTCTTGTGGGTGTGCTGAGATCTAAAACATACCCTTTCATTCTACAATCCAAACAGCGAAATTGTTTGGATTGTACAATTCAAACAATTGTACACATTGAACACATTAGTTCAATGTGTTGAACTAATATTTAACACATTATTTTGTATTGAATAATGTTAAAGGACAAAATTGTCCATAAAAGGAAAGTTTCTGTGACTGTGCAAGGTTTCTCCAGGCACTCTGAATGTTTCCCAAGATCTACAGGAATTCTTGTTTGGGAATTGAAAGAGGAGCTAACAAGTGAAGTGCTGTCAGTATCTCACCTCTTGACTGTTCTCTGATATATCCATTTATTTTGCATTATTTCAATCTCTTTATGGCCGAAATTGCCTAATTTAAGTATAGAAGTACAGATGAGGCAGTGCAGTGCCGTGTCTTACCGCAGGAGGCGCTGTGTCACAGAGAAAATGAAGCAGACAGTTGGGCCATGCCCGTTGCTGTTTCTCTTTATATTGCCATCATGCATGCTTAATCACCCTTGTACTACACATTCTGACATTCCATAGTCTGTTTAGTATATTACATGGAGGTATGTAACTTATTTAGTCTTTCTGATTGGCCATAAATACGCAATAAAAATACGCATGGTGAAGCAGAACGTACAATGTCTCACCAATAGGTGGCAGTTCTGAGCTTGATTAGCTAAATGTGTAATAACTGATCTTCTTCTACGCATTGAAAAGGCTAAAAAGTAAAAAATACAGCCGCAAAATAACTATTGCAGGTTGATTCTCTCTCTGGCAGTTATCTACATCACAGCAGCCAGACTTTTAAAAATAAATGGAAAATAGATAAACACATTTTTGCAACAGAGTGACAGAGATATCCAGAAGGATTGGTGCATGGACTTTATATACAAATCAAAGTAAGATGCAGTTTTTGAAAATCAAAGATCTTCAATTTTAATAAGAAAAGAGAAATCAACTGGGGGAAATTTTATTTTGAAACATCAAAATTTGATCTTAGATATTGTTTTCTCTTTTTACTATCAGTATGGATCAAAGCATCAGTATGGATACTTTCATTAATTCCATACAGCATGAAATTAATCATGCCTTAATTATGATACAAAATAAGGCATAGTTGAAAGCAGTTAAAATAACTAAATGTTTCAATCAAGGTCAAAACTGCGATATAAGCTGATTTAGTGAATCATCAGTCAGGAAACTCACCACATGTCAATAAACTAAACCCAACATGAGGCATAATGCCATCCCAAGATAAAATTAGTAAAATTCTACTAACGTGGTTGGAGCCAAGAGACACTGAGCTCTGTAGCCAGTGTCACAGTTGTCGGCAGCACAGCAGAAAAGAGAAGAGACCCACATTACAAAAAACTCAGGCCTGTGCAAACACTATTGATCACTATTGCAATTCCAACCTCTAAATGAGGGCGTGTCTGAGTGAGCAGGTTTTAGACACAAACAGGAGCTGTTTGACATAAACATCGACCAAGCTGTACCGTTTGGAAAATTCAACTGCAGTAATTACCTTTCACCCCAAAGATGGTTTTAGATTACATATTGCAGTGTTGAATCCATTCATGAAAAAAATGTCACAATTTGCACAATAAAAAAGGATAGCACCCAAACTGATCAATTTTTTCAGTTTATTTAAAAAAAAAAAACAAAGTTAATTTGGGGTTTAGTTACTGTTTATCTAAATCCCAAATTATCTACAAACAAAGGGGCACACCATCATTATAAAGGTGGTGTAACATTTGCATTTGCTGAAACTGGCATTAGACTTAGACTTAGACTGAATTTATTGTCATTTTGCATGCACAGGGTGTATACAGAACAAAATTTTGTTGCATACGGCTCAGGACAATGTTTTGAGGTTCCAATGTTGTGAGGTTACTCCAGAATAAAATAAAATATGAATTTAAATATGAATATATAATATAAAGTGCAGGAATGACAGTAAAATAGAAGTTATTTAGTTATGTATATGTGCAAGGTATGAAGTGGAGACCAGTTTTTGAGTGCAGTCCAGTTAAGAGTTTAGCAGTCTGATGGCAAGTGGGAAAAAGCTGTTTTGGAACCTGGTGGACCTGCACCGGATGCTGCGGAACCTCTTTCCAGAGGGCAGCAGGGAGAACAGTCGATGGTGGGGGTGTGAGGGGTCACTGATGATGTTTCGGCCTCGGGACACGCAGCGCTGGGATGAAATGTCCTGAATGGAGGGAAGGGAGGCCCCGATGATCCTCTCCGCTGTCCGCACCACTCTCCTCACGTTCTTCCAGTCGGAGGCGCTGCAGCCTCCACACCACACAGAGAGGCAGCTGGTCAGAATGCTCTCTATGGTGCTTCTGTAGAACGTCTTGAGGATGGGCGGGGGCAGGTGTGCTCTTCTCATCCTCCGCAGGAAATACAAGCGTTTCTGTGCCCTCTTGACCAGAGACGTGGTGTTCACAGTCCAGGTGAGGTCGTTTGTGATGTGCACCCCCAGGAATTTGGTGCTGCTGACCACCTCCACAGCCGAGCTGTTGATGAGCAGTGGAGCGTGGCTGGGCCGGTTCTTCCTGAAGTCGACGATCATCTCCTTCGTCTTGTCAACGTTCAGGATCAGGCTGTTGTCTCTGCACCAGTCCACCAGCTGCTCCACCTCCTCTCTGTAGTCTAGGTCGTTGTCGTCTCTGATGAGGCCCATCACCGTTGTGTCGTCCGCGAACTTCACGATGTGGTTGGTGGCGAACCTGGGGGCGCAGTCGTGTGTCATCAGAGTGAACAGCAGAGGGCCCAGGACGCAGCCCTGAGGGGAGCCTGTGCTGAGGGTGATGACATCGGAGGTGTGTTGTCCGATCCGGACTGACTGAGGTCTGTCGGTGAGGAAGTCTAGCAGCCAGTTGCGCAGGGGGGTGCTGAAGCCCAGGTGTCCCAGTTTTTCTGCCAGATGCTGTGGGATGATTGTGTTGAACGCTGAGCTGAAGTCCAGGAACAACATCCACACATGAGTGTTCTTCTCCTCCAGGTGAGCCTGGCTCAGGTGTAGGGCGGAGGAGATGGCGTCCTCAGTGGAGCGGTTTCGGCGGTAGGCAAACTGGAACGGGTTGAATGTGGGGGGGAGTCTGGAGACGATGTGTTCTTTTACCAGCCTTTCAAAGCACTTCATCATGATGGGAGTCAGTGCCACAGGCCGGTAATCGTTGAAAGAGGTGACTTGAGGTTTCTTTGGCACCGGAATGATGGTGTTAATTAAGTTGATTTTGTTGAGTTAATATCTCAGCTCTCTTATTTTTCTGAGTTTTCTTTGGGATTGATGCATTTGCTTAATAATATATGTTTTTATTTAGCCGTTGGAAATGTGTGTGTTCATTTTATTTCAGACCTGTAGGCTGACTGTAGAGCTGGTAGTCCAAGAGGTAATGGTTGTGTTCTGTGTGTTCCCCTCATTTTAAATTTGTAGCGCATGCGTTACTTACGGTGTGAGCGATGTCTCCTCTATCGTTTACTCAATTCCTTACTTTGACACCAACTACAGTCAGTAAGTCTTAGGTTCCTTTGTGTTTTTGGTAAGGCTCATTAATAATCATTAATTGTCATCATTGTCGGCCCAAGGCATATGCAAACTAAACAGCCGCTTAGGGCCCCAAGGCCACTAAGGGGCCCCTGAGTGGAGCTGATTTTTTATTATTTTTTGTAATAATTTCTGTCATTATAATATCAAACACACAATTTCACTATGAAGTGATTTGTTTTTACAATAATATATATTTGATAATGTATGTAGAAATTATTTTATAGATAAAAAGAAAAAAAAAAAAATTGCTCTCGGGGGTCCCTGGTGGCCGCAGTAGGTACCGCATGCTTTGTATCATGAGCTGCAGTGCAATGTCCAGAGCGCATCCAAACGTACAAACAGGGCCGGCCCAAGCCTCCATGGGGCCTTAAGCGAAATTGGGTTTTGGGGCCCTCTAGTTCTGCTAACAATGTGGACTGGCTGCAAACAGCAGTCCGATTATTAGATCATTCACACACCTGCTATAAACTTATTGCATCTCTGGCAGTGCTGTTTACATTATATACATGTATACTAGGATACATTTATTGGCCAACTGATTTATTGACCAATCGATTTCTGGATTTCCTTAATTTTAGGGGATAGTGATTGGCCTATACTTACACATAAAACCCATCTTATCCCCTAATCTTATCTTTGTCAGCAAAGGTTTAAAAAACAGTTTCTTTCCTCTTCTGCTCTACAGTGAGAGGTGTGACTGACAGACCAGCCCACCAGGTCAGGTCAGCACATTTGCAGTTAACAATATTCACCTCACTGTTGCCGACTCTATCACTTTCTTGCTATATTTAGCAACATTTCAGACAAAAAAAATCATATCGGCCAAAATTGGCAGGTCAGGCTTTTTAAAGATCGGTAACCAGGGATTGGTCAGAAAACTGCAAACCGGACAGCCCTACACACATATTCATGACATTCTTTGATTAAATACATTTCTTTTGACCTTTACTCCATTAGCTAAAAATGCTATTTATACCAAGTGAGTCTTTCTCCCCTGAGAATGTGGATCGGTACCGGTACCGGGTTAATTCTGAGCCTTCAAATGATTTTAATAGAAGTTTCACTTAACTTAGAAGTTGTGTAAAATAATGTTAGCTTTTGCCACAAAATGATTTTGCTCAGGAGTAAACAACATATCCCCAACTGCAGCATAGCATAGCTCGTCGATGTAGCAGCTAAGT
The DNA here is from genome assembly GCF_002775205.1 of Xiphophorus maculatus. NCBI lineage: Eukaryota > Metazoa > Chordata > Actinopteri > Cyprinodontiformes > Poeciliidae > Xiphophorus > Xiphophorus maculatus. Next base: position 28,834,666 of record NC_036451.1, read on the forward strand.
AGCCTGACGTAAAAACATTTTGCTAGCCAATGTCAAACATTGAGTCAAACATTGAGTAGTTTTAATTATTGTTATCAAACATTATCAAACATGGCGCTTTGAAGCTAAAAATAGCTCAGAAATATACAGAGCTAACCATGAGAATCAACTCATTTAAAGTTTAAACTCAGTTTCACACAAACACAAAGACCCTAGCATAAATATTTGGCTGTTGAACTGAACCGTTCCAGGTTGCTATCAAGCTAGTTTTCTATTAGCAGCTTTACTAATCTTTTACATTACATTATTAAGGCACATTAAAACAAATGTGCCTTTATCTAGACCTTTTTCTATTCTTCCTCTTTCTTTTCTCTCTCCCTGAAAGATATGTCCTTTTTTGAGACATTGTTTTGCTAACTTAACTTCTGACCGGAGCTTTGGACGTTTGGATGCTGTTGTTGCGCAACACCCCCCCCCTCCTTCCTGTCTCTACTCTCTCACTCTCTGCTTCCTCTTCTGAGAGGGGAGATGTGCTACCAGCTCTCCATCTAACGGGTTAATTGAGTTTCCTAAATCTGCCGGGATTTACCCTGTCCAGAACTGAAGTAAACTCTGTTTAAGCTGGTTTCGAGAAACGATTCACCTGATTTTTAACGGCCTACATCCAGGTGTCTCACCCTTCTTCCCTCTGTGAATTAGCCAGACTGAGCAGCCTACAGCCAACTAGTTTCACAGAGCACACCTGTTAACGGTCGCTCGTTCTCTTATTTTACAACTTGCATTTGTTATTGAACCAGGTAGGTTTTAGTGACTCGGGCGAGTCCCAAGGATGACGTTTTAAATTTGGGCTACCAGCAACTTAAAAACATTTTAAACTTTTTCCTCTCCAGAATCAAACATCACAGCTATTTTACAACCATCAAAGAACTTTAAGGTGACTCATTAACTGAATGTCCACAACATCTTTTAGATTTTCTTTATGCTAAATATTTTATTAGTAAGGCATTTTTGCAAGGGTCAGTACAGCTTAATTCAGTAGCAGAAATAATCAAATAAGTAAAATCAATCATCTAGTCTGTCTTTCCCTACTGCTGATACTAAGAACTAAAAAAAAGAGAACCTTTGAGAGAGACGGACGGAGTTTGGTGTTTCGAACCCCAGACCTGGCCTGATGATGAAGAAGGTGTTGCAGCAGGAGGAAGACGCCAATCGATGAAGGCAGGGATCTCTGTAGGTCTGATGAGCCTCCTCTCCGCATGGATGGTGAGGTCACACAGGACTTGGTGCTGGCAGGAAGGAAGGCACCAGTTCTTCTTCTTTGTCTTTGCCTTTGTCTTCATCTTTGTCTTTGGGGTCTGAACCCAGCCGATGAGAGAAGTGCGATTTGAAGCCACAGGTTGTGGGGCTGACGGGTTGGTCCCCATGGCCGGACAGTCTTCGGCTCCGTGGCCCCGGCTCTTCTTCAGCTGCAGAGTTCTTTGTCCATCTCTTGGCTCGAAGCTGCCCGGAGGATCCAACGAACGGTTCCTCTTTTGCACTCACCTTTTATAGGGTTTCTGACTGCTCAGACAGATGATCTCATATCCATCACTGTCTTACAGACATTTCCTGATGTCTGTGCTAATGTCTCAGGGTTGCTCAACCTCCTATGTCCATTGCCTGCACAACCTTTCACCTACTCTCTAAATAAGGCGTTGATCATCTCTGCTCTCCTGTTAGTTCCTTGCCTTTCACCTTTCACCTACTCTCTACCTCCAACATATCAGTGATGTTTAATTGCAGTTACACCTTTTACACCATTTCAAGTTCAATGTCAAAATCACATTTATATCACATTTATTTTCTTTAGCTTCTCTGATTTAGCATTCATTTATAATTTTATAACCATAACTTATATCACATTTATTTTCTTCAGCTTCTCTGATTTATCATTAATTTATGATTTTATAACCATAACTTATTAATTATACTTATTATAATCCTAATGTGAGTTATTACAGATGTTTTTCTGAAAAGAAACCAAGAATAATACATGATTCTAATTATTTGATGCCAAAGTTACAGTTACTTGTTTTTCTTGTAACTGTTCCCACAATTGTTCGTGTAAATATTATTACAAGTAAACCAATATTAATATAAGTATTTTACTTTGAATCTTATCAAATTACTCAAAATGTTTTAGATTTCATTCTTTAAAACTTTCATGCTTTAAAATAAGGAATAGTCTCAGCTATTTTTTATAAATCTGCAGGCTGGAAACTTACTTCCTCTTTTTCCAGGAAACCTGCTTTTCCTGTTTAATGACTCTCTCTGACTGACTATGATTTCTTATGATTAAATAGAGAAAAGTAAAATTAAAGCAAAGTTTGCATGAGACAAAAACAACACACACAACCAGATTTATTTTATTGACACTTAAGTCTACTGTTGGGCCTAGATATCACTTGAGTGATTCATTTTAAAGATAACTTTATTTATTATTACTGTTAAACTAAAATCTCCAGCATGGGGAAGTGGGATGAGCTCGGATTTTCTTGACAATGCGTACTGCAAGTTGCACGGCAGCTCATGTCACCAGCGAAGCGTGCGGTACCTACCGCTGCCACCAGGGGGCCTGAAGATCAATATCTTTTGTCAATAAAATAATGATTTCTACATACATTATTAAATATATATTGTAAAAACAAATCACTTCACTTCATAGTGAAATTGTGTGTTTTTGATATTATGATGACATAGGAATTATTACTAAAATAAAAAAAAAATCAGCTACACTGAGGGGCCGTTAGTGGCCCTGGGGCCCTATGCGGTTGCTTAGTTTGCTTATGCCTTGGGCCGGCCCTGCCTCCAAAGCTCCAGTCAGAAGTTAAGTAAGCAAAACAATGTCTCAAAGAAGGACTTTTTCTCTCTCTCCTTTGGGGAGAGAGAAAAGAAAAAGAAAGAATAGAAAAAAGCCAAGACAGACAAGTTTGTTTTAATGTGCCTTAATAATGTAATGTAAAAGATGTGTAAAGCTACTAATAGAAAACTAGCTTGATAGCAACCTGGAACGGTTCAGTTCAACAGCCAAACATTTATGCTAGGGTCTTTGTGTTTGTGTGAAACTGAGTTTAAACTTTAAATGAGTTGATTTTCATGGTTGGCTGCATATTCCTGAGCTATTTTTAGCTTCAAAGCGCCATGTTTGATAATGTTTGATAACAATAATTAAAACGTCTCAATGTTTGACATTGTCTAGCAAAATGTTTTTACGTCAGGGTACATAGCTGCTACGTCGGTGAGCTACTCTATGTTGCAGTTGGTGCTGCAGTTGGGGATATGTTGTTTGCTGCTGAGCATAATCATTTTGTGGCTAAAACAAACATTTTTACACTAACTTCTAAGTTAAGTGAAACTTTTGTTAAAATCATTTAAAGGCGCAGAATCAGTCCAGAACCGGTGCCGGCCCACATTCATGAAATGTTGCTAAATATAGCAAGAGAGTCACTGAGTTGGTAACAGTGGGGTGAATATTGTTAACTGCAAATATTAACATTTGCAGTTAACATTGCTGCAACATTTGCAGCAATGTTGCTGCAAATGTTGCAACAGGTTGCAATGCAGGTTTGCAACCTGCCGCAATGTTGCCAGTCAGGTTGACCGGCCCAACCTGACCTGGTGGGCCAGTCTGTCAGTCAAACCTGTCATTGTAGAGCAAAGAGGACAGAGGCTGATTTTTAAACCTTTGATGACAAAGATAAGACTAGGGGATAAGATGGGCTTCATGTGTAAGTATCGGCCAATCACAATCCCCTAAAATTAAGGAAATCGGTGTCCAGAAATCAGGTGTACAGTAAATCAGTTGGCCAATAAATGTGTCCTATATTATACATGTATATAATGTAAGCAGCAGTGCCAGAAACAACTGGCAAAAAAAAAATAAGAACAGCCACATTCTCACATACATCATTAATGGTTGTTTTTGATTGCATTTAGTTTTGTTATTGCTATCGGGTAGAAACTGTCTCTGAGACGGTTGGTTCTTGTTCTGGTTGCTCTGTATCTTCTGCCTGAAGGCAGCAGTGTGAACAGAGAATGTCCGGGGTGAGAAGTGTCCTTTGTGTTGTGTTGTGCTTTTCTTAGACAGCGGTCGCTGTGCAGGTCCTCCAGTGAGGGGAGAGGGCAGCCAATGATTTTTTGGGCTGTATTCACAACCCTTTGGAGAGCTTTCCTTTGAGCCGTAGTGCTGCTGTTATACCATACGCAGATACAGTAGGTCAGTATGCTCTCTGTGGAGCACTTGTAGAAGGACACCAGCAGCTTCTCCTTGATGTTGTTCCTCCTGAGAACCCTCAGGAAGTTCAGTCTTTGCTGGGCCTTTTTTATCAGCTCCAAGGTGTTCATGTTCCATGTGAGGCCCTGCTCAATGTGGACCCCCAGGAACCGGAAATCAGCTACCCTCTCCACACATTTTCCCCCAATGGTTAGTGGTGTAATGTCCGTTTTATTCCTCCTGTAATCTATCATGAGTTCTTTTGTCTTTGAGTTGTTGAGGAGCAGATTGTTCTCCCTGCACCACACCAACAGCTGCTCCACCTCACCCCTGTAGGCGGACTCGTCACCTCCTGAGATGAGCCCCACCACTGTGGTGTCATCAGCAAACTTGATGATGGCGTTGCTGTGGTGGGCAGAGGTGTAGTCGTATGTGTACAGACAATAGAGCAGGGGGCTCAGCACACAGCCCTGTGGAGAGCCAGTACTAAGGCTGAGGGCAGTGGATGTATGTTTTCCCACCCTAATTCTCTGCTGTCGGTTGGTCAGTAAGCTCAGAATCCACATGCAGGTGGAGTGAGGGAGGCCCAGGTCCCCCAATTTGTCCACCAGTCTGTGAGGGAGGATGGTATTAAAAGCAGAGCTGTAGTCTACAAAGAGCATCCGCACATAGCTCCCCTGCTGCTCCAGATGTGACAGAGCAGCATGGAGGGCCGTGATCACAGCGTCCTCTGTGGATCTGTTGGCTCTGTAGGCGAACTGGTGGTGGTCAAAGCCAGGAGGGAGAAGTGCTGTGATGTGACCCCGGACCAGTTTTTCAAAACACTTCGTCACCACAGGGGTTAGTGCCACTGGCCGGTAGTCGTTGAGGCAAGAGATGTGAGGTTTCTTGGGTATGGGGACTATGGTGGAAGATTTCAGGCAGGATGGGACTGTAGACAGGGCTAGGGACTGGTTGAAGATCCTGGTGAAGACTCCAGCCAGCTGATCGGCGCAATCTTTCAGGACACGTCCAGGGACGTCCTCAGGTCCAGCAGCCTTCCTTGGGTTGACAGCCCGCAGTGTGCGCCTCACCTCGTGATCCTCTACAACAAGGGGTGTGGTGTTGTGGGTTGCTTGGTGTAGTGTGGCTGCCTCTGTTGGCTTCACCTCAAAGTGGGCAAAGAAGAGGTTCAGCTCCTCTGCCAGCGTGGCATCGCCTTCCGCAGCTGCGAGGTTGGTCCTGTAGTTGGTGAGATGCTGGATTCCCTGCCACACCTGCCTGCTGTTGTTGCTGTCAAGGTAGCCCTCTATCCTCCTCCTGTAGTCAGACGTAGCCATTCTGATGCCGCTCTTCAAGTTAGCTCGGGCTGTACTGTAGACGGTCCTGTCCCCAGACCTGAAGGCGGCATTCCTGGTCTTTAGCAGTCACTGGACCTCCCGAGTCATCCAGGGCTTCTGGTTTGGGAAGACCCGGATGCGTTTATCCATAGCTACAGTGTCAATACAGTTCTTGATATAGCACAGTACACTGTCCGTAAAAACCTCCAGGTCCTGATGTTCAAAAACATCCCAGTTTGTCCTGTCGAAACAGTCCTTCAGCTGCTGTGTCGCATCCTTGGGCCAGGATTTGATGGTTTTGGTGATGGTTGGAGCAGTTTTTCTGAGGGGGGCATAAGCAGGAATTAAATGCAGGGACAGGTGATCCGACTGACCCAGATGAGGAAGTGGTCTAGCCCTGTAGTCTAGCTTGATGTTGGAGTAGACTTTGTCCAGAGTGTTAGCCTCTCTTGTAGCACACTTTACATGACAAGGAGTGACATTTGCCCTTGTCATACACAGTCTTCTACAACAGGTTTACATGGTAAACATTATTTTAATACTCGCTGCTGGTAGTAAACTCTATCTTTGGCTGGCCAAAAAGTCCTTTTGAAATAAAGTTAACCGACAAACTACATGTGGGAGTGGATGTCAGCATGCTTCAAAAGCCCTAAAAAACAGCAAACTTCCTACGTTTGTAGAAAGACTTGCTGAAAAGGTTGCAACTGAGCCAGGCAGCATACCTAGGTGGGATAAATGCAGGAAAAATAAGGGTCCCACATGGGTATATCTGCAGTTTCCAGTGGTGGTTTGATATGGGCAACATGGGCAGCCGGTGGCCCTATGAACGTTTGCCTAGATAGAAAATCCATGTGTTTGTAAACCTCTGATTTCAACACTGTGAAAATCACTATTACCCTGGAAAAAAGTAAAAAAAAAAAAAAAATACATGCAAATAGACCAAAAAACATTCCACAGTCAAGATGAACTGCTAGAGAGAAATGAGGCCTCGGCTGCTGGGACAATCACAAATCCCTGTAATCCCTGACAGCAAAATTGCACTGTGCCATTTGATCCTTGCTTTAAATACTGTGGATCTCTGACACTGACAGGTCACGTTTAAATATAGGCACTGAAATAAAAAATAAAGACTGAATTTGCAAATAAATGCTAAAACATGGCACACCTTTTCATTTTCACCATCATGTTTCTGTGACATATTTGTCTTACCTAAAATGCAAAAGTGTTTACCAATATTTTGTGAAATAAATTTCTGCTGGCTTCAGTTTATATAAGTGAGTAATTTTGAAATACAAACACAAAAACAGGCATGAACCTGTTGTCAGAGAAGCTCTGCTGGTCCCCAGGTCTGTTATGTAGGTGTATAATAACTATTAATCCAGTTTGTCCTCATTCCCCCTTCTCTCCTGTCCAAAGCAGGCACCATTAGCAGAAATGGGTCAGCTTTAATCCACCGCCAAATTAATGGAAATAAAAATGCTTCCATTTGTGATTGATGCCGCAGTGTGTGAGGATTTCTTTGAACGGGTAAGAGGGGGTGTGAGCTGTCAGCACGAATTCATTATCCAGGTGCCCTGTAATGTCTATATAATAGTTTATGCATACGTTTGTGTGTGTGTATTTCTGTTTCCGCAAACAAAATGTGGAACAAACCTTGCACTTCAAAGAACAGTGGCACTGCAAAAACTTTTTAGACAATTTCAAAACCACATCTATAGTGTTATCTCTTAAGGCAGTCAGCAATCTGCAAACAACCAAGAAAAAATTAAATGTTTTTAGTTTATTTTTGTGTGTGTGTGTGTCGTTCTACTGTATTGCACCAAAGATAAGTGGCTCTTAAATTGTCTTCGTCTGCCACATCCCATGATAATGTCCATAAAAGTTTTGCCACAATTAAATGCAAACAATCAATTTCATCGTCAAATACAACAAAGTACCCACTAAGGTCTGCTGTGGTAGCACATCCTTTCAAAGTCAACACAAATTCATTTAAGAAATATAAGTCCAGTTCAAATTCAATTCAGTTCATTTAGCAGTGCCAATTCAGTCATTATCCCTCTCACTTGTGTCCACACATGAACACAAAATATGTAAACATAAATTTTTGATACAATTTTATTTTCCATGGAATAGAATTTTATACAAATTCTTATTTCCTATTGAAAAAAGCATAGGAAATTGACAAATTTTCTATACGGTTTAATTCCTTTTTGTCATACATTTTTCTGTGTGTGTCTGTTTGTGATCTGTTTCTGCTCATTTTGGAGTGTTTGAATGGGAGTGACTGAATGCCCTCTGGACTCTGTTCCTTTATAAGAACAGACAATTTACCATCTTCAGTTTCAGCAGGAAGACTCTGTGATCATGTGACATCATGTTAATAAAGAGGAGCCAGTAACAGAAGTCTGGGACGTCCTTCTGAGACAAAGCAAGACCTGCCGTCGATTTCTTCACTGTAAAAAGAGGACTGCTTCTTATAAGATTCAAAATACATACCCTCCTGCTCAAAATGTTAAGACTGGATTTCATAATCTGGCGTTTGTGAAACAGCCCTCTCTCCTGATAATGACACAAACACAACAGTTTTGTTCAGTTTGTTTATTGTTTGTCATCTTGTTTTATCAATATTATTCAAACTGAAAATATTACTCAGTTCAGTTATCATTATGAAGTTGTTGGTCTATATTAGAAACTATTTTCAGCTTTATTGACTTTTCTGATTATTAGAATTTGCTGTCTGACAATTATTAAATGAAAGATATTTGTTGTGGTCAAATAGCAGTATAATTACATACCAGCCATTAGACTAATGAAAGGAAATTATTGTTGTTTTAAAGGTCTGACTTTTGTCCCCCTTAATTAACCTTTCCATCATTCTTTCCCTAGATCACCAAGAAAATCAAAGTTCTGATACTAACTCTGGTATGTTAGGCAGCCCTGTGAATTCCAGCTCACTTATTCCATATTTATGCTCTATTTAGGGTCACAGCATCAAGGACATGTGCACTGTTCTTTTTTTGGCCTTTCAAATGTTAATAGTTTTTATCTGATGCTTCTATCAGCCCCTCCGGTACCTAAGGGGTATAGATATAAGACATAACATTTTTATTTGGCATTATGCTTGTAGAACATAATGAAATTGGAGTGGTACCCTCAGTGATATATATATAAATAAATAAAGTCTGTATCAGTCGTGAGGATGCAGTAAATGTTTGTGAGTGTGTCTGCAGGGGGCAGGACGGAAGGTGGATAGATAGATTTCTCAGCTCTCAGCTCTTGAGAATAAGCTGTTCCTTAGTTGAGTGATTGTGCTCTTTACGTATTTGTACCATTTCCCAGAATGCAGTGGTAGAAACAGTTAATCAGTTTGTGTCCTGGATGGCTGGGGTCAGTACAGCAATACAACTGGCCTTCCTTTGCAGCATACCTGTCAAGTTTTGGTCTTCAGAATATGGGATATGTCTAGATCCGGGAGGGTGGGGGGTTAGAAGGTGAGAGATATGAAACATAAAATGAAATAGGACCAGGGGACTATGGGAATAAAAAAACGGTAGTCCTTCCATCCATCCATCCATCTTCGCGGGGGTAGCAGCTTCAGAAGGGAGGCCCAGACTTCCCTCTCCCCAGCCACTTCTTCCAGCTCTTCCGGGGGAATCCCAAGGCGTTCCCAGGCCAGCTGAGAGACATAGTCCCTCCAGCGTGTCCTGGGTCTTCCCCTGGACCTCCTCCCGGTGGGGCGTGCCCAGAACACCTCACCAGGGAGGTGTCCAGGAGGCATCCTGATCAGATGCCCGAGCCACCTCAACTGGCTCCTCTCGATATGAAGGAGAAGCGACTCTACTCTGAGTCCCTCCCGGATGACTGAGCTTCTCACCCTATCTCTAAGGGAGAGCCCAGACACCCTACGGAGAAAACCCATTTCGGCCGCTTGTACCGTGATCTCGTTCTTTCGGTCATGACCCAAAGCTCATGTCCATAGATGAGGGTGGAAACGTAGATCGACCGGTACATTGAGAGCTTCCTTTTTTGGCTCAGCTCTCTTTTCACCACAACGGACCTGTACAGTGCCCGCTTGACGGCAGACGCTGCGCCAATCCGCTTGTCGATCTCCCACTCCCTTCTTCCCCCATTCGTGAACAAGATCCCGAGATACTTGAACTCCTCCAGTTGGTGCAGGACACCCCCCCTGACCCGGAGAAGGCAGTCTACCCTTTTCCGGCTCAATACCATGGCCTCGGATTTGGAGGCACTGATCCTTATCCCGGCCGCTTCACACTCAGCTGCGAACCGCTCCAGCAAGAGCTGCAGATCATGACCTGATGAAGCCAAAAGGACCACATCATTCACACAAAGCAGAGATGCGATCCTAAGGCCACCAAAACAGATCCCCTCAACACCTTGGCTGTGCCTAGAAATTCTGTCCATAAAAGTAATGAACAGAATCGGTGACAAAGGGCAGCCCTGGCAGAGTCCAACTCTCACTGCAAACGAGCCCGACTTACTGCCAGCAATGCGGACCAGACTCTGACACCAGTTATACAGGGACCTGACAGCCCATATCAAAGGGCCTGGTACCCCATATTCCCGGAGAACCCCCCATAAAGCCCCCCGAGGGACACGGTCGAACGCCTTCTCCAAGTCCACAAAACACATGTAGACTGGTTGGGCGAACTCCCATGCACCCTCCAGGAACCTGCTGAGAGTGTAGAGCTGGTCCAGTGTTCCACGACTAGGATGAAAACCACACTGCTCTTCTTGAATCCGAGGTTTGACTATCCAACGGATCCTCCTCTCCAGGACCCCTGATTAGACCTTGCCAGGGAGGCTTAAGAGTGTGACCCCTCTTTAATTGGAGCACATCCTCCGGTCCCCCTTTTTGAATAGGAGGACCACCACCCCAGTCTGCCAATCCAGGGGAATCGGATGTCCACGCGATATTGCAGAGTTGTGTCAGCCAACGCAACCCTGCAACATCCAGAGCCTTAAGGAACTCCGGGCGGGTCTCATCCACCCCCGGGGCCTTGCGACCGAGTAGCTTTTTAACCACCTCAGCGACCTCATCCCCAGAGATTGGAGAGCCCAACCCAGAGTCCCCACCAACATGCCTTCCTCAATGGAAGGCATGTTGGTGGGATTGAGGAGGTCTTCAAAGTTCTCTGCCCACCGGCCCACAATGTCCCGAGTAGAGGTCAGCAGAACACCATCCCCACTATAAACAGTGTTTGTGCCGTACTGCTTCCCGCTCCTGAGACGCCAGATGGTGGACCAGAATCGCCTCGAAGCCGTACGGAAGTCTTTCTCCATGGCATCTCCAAACTCCTCCCACGCCCGAGTTTTTCCCTCAGCAACCACCCGAGCCGCATGCCGCTTCGCCCTCCGGTACCCATCAGCTGCTTCCGGGGTCCCACAGGCCAAAAAGGCCAGATAGGACTCCTTCTTCAGCCTTCGGTGAGGGATGCCGGTTTGAGGGTTGAGGGTTGCCGCTGCGACAGGCACAGACAACCTTGCGGCCACAGCTCCAATCGGCCGCCTCGACAATGGAGGCATGGAACATGGTCCACTCAGACTCCATGTCCCCCACCTCCCCCGGGGCGTGTTCGAAGTTTTGTCGGAGATGGGAGTTAAAGCTCTGTCTCACAGGGGATTCCGCCAGATGTTCCCAGCAGACCCTCACAACACATTTGGGCCTGCCAGATCTGACCGGCTTCCTCCCCCACCACTGGAGCCACTGACCACTACCCCAGGTAGTGGTCAGTGGACAGCTCCGCGCCTCTCTTCATCCAAATGTCCAAGACATACGGCCGCAGATCCGATGAAATGATGACAAAGTCGATCATCAAACTGTGGCCTAGGCTGTCCTTGTGCCAAGTGCACATATGGACACCCTTTTGCTTGAACATGGTGTTCGTTATGGACAATCCATGACGAGCACAGAAGTCCAACAACAGAACACCGCTCGAGTTCAGATTGGGGGAGGCCGTTCCTCCCAACCACGCCCCTCCAAGTCTCACTGTCATTGCGTTGAAGTCCCCCAGCAGAACAAGGGAGTCCCCAGGAGGAGCACTCTCCAGTACCCCCTCTAAGGACTCGAAAAAGGGTGGGTAATCTGAACTGTCGTTCGGCCAGTGAGCACAAACGACAGTCAGGACTCGTCTCCCACCCCTAGGCAGAGGGAGGCTCCCCTCTCATTCACTGGGGTAAACCCCAACGTACAGGCGCCGAGATGGGGAGCAACAAGTGTGCCCACTCCTGCCCGACTCCTCTCACCTTGGGCAACTCCAGAGTGGAAGTATGTCCAGCCCCTCTCAAGGAGACTGGTTCCAGAACCAGAGCCATGTGTCGAGGTGAGACCGACTATTTCTAGCCGGAACCTCTCAACCTCACACACTAGCTCTGGCTCCTTCCCCACCAGAGAGGTGACATTCCACATCCCAAGAGCCAGCTTCTGCAACCGAGGATCGGACCACCAGGGTCCCCTCCCTCGGCCACCACCCATCACACAATTCACCCGACCCCTTTTGCCCCTCTCACGGGTGGTGGGCCCATGGGAGGGAGGGCCCATGTTTCCTCTTCGGGCTAAGCCCAGCCGGGCTCCATGGGTAAAAGCCCGGCCACCAGGCGCTCGCCATCGTGCCCCTCCTCCAGGCCTGGCTCCAGAGTGGGGCCCCGGTGACCCGCGTCCAGGCGAGGGAACATGAAGTCCAATGGTGCCGCTCATCATTGGGGTCTTCGGGCTGCGCTTTGTCTGGTCCCTCACCTATAACGGCAGTTTTCCAGCCAAACAGGAGACTTGACAGGTATGCTTTGCAGTCTGCCAGTATATATTAGGTCCAGGTTTGGTAACTGACTCCCCACAATCCACTGGTCAGTTTTCACCACCCAGCCCAAATCTTTTTTGTCCTGGATTGTGCAGCTGCTGCACCACATACTGGAAGTAGACACTCTCAATCACGACTCTGTAGAAGTTCTTGAGGAACTGAGCAGGAAGTCAAGCCCTTTTCAGTTTCCTGAGGAAGAAGAATCTTTGTTGGACCTTCCTTTTCAGAAAAGAGGTGTCCGGCAACCAGGTCAAGTCCAAGGTAATGTGTTTGGTGGTGGAGTGTGTTCACGCACTCCACCACCTCCCCTTGAATTGTCATAGGTGGGTGCACTGTCCTCCTGGACCTCCTGCAGTCCACTATGACCTCCTTGATATTGCTGGTGTTGAGAACCAGGTTGTTCAGTGAACAGCACTGGGACAGCTGCTGGATTTCTTCCCTGTACAGAGCTGAAGGGACACCAGATATCTTTTTGATTAAAAGAATTTAAAGAAAGGATATCATCTTTATCTCAAAAAGTTAACTTTAATCTTGCAATGGCAACCATTTATTATGAATCAGATGAAATACTTTAAAATCAAAACTCACTTTTGCTAAAAGCAACATCTCAACTGACAGCTGACTATGATACAAAAAGTTAGGAGTATTTGACTTGCACTAGTTAGTCAAATACATTCTTAAACTTGTTTTCTTAACTAACTCCCTGTTCCTTTATTTAAACTATGATAAGTTGATTAGAATTTCATATTGTGTATCTCATGTAGTTTTCTCTGTGCTGTATGTATTTCAGGCTTTTTAAAAAACCACTACAGAAGCCTGAGTCCAACCACCATCCATAAAATTTTGGCCTGAATTCCAGGTCTGGCTCTGCTTAGGCTGAGACTACAGATCTAAACTCTAAACCACAGTACAGGCTCTGACCATTTACTGGACCAAGATTTATGCAAAAAAGTGAAGCATAGATGTTCTGGAGAGAAACTAATAAAAATATCTAAGTGAATCTTCTGAATTAGCCATTTGTAAAAATTTGGCACCATATGTCCCATTTGAAATTTCTCAGATTTGTTCCTTATGTTTGTAAATAGTAATTCTACCTTAAAACAATTGTCTTTATAATGAAATGAGTTAGAAATACTCCTATGTGCAATCTGAGTGCTGTGTGTGAAAGCATTCAGTACTGCACACAGACAGAAAATAACACAGGGCAGTTTCTCAGGAGCCCATTGGCAGATTTGGATGATAGACATTAGTGGTGTGGCGTACTAGGAATTATATATAATTATATATCAGTGACATGCAGGAGGAGTCAGATTTTGTACAAATCCAAAATCCAGTAAAGAAGCTTATATTTCAGTCTTGACCTTAACTGATTAAAGATTTTAATTATGCTTTCATCAATAATTCAGCAAGGAAAATAAAAGAGTAATATAAGTCACATTTGATTTCTTAAAATGTAAATGTTTACCTATGCTAAAGTATAAATAAAGGTCAAATAACAAATAATTAAAAGACAGATGTATGATCACTGAGCTCTGATGGATGCTCAGTGATTATATCCTGCATCATTTTGTGGCACCAGAACAATGCAGGATAATTTTTACAGTGATGTAACCTTCTCCTGGTTCAGGTTACAGTTGAAGAGGTGCTGCAGAACCCCACAGAGCTGCTTTGCACCAGCCTTCACAAGTCTGGGCCTGACACCATCTGGACCTGCAGCCTGACTTCTACAGACAGACACAGAGGTAAAGGGAGTAAACAGCATCTCCTCATTTATTTGAAGCATCTGATTAACTTCTTAACACTGTAATGATACCTCGACTACACCACTAATTTCCAGATGATCTGAAAACAAGTATAGAGAATAAGGACAAAGTTTAAACTCTTCCATTGTTCACGTGAGATTATTGGCAAACAAAATGGATGAACTTCGAGCCCTCAGGACACAGCTAGATTACTGAGAATGAAACCTAAATTGTTTTGCTGAGATATGATTGCAGGATCATCTCCTCGACTCCAACATCTCTCTGCTAAGCTTTCTCTCTAATCAAGAAAGACTTAAAGACACGAAACAAAAGCAAAGGAGGTGGGTTAGCAGTGCTTGTAAACAACAGAAGGTCATGTTACTGTGGCATCATCTCTGCAGACCAGACACTGAACAGTTAGCAGTAAGTTTTTGTCCATGTTATTTTAGAACTGTTGCTATGGCTAAACGTCTTAGCAACTTTCAAATGTAAAAAAAGGATCAGTGAAAATTGTTCCAACTTTGCAACATCCAAACCAGAATAAAAAATTGTCCAAAAAGCAATGTTTCAGCCAGAAAAGAAAAAATAAAAGTAATTACTTCTTCAACTTGTTGATGGTCTTAAATTTAGATAAATAAAAAGACAAAGTTAAGCAGAGAAAGAAGTATTAAAGTTTTGTTATAATGCAAATCATATGCCCCGATATTATGGCCAGATGAAGAATGAAAGAAACTAGAAAATAACAGAAATTTTGGTGGAAGAATTGGGCTTTAGCAGAAACAGAAGATCAAGAGAAGTAAAGAGAATAATCTGTATTCTGCTTCTGTCACTGTCTTGAAACATTTTCAAGAAACCTTTTTCTATTTCTTTGATTGCACTCACATTTCACCCCACACTAAATTATTTGAACTCGCTTCTTCTTAGAAAATTGCCTCTCATGCTGAGATCACATTGCCTGTCCAGAGAGGACAACAGGTAAACTGTCAATGCAACCTTTTCTTTGGAGGTCGATTTTAATGCCGTCTCTATGCACTTGCTTACAGATTTTACAATCTCAACCTTTCATTAAAATAAACATAAGCTCCTCCTGTGCTTCTGGGGAGAAGGAGGGTCCAGAGGGCCCAAAGCTCCACTCAGTTCTCTCACAGTTCCCGCAAATGCCTCTGTTTCTGCTCTTATAGCTCTGTAGGCAAGAAAGGTAATGACAAATTCTTCTGTACCTGTTTAAGGGAAATCAATACATGACACTTTCTAGACTTTAGTCTCTAGTTGGTTATGGGGACTAACCAACCACAACTGCTTCAATATTCTTTTTTGTTTCTTTTTCCAACATTATCTTTATTGGTTTTTCAACAATGTTTCCAATAATATATCAATTAATCAATCAATCAAATTTTATTTGTATAGCACATTTCAGCAGCAAGGCATTTCAAAGTGCTTTACATCATTAGAAACACAGAAACACAATGTACCATAGAATCAATAATCAAAACACGACATTAAGTCAAGTTCCATCAATAAATTTGTAATTGATTACATTTCAAATACAATTCTTAACAGGTGGGTTTTTAGAACAGGGATGAGATTTAAAAGAAGTCAGTGTTTCAGCTGTTTTACAGTTTTCTTGAAGTTTGTTCCAAATTTGTGGTGCATAGATGATGAATGCTGCTTCTCCTCGTTTGGTTCTGGTTCTGGGGATGCAGAGCAGAACCAGAACCGGAAGACCTGAGAGGTCTGGAAGGTTGATACAACAACAGCAGATCTTTAATGTATTGTGGTGCTAAGCCGTTCAGTGATTTGTAAACTAACAACAGTATTTTAAAGTCTATTCTTTGAGCTACAGGGAGCCAGTGTAGAGACTTTAAAACTGGTGTTATGTGCTCTAACTTCCTGATTTTAGTGAGAACGTGAGCAGCAGCATTCTGGATCAGCTGCAGCTGTTTGATTGATTTGTTGGACAGACCTGTGAAGACGCTGTTGCAATAATCAATACAACTGAAGATGAACGCATGGATGAGTTTCTCTAGATCTGGCTGAGACATTAGTCCTTTAATCCTGGAAATGTTCTTCAGGTGATAGAAGGCCGACTTTGTAACTGTCTTTATGTGGCTCTGGAGGTTCAGGTCAGAGTCCATCACTACTCCCAGGTTTCGGGCTGATCGCTGGTTTTTAGTTGTAGTAACTGAAGCTGTGCATTGACTCTAGATCAGTGGTTCTTAACCTTTTTTGAGGTACCGAACCCATCAGTTTCATATGCGCATTCACCGAACCCTTCTTTAGTGATAAATAATTTTTTTTTTTTCAAATTCAAGACATAGGAATGAACTCACAGCAAGTTACAGTGTTACTGTATTCTGGCCCCCAAAAATATTTTGGCCCCATAAAAGAGTTTCAGCCCCCAAAATATTTTTTTTACTATTTTACTAGTTTAAAAATAAATTTGGATTTTTTCAAAGAATGACAAATTTTTTAATAACTTAATTTTTTTTTTTTTTTTTTAAATTTTGTTTGTTTTTTGTCATTTTGAATCCACAAAATACTTTTTGGGGGCCAGAATAAAGTATTGCACAAATTACATACCTGCAAATCAGTGTGACTTGATTTGCAGGTTGTTTCCCTGTTGTTTTTGGGAGACCAGTTCAGAGAGGCGTGGCTTCACTTTGGCAAGTGCATCTTCAGAGCAAAGTCTGTTCATTTTCTTCTTTTTATGCTTGACATATTTAGTATGGATTAAAATATTAAGAAAGAAACCACAGGTGATAGAAGGCCATCGTACAACTACGACAGCTGCTGATACTGCGCCCACTAAATTCCCCGCTGCACTGATTGGCCGAGCAATGTAACATGATCCTCTGCAGCAAGTGATGGCCAAGCAGGGCGTGTCATCACGACTTTACACAAGTGTGTCTTTACCTCCGCAGCAGAGGCTCCGCCGAACCCCTGAGACCGACTCATCGAACCCCTGGGGTTCAATCGAACCCAGGTTAAGAACCACTGCTCTAGATTTTTCCTCTTTAGGTCCAAAAATAATAACTTCAGTTTTGTTTCTGTTCAGCTGGAGAAGGTTTTGGCACATCCACACATTTATCTGTTCTAAGCATCTGTTCAGTGATTGGATGGGCTCTGAGTCACCTGGTGACATCGTAATGTAGAGCTGTGTGTCATCTGCAAAGTTATGGTAGCTAATATTATGTCCTGTTATAACCTGAGCTAGTGGGACCATATAAATATTGAATAAGAGGGGTCCTAGGATTGAACCTTGGAGTACCCCACATGTGACCTTTGACCTCTTTGATGAGAAGTTTCCAATAGACCCTTTTCACATGACGTCACACAACTTCCGTTTTGACTCGAAGCTGTGTATCCTTAGTTCCGGTGTACATAGTAAGTAATGATAAAGTTGTCTATTTCATATATATATATATGTCATATATATATATATATATATATATATATATATATATATATATATATATATATATATATATATATAGAGAGAGAGAGAGAGAGAGAGAGAGAGAGAGAGATGTATAAATCTGACAGCATATGTTGATCAGACAGATCACCGGAGCATGGAGTTTACACAGTCTCTAAAACATTTGCCTAAAATAAGATTTGAAGATATATCACGATTTGCAAACCAGTTCTCTCTGACAAAAAAAATCTAAATTAGACAAAGGCTACAAATTCTTCACCGAACAATACCTGTTTGACTATGAAGGTAGGTATTTTTGTTTTGCGTAACCGTTAGCTTAGCATTAGTGAATTTTGTTAGCTAGCTAACTACGTGACATAACTGTTCCTTAACCAGAACTTTTTACTGTTTTTGAACTATAACGTTTTAGGCTCTAATCTTGATCAGATTATTAAATTATAGACTGGAGTTGCCACTCATCCCATAAAATAGGGATTTGTTTGTTATAAGCAGAGATGTCCGGTGCCGCCGCTGCTTTGTAATGCCTTTAATCGGACCACTTTTTCGGTAACGAATAATCTAACGAGTTCGTATTTCAAATCCAGTAATCAGATTAAAGTTATTTATCCAAATCATTGCACATTAATATTTTCTTGTGTATTTATTTTTATTCCTTCTTTGCGTCTTTGGGAGAGACTCTGTGACAGTTAGCAGTGACAGAAACATGAACAGTGCATGGAGATGCGCATTTTGTTGCTGGAAAAACAGAAATATCGTCAAGCCCAACTGTTATTTGTGGCTTTTGTCTTGTTTTTATTTTCCATTAATACAGAAAATGAACCTCTAAACGTTACATCACTGACAGGCGGCGGTGTATATGTTTCCTAACTGTGGCTAAAGCTGCTGCTAGCTGGTTTACTCATGATCGGAAGCTGGTTCCTTTGAATACAGTTGGAGAATGGTAAATTGACAATGACTTATAACGGTTATCTAGCACGTAAACACTGTTTTATAAAACACAGAAAGTGAACCTCTAAACGTTACAGCGCTGACAGAGAGTATATTTTTCCTAAATGTGGCTAAAGCTGCTGCTAGGTGGTTTACTCTCCGATCGGAGGCTGTTTATTTTATACACAGATAGAGAATGGTGAATTTACAATGATTAGTAACAGCTATCTAACACTTAAATGCTGTTATTATTAAACTTACCTTTTATTATATCCTTAAGATTATGAGAATGCGGGAAGTTTTCAGCTTGGTTCCCAAGGCAAAATCACACCGGAAGTAAAGATACCCAGTTTTGAGTTATGGCGGCCATTGTCTGACGTCACTGTGAAAAGGGTCTATTGGAACAAAGAAATCCCTGTTCTTTATGTAGGATTCAAACCAGTTAAGCACTGGATCGGAGAGTCTGACCCAACTCTCCAGTCAATTCAGTAATATGTCATGGTCAACAGTGTCGAAAGCTGCACTGAGGTCCAACAGAACCAGCACTGTGGTTCTCCCACAGTCTGTATTTATATGGATGTCATTGAACACTTTTACGAGGGCGGTCTCTGTGCTGTGGTGAGCACGAAAACCAGACTGGAAGGAGTCAAAGTGGTTGGTTATTGTTAGGAAGCTAATTAATTGTTTACACACAGCTTTTTCAATAACTTTGCTGATGAATGGGAGGTTGGAGATTGGCCTGTAATTCTGCATTAGTGATTTGTCCAGATTGTTCTTTTTTATAAGTGGTTTGATTACTGCTGTTTTCAAAGCCTGGGGGAAAACGCCTGATGAGAGCGATGAGTTTACTATTTGGATCAGGTCAGAAGCAATAACAGGCAGGACTTTCTTAAAGAAATGTGTGGGTAAAACATCCAGACAGCAGGAACTTGAGCTTAGTTGACTTATAATTTCCTGTAGGGTTTTATAATTAAGTAGTTGGAATTGGTTCATTTTTCCTGTATTTATTTTGTTTGGGCACAGCATTGGTACTGACTTTATAGTGGATGTACAGATTAATCCTCTGATTTTTTGAATTTTCTCTGAAAAGAAGCTGGACAACATGTTGCAGGCGGCATTAGATTGAAGTCCAGGTGGTAACGTCTCAGGAGGGTTTGTGATTCTGTCAACAGTTGCAAATAAAGCTCGAGCATTGTTAATGTTTTTGTTTATGACATCTGCAAAGAAAGCCTCTCTTGCATGTTTTAGTGTTAAATGATAGTTACGTAGTCTTTCTTTATAGATGTCATAATGAACGTGGAGTTGAGTTTTACGCCATTTTCATTCTGCCCTACGGCAGAGTTGTCTTGCAGATCTAACTGTTTGTGCATTTCTCCATGCAGATTTCTTCCTACCAGACACAACCTTCATTTTAATTGGGGCAATGGAATCAATAATATCTGAAACTTTAGACTGAAAATCATTTACCAACTTATCTACATCATTACAGCTTATGGGTGAGGAAGAAGAATAGATTTGATTAAAAGTTTCTGCTGTGTTTTCAGTGAGAGAATGTTTTGTGATGGTTGCTGTTTGTCCAAGTGGGTTAAAAGATAAAGAACTTTCAAAGATAACAGCGAAGTGATCCGACAGGGCGACATCAGTTACAGAGAGATTGGAAATATTCACACCCTTACTGATAACCAGGTCCAGTGTGTCCAGACTCCTCTCTTAATATACCGGACATAAGGGTGCTCTCACATCAAAGGAAAAGTCCAGGGTAGTCAAATTATTGTCCAACATTCAACTTGTCTTTCCTTTTAAGCCAGGTCATTATGAGATATTGTAGAGCAGCACCTATTATATACAGAGTATATGAGAAAAGAAAAACAATGCCCCCAACCCCAAACCCCCTGAGAAGAAACAACAATTACAACAATAATGGTTTCTCTATTTTCCAGGAATTAGCCCAAATTATTTTAGTATTGTATGTGGTTCAGAAAATACAAACTCGAATGTATAATTCAAAGTAATGTAGTCAAGTATACAAATAAAGAAGATTATCTCAGGACACTGCAGGAGACCAACCGCAACTATAACTCACCCTCGATACCCCTCATATCCATATTTTCTATATATTCCATAAAAAGACCTTAAATATTTTGAAATAGCGATAGTTTCTGTTAAGAAAAAGGATTAATTTTAGTGCTTAATACAGTTAATCTACGACATGTGTAACAGTTATATACAATACTCTTATTTGGAACAGGTCTCGTCTGAGATGCGGTAAGCAGACAAAGCAGGGCCCTTGTCCTCCCCCGCTGACAGACACAGCAATAAAATTTACATTCCGATGGGGGGGAAGAGACTTTTTGGCACCAGGGATCTCCCTGTATCAGACAGAGATGAACACGAAGTGGTCTGCCCTTTTACTTAGACAAAAACCAGACACCTTTGCCATAATGAGGGGAGTTTCCAAGTTTTTCTGAGTCCCTGAGGGAGTTTCTAATTGGTCAAAGAACGGAACGCCTTGACTGCATATATTAAATAGGGAAACACCTCTTTACTTTAAGATTCCGTGTTAAGAAAAAAACCAGAGAGAGAGCGGCCGCTATTTTCGCCTTTTTGTCTTTGTTTCGTGTTCGTTTGTCTTCCCCTTGTGTGTTTTTAGTTTTATGAAAAAATGCATATCTCTGTTCCTCTGCAGCTTTGTTGTCGATTGCTTTGTATGAGATTAAACTCTGTGATCTGTGACGTCAACACGCTTTGTTGTTGTTTCGTTTTAGCAGCACGCCGTTGCTGCACGTCGCCCACGGAGAACGCCGCTCGCCGAGGATCCCGGGAAAAATTAAAGAGGAAGAAGGAGCCAAACGTTTTATCCAAAGCTACCATTAAATGATCCTCTTTTTTAATATTTCCCTTTTATAATGAAAGTAATCTTTTCCATTGGTAATGTTGTGGATATTTCATTAATCCAGCTAATTAGTTTTGGTTTACTGGTACTCTTCCATGAGAGCGCAATGACTCTTTTTGCAAGTAGTAAACATAAATCCATGGCAGTAATAATCTTTCTGGACATCTAATGTCTGTCAGGATATAAACCTATAATGAACAATTTGGGGTCAAAAACTAGTTTTATACCTAGTGTAGTCTCTAGATCTTGTTTAATCTCCCTCCAGAATTGTTTGACTTTCTTGCATTTCCAGATGCAATGGAAGAATGTTCCCTTCTCTTCTCCACATCCAATACACAGGTCTGGGATGGCACCATTATACTTATTAAGCTTTTCTGGCGACACATATGTTCTCATTAGCCAGTTATATTGCAGTACTTTGAGGTGTGTATTGGTGGTTTTGCTTCAGTCCTCTGAAGACAAGTTTTCCTGTAAATCCTCCCTCCAGGCATTGAGCTTCCATAAGAGGATCCCTCCACTAACATGCTATATAGTTTGGAGATAATTCCTTTTCTAAAGCAATCATTCTTCATTTCAATTTCCAAGGTGGACAGCAGAGGGATGGATTCACATTGATTTTGAGATAATTTAAAATAATGTTTACTTGGGATATCATACCTGGCCTTCAACTCTTCAAATGACATCAAAACCCCATCCTCTGTTTCCACAAGATCTCCTATTGTCTTTAAACCTTTTTCAACCCATTTCCTAAAACCAGGATCTGCCCTGCCTAGACGGATAGACTGGTTACCCCATATTGGACTGAAGCATGATAGGGAGGAGGAGTCACCTAAATACTTCTTCAACTGATACCAAACCAAGATCATATTTCTGACTATAGGGTTTTTTGTCTTTTTTTCCAGCATTCTGATTTTTGCTAAGTAAATATACTGGGGTAGAGGGAGAGGTACAGAACAATTTTCAATATTCACCCATGACAAGAGACATTTATCTGTAAAATAATACATCATAGTCCTCAATTGAGCTGCCCAATAGTACCAAAGTGGATTGGGGCACCTGAGGCCTCCTCTATCATACGGTAGGTACAAAAGTGTTAAACGTAGCCTTGGTTGTCTATTATTTCACAGAAAGCCTATGAAAATATTTTTTAGGGCAGAAAATAAATTGGCAGGAGGTGGCAATGGGATGTTCTGAAACAAATACAGAAGTTTGGGCATCATATTGGATTTAAGGACATTGATTCGTGCTATAACTGACAAGGACAGGTAGTTCCATCTATCCACAGACGCAGCAATTGAGTCTGTCATGGGGTTATAGTTAACCTCAACTGTCATTTATACTTGGTACTATCCTAATCCCCAAATATGTAAAACAATCTACCTTTTTGAATAGGAAAGGATTCCCGACACTGTTTCTTTCTTCTGAATTAAGTAACATTAACGAAGACTTGTCTTTATTTACTTTATATCCTGATATTCTTCCAAATGCATTTATTAGATCTAACAAGGCTGGAATAGAGTCTCTCAGTTTGTCCAAAAAAAGAATGACATCATCAGCAAATAAAGTAATTCTATGTTCCTGTTGGCCTATTGTCAAAACAGTTATGTTTTTATGAGACCGCACCGAAATGGCAAACGGTTCTATTCCTAGAATAAATAATAAAGGAGACAAAGGAGACCCTTGTCTACAACCTCGTTTAATTTTAAATGATTTAGATATAACTCCATGAGCATAAGGCTCATTGTATAAAAGTTTAACCCATCGACAAAAGTTGTCCCCACAGCTAAATCTTTTCAATATCTCAAATAAATAGGTCCATTCAACTCTATCAAAGGCCTTTTCGGCATCCAATGATAGCAAAGCAGTGTCTGTATTTTTCTTTCATATTATAAATGATATCCAGCACTCGTCTCACATTATGAATCTGCGCTTTCTGATTAGCTACCTGTCACATTCAACAGGCTGCGTTAACACTCACAGTCAGGGAAAACCCCTGATTTAGATCAGAGCAGCCATAATGATCTACCGTAATGCACCACACACTACAGGATAATCGGTTACAAAATCGCAAGTTACAATCTTAGAACACCCAACGTCCTAAGATTGTCATAAGGGGAAAATCAGGGCAAAAAATTGTGTAGTGTGAACTATTGCATCAGGTAGTCGGATGTACCCATCTTCTCTATTTAAATCTAATGATTACTGAAGGGCATTATAGTACACAGACTTCATAACCTGCACTCTTTTGGTTGAATGCAGTATTTATTTATTTTGGCTTTATGTTGTTTAGTTTTTATTAAGTACATGTTTTGTTAATGGAGACTGAGAATCCATCTTATTTTTGTCTTTGGTTGTTTTGTTTATTTTGTTTATTTTCAGTTCCAGTGTTGTGTTTTTTTGAAAATAAAGTGCATCTATCTTTGGCAGGAAATCACATGCATTATTACGTAGTTTCCATTAAATCAGTGTAAAAAGGTCTTCAAACAATATTATCGTTTATCGCAATAATTTTTGAGACAATTAATCGCTCAGTAAGATTTGTTATCATGATAGGCCTAAGTACATTTAGAGGCTGTCTCAGCATGAATCCTTACTGCGACAAGTGTTGTTTAAATGTACTGTTCAAAAATTCTAGTCTGAAATATTTTATAACACGATTAAACATTATTTCACCATTGCTCTGCTCAGGAGCCACTGTCAGCTTCTCCCTGGGGGATGAGCAACCTGAAACTAAATCCTCTTTTATCCACATTCCTTGTTTTCATCAGAGCCTCTTTTGTTTCTTTGGGTTTACGTTTGTTTCTTTTGTTTGGAAATCTAATTTCCTCCTGATAATTTCTAACCAATCAACCACAATTGAAGTTGATTTATCTTCTTCAAGGACTTATATTATACTTTTATTGTTTCCACTGGCAGCACACTCTCAGCTCTTTAGTGTCTGCAAGTAATTTCCATGAAACTCAGACTCAGTTGCATAATTATGCTTTAGCACATATTTGTTTTAAAAATGCAAATTAAAGGGTGATTGTAATGTTTCCATCTAATTCAACACCTTATTTATTTTTAAGGTGATGTATTACAATGCTAAAATGCTTTAATGAAATATTAATGTGTGATATGTCTGACTGAGTCACTATTTTGTTCTTATTGTTATATTTTACTGTATAGTAAAAAAACAAACAAACAAAAAGAAACTGACCAAACACCATAAAATGAATAAACATCTTTTGCTGGCGTTGTAGCTTCAGGTTAGTATTGCTTTCAGACAGATTGGATTGCTAACAGACAGAGAGACTACCACACAGCAGAATTGGTGCACAAAATGGTGAGAGGTTGCAAAAGCAAAAAAGGACTTTTGTTTGCTTGCTGGAGAATTAGTTTATTCAAGATCCTCCAGCTGAATTAAACGTGTTGGTTAAGAGTGGAGAAGTGATCAAGAAAGACAAACTGCTTCATGAATGAAGTCCAAAATAAACATCAAGTAGATGGCCAAAACCTTAGAGCCATGTCTGTCAGACTACAAAAAGAGACAATGATGGAAAACTGAGACTAGCATACACACTCCAAAAAGCCAAAGTCAAGTTAATAAAATCTAGAGGGAATGGATAAGATCATCTGGAAATGGAATAATGTGGAAGGAATGTGCACCTGCAAGATTTCATCAAAGGCTATGCATAATACTATCACTGCACCTGAACCAGAAGAGCACAACCACATCTCCAATGCACCATCATCTATGTGTCGTTCAAACCACAACAAACCTAAACCACACAAATACAGGCCATATGCGCATCATGCGCATGGCCCTCAAAAATATTACATCTAATCTGCTGTTTTTTCTTAAATATTTTTAGAAAGTGTACAAAATAATAAAGACAGGAAAACAAAGTCTACCATGTGATCCACAGGAGTAGGAAGATGGAGATGCCCAGGATCTGGTGGTGTGTCTTCCTGAGGAAGAGGTGAAGCAGCAATGTTTGCTTGATCCTACTCTTGTTTTTGGTAAAGTTTCAACTTAACAGCTGTTACTCTGGCAACCCCTGCAGAACTTCACACACAGTAAAAATCTCAGGCAGGGACCACTCTTAGAACTATGGGAGTGTTAAAACTCTTATTCATTTTTAACTAGCTTCACTGTATAGTGACGTTTAGCTCTCAGAAAGAGCACCAAGCCGCCAAATAAAAGTAAACTCACCAATAAGATTTAGGTTTAGGACATGTCCATCCCCACAGAGGCGGGCTACGTACAGGATGTTAAGACACAAAAGACCTTTTTAGTAAAGAGGTAAAAGGATTAGATAAAGAAAAATTCTATAATTATAATAACAGCAAAAACAACAACAATAATAATAATAATTTATTATTATTAATTTTTAATCTTTTTTTAGGTAATTTTTTTAAAAACTTTTTTTAACTTAAAGAAATATCTCAAGGTACGCACAATGCGTACAGCCGTATAGGTGCAGGCACTACTAGAGATAGGCACCAGCACCCCTTGCTGTCCTGCTAGGGATAAGTATGTTAGATTATTCATGTATGAACGGATTGTATAAGAACCCCATTATAAAGCCTTGCCCATTCTCTGGTCACCCCTTGTATAAAAGTGTATGGGAAGGTTGGCGCTAACATGTGACCTAAAGGGAAGCTGTAATCAAACTCACAACTTGCCATAAAGTCAGACATGCACTTTAAAACTGGTAAGCAGCAGTTATCCCAACAGTAAATCTATATGAATGCAAGTGCTTGGTTGGTAATTGTGACAGCTGTTCTGTCAAGAGGGGAAAAAAAACTTCCAAGTCTGCAGCTTGTGACAGAGGTGTTGGTACAGTAAGAAACATATGCTGCATTTGTTTTATCTTGGCAGAAAATACCCACATCCTCACAAGACAAGAATGACTTATTTAGCCCTAATTTAACACACACACCACACGCTCACACACGCCCACGCACAATCATGCTCATTAAATGAGATAGTGCTTCATTTATCTGTGGTGCATTATTTATCAGTAGCAGTGTTGCTACTCCTCAAGGTATTTACAGCAGAGAAAACATTTACAGCAAAGAAGGGAAGATTGGAAAAATTAATATTCCATGGGATTGGTATGCAAATCACTGGTCCGTCTGGAATAATAACCCTTATAACACAAATAAACACAAACACAGGAAATTCTCAGTAAGAACTTATAAGAGATGGGGTTATACTTAGGAGGTGGAGGGATTAAGGGTAAAATGGCATTTAAAGGTAAGTAAGAAATTCTGTCCTGTTAGTAGGATAGAATTTCTAAAACAATTACAAGAAAATACATTAACTTTGGGGATGAGGAAGAAAATAAAGAGTATGTTTAGTGTAAGGGTAAGTGGTAATTGTTCAGGTTAGAGGTCATAAATTAAAAAGCAGTAGGTTTAAAAATGACTTGTGAGTTTGTCGGATGTTGACCTTTGGTGGCTATTGTCTTGCCTTGTTTCCTCATTCAACATCATTTTCAGGTATTTTCATTTATT
The DNA here is from genome assembly GCF_002775205.1 of Xiphophorus maculatus. Lineage (NCBI taxonomy): Eukaryota > Metazoa > Chordata > Actinopteri > Cyprinodontiformes > Poeciliidae > Xiphophorus > Xiphophorus maculatus. The sequence goes on from NC_036451.1 coordinate 28,861,534, forward strand.
TTTGTTCCTTTTTGGATACAGTATTACAAATCCTGAGTTCAGGAAACTATATACACTGTATGAAAATTGTGATTATTATCAATAGCAATATTGTTTTAGTTTGAATAAAACAATAGATTTATTCAAAATAACAGTAAGACTAAGCCATAATACGGAAAAACAAACAAGCAGTAGTGAAAAGCTCTCAAAATAACATCAATTTATGTCAGCAAAAATGTCCCAAAATTTAATTAATTTAAATTAGAATGAAGCCTATGATAGAGTTCCAGATTCTCAGTGGCGTCTTCTTGCGTCTCTCCCAACAGTCTCTGATTCACGCTTCAAACTCTATCAGCCATTTTATGTAATTTCTTTCAACTTATGTTTGTTTAAACAACCATAAAGGGAATCCTCCCGCACAAGGGGTACCTGATCATGTGTGTTTCTCTTGTTGGCTGCTACGTCAACACACACCTTTATAACTGTCCACACCTGAAACCATCCATGTTTCTGTCCAAAATCAGTTTTAAACAGTGAAACTTTAGATAACCCATAAATCAAATAACTGAAACTGTCCTGAAAAACAACTTGACATGTTTACCTATTACATTAATTAATCAAAAGAAACATAAACCGCTAGAAGACAAGCTTCATTGTGAAATTAATTCTGGCAGTCGTACAGGATGTTTGTTAATTTTGCTTCATCAAGTTTGCTGTGTGGATGACAGGCTTAACCAGGAGAGACAATGTTGCCACTTTGTCAGCTCTCTCTCTCTCTCTCTGTATGTCTGTGTGTGTGTCAGATCCTTCCATCAATTATCCTTAGATAATTGATTAGAGCACATTTTGTGACGATACTTATAAAAAAATCCAGTCCATATTTTGACAAAAGTGGAAAGTGACATGTAATCTGCTTCTGATTCTGCAAACCTATCTCATTATATGCTGATTAGAAGTAAATATCTGTAAAACACAAGCATGAGATAATTGGTAAAGAAATCTGTCTAAGTAAGTTGTAAGTCAAAGATTTGCAAGACTGAAATCACCAGTGGGATTCTACAGCTATATACGTATATTGGTGATAAAAAAAAAAATAATTGGACAAAAATAAAGAGGAAATGTTTAATGTAAAGTCAGAATTCCAACCCACCAGTAGTACAACTACTGTATATTACCAGACAAAGATGGTCTCACAACTAGTTTGGGATTTTGTTGTCAGCTGTAACTATTTATTTTTATACATTAAACTTTTTTGAACAATAAACACTTCTACTGCCTGTCTGCCTGCAAATGGGTCACACCATTACACGTCACTAGTCTGCTTTTGAATGCAGGCCAAATTTTAATTTTTTTCTTCATTGAATTTTACTTTTCGGATATGTTAAACCTGAACATGGGCAACTGTGAATGGCAAAAAAAATTAGAGACTCACCTCTACTAGTCAGTTCGCAAAATGTTATGTCACACCCATCCATGTGTCTGAGCTGAGCTGCTGCTCAGTTTGCTGAAGAATGATGGACACTTTGCCACTTAAACCATCAAGGTGCTACCATGACAGAAGAGAACACAAAAAACAATCATCAACTGCCTTCTGAGTGATGCACACCAGATGATGATGATGGCACATCTAGAGTGTGTGGATGGTGTGTGCGTGTGTGTGTTTAAAACTCATCAGTTTGGCTTTGCTGAGTACTATATACTACAGATTCGATAGTATCTGTTCAATATACAGTGTATACAGTGTACAAAAATGCACATATACTGTATATCTTCTTGCTTTTTTCCACACTTACATGTTTCAGATCTTAAAATTGATTTCAAAATCAGACAAATATAACATGAATAAATACAAAATACTGTATGAAATGATTATTTTATTTATTCAGAAAAAAACTATCCAAACCAAGTAATTTGTTCATAAACAGTCTGTTTATGCCAATCTTGATGGCAACAGCTGCCATCTTTACATCAGTGTAAAAGATCCTGGCTTCTCTTGTGTGTTTATCAATAGTGCCATTGAAAGGTTCTCTTTAAGGCTCTCTTCAACTCCCTGCTGCTTCCACAGATTCTCCTGCTCTGCATTCCAACAGTCCCCTGTATTTAAGCATCTCGTTTTACTCCTTCTTTGTCAGATCCTCATATTACTCTGTCAGGTTACTTACTGTATATATGACTGAATTTCTGCTGCCAGCTTACGCATCATAAGCCTTTATTAAATTTAAAATTGATAGAAAAGCCAATTTCGTGGGCATGTTTGGGTCCTTCTCCACAACATGGTGTGTATTTCTTGTCAGTTTGTGTCATTCCAAATATATCTGGTGGGGAAAACTATGTTTTCAATACTTATTTTCCCAGCAATTAATTTGATTAGAAAGTAACATGATCAGTTATTGAAAAAGACATATACTCCACTTTGTTCCAAGATTTAAGATGAATATGATAAAATAAAATCATAAGCAACAACATCAACATCAACAACAACAAACAGCACTATCAGCTCCCTTAACAGCAACAGCTCATTTTCCATTTTCGTCTCTCATGTCTCCCGTGTTGTGGTGTACCAGAGGAAAACACAAACAGACTCAAACATGAATGTTTTAAAATGTTGAGAGGAAACAGGAAAACCTGCAGATTACCCTCTTAGTTCATTCAGTGTTTTGTTTATTTGGAATAATTACATTTTTATGGAAATGCCACCTTGCACTATTTATCACCCAATTTGTTGTGGTCCATGTAATGTTATTACAAGCTTTCTATAATGACAATAAAGATTATTATTATTATTATTATTATTATTATAGCAAATGCTACCTTTAGTCTTATTACAATCTACAAAAAGCTCCATATACTCAGCTTGTATGATTGTTATCTTCCATTCTGGTTCTAATATTCAAGGTTAGTTTTTACGATTTCTGTCTCCAATAGCAGAACAGATAAAACACCAAAAGTAATTAAAAAATACTTGTAAACTGTATGCAACCCTGAAGGATTACCCCCATACACAATTGTTTCTCGGCTGGACTGTAGTCCAGTGCTAGATCACCAGAAAACAATCTCAGTCAGTCATGCTACTTTGAAGACACTGCTGTAAATTAACTGGTAAATAACTAAGACTTTAAAAGAGAGTCCTAACATGATTCTGGGGGAACTTTATGGAGAAAGAAACAAGATGTCTGTATTTAGATGAAAACCTCTTTCTTTGCACCAATGGAGTGTGTCATTAATTGCCATAGTGAGGCTGAATAGGTCTGGCCTGGGATGTGCTTGAGGCCAGAAATGCAACACATGAATTGGCGCTGAGTCCAACCGTATGAAAATGAACTTTCTGCTCTATCGCCAGTGCAGCCGTGTAAAAGTCAGGAAGAGAAATAGCTCAAAGAAGAGGACGGCAGACTGTCACTGTATCAAGCATGCAGTTTGTTCAGCTGTGAGACCTTGCCAGCTGGAGCCATCAGCTGATCTACTGCTGCTAATAACTAAATGTCCTGTCATGATTTCAGCTCTACCTTGACTGTGCTGCTCCCTTTTTAAACAGCTGCTCCTCAATAGTTCAGTGTGAGATCGTCTGTTGCCCCTTTCACAGTTTTTAAGACCTGATTCATGTACGAGGAGTTTCTGGTTTTCTTACCCTGCCTGTTTTTGACCACTGCTTTTGCCTAGTTTTTACTGCTTTGAGAAGAGTTTCTGACCTCCAGTTGCTGAACATTGCCTGCCTCCAGTCTACTGAATATTGGATTTTCCTTGCCTTGCCTCTGTTTTTGTGTTCCAGACCTGCCTGTGTGCCCACACCCCGTGGAAGCCATTCAGCACTATCTCATTATTTCTAATAAAACGTGTGGTAATCTATCACTTGTCTTGGCTGCATATTGGGTTCTGGCTGATTTTACTTAAGCCTTACATGTTCTCTTCCTTTATATGATAAACCCATTGATGGCATAGTTACTTTGAAAAAGTTACTTTAATTGGATTACTGGTTACTCCTTGAAAAAGTTGCATAGTTTACTTGATTTAGAAAGTAACTAAGTTACTTTACAAGTAACTTTTTTTAGTTACTTTTGGCAGTTGCTGACAACAACCCTCTGCCACCTTACATGGAGCTTTGCTAATACTTAATTGCAAGTTATTTATAACATCAACTATATATCTCCACTTTTAAGGTTGAGCTGTATGGGAGATTATTTAATGGTAAAACATTTTTTTTGTGTGTCACCCTGCCCCGGTGTTCAGTTTCAGTGTTGAGCAACTTCACGTTCAAATGCAAGCCCAAAACATCGCAACTCATGACTCATTAAATTTGCAATTGACTTTAGAAAAAGCAAGCCCTACAGACTTGGCGACAGAAACTCAAAAGTGTTCCTGTTTCAGTTATCTGTCACCCTGAGCAAAAATCCATACTGTCTATCTGAAATATCACCACTCTTCTCAGCTACTGAATACATTTAAAATTAGAGTTAAGTGTTAACTCTTAAATTTAAATTTATCCAAGAATCACAGCTAAATGTCATCAATGACTCCTGACTCTTATGAAACACTTGCTATTAAATTTTTTCTAAAACCATTAGATCAAGTGTGGAATAAGATTCAACCCAAACCTTAAAGAATTCAATATGAGGACAGCGGGTCACACGGTTTCAGAAATAATTCAGTTAATTCAGTGGTTAATTAGATTTAATCCCTTTTTAATCTATAATATATAATCATAAACATGTGAAATAAATGAAAATCCTCAGGAACTGCATATCATCCCACATGCTGTCACTTTAACTACAGAGTGTACCCATCAAAGTCGAGATGTTATGTTGCATTAAACTCCACTTGTTTGCTTTGAGTGCACTGGATGCTTGGAGTCAGCTGGAGTCCTACTGCATGGCAGTTATCCACTACTTTAAAGCACTTTGATGTTTGTCAGCTTCCACTGTTAGTTCTGATGTTTTCTCCTACAGCTTTGTGCTGAAAACTGACTCATGGCTCTATTAACAAACAAGCTCCACTGACAGCATTATAGAAATAAGGAAACAACTCTTCAGGCATTCAGTTTGAGAACATTCCTAGAACTTAGATGACAAAGATACATATAAAGACAAATTTTAATAAAACTGTGACTAAATGTTGTGGAAAGCATGAAATCTGAACCTGTGGCAAAGAAATATGAACTTGTGTTTATTCAGAAGTAAAAACTGACTGATTAAATGTATTGTACTGCTTTAATTTGAATGCATTTCAAACACTTCTGCTTAAATAGATTTTGCAATTCGTATTTTTGGTTCTATTTCAGTGGACTTCAAGTACTGAACAGCCATGAAATTCACCCATGGTTGGGGCCATTCCAGAGGTTTAACATTAGCCTACTTTCTCCATCCCAAAATCAGATTTGGTTTGTGCTTGAGATTAAAGATTTTTCACAAGGGTGTCCTGATCATCATACAGTTAAAACATTTAGTCACAAAACCACAGTACAATATCAATAATATTAAATAAAAACCATTCTCCTAAAGTCAATATAAACAGTGGCATATAGACTTTGTTTCTGCTAAATCATTTCCAAAACCATTGAAATAATAAAATGAGACCAGCTCCTTCAAAATAGTTAATCCTGAAACAGATTCCAAACCAAAGGTGCTGCGAAATAAAAAGTCAGCATGGACTTTAGGAACAATCAGCAAAAATAAGTCCCATGAGTTCAGGTGATGCCCTATGGGTTTCCTATAAATAAGATGAAGTAGTCTTACTAATGCCTTATACATAAAAAGATGCCAGTAAATCCAACGTCGCAAGCATCAAATTCTAAATGCGTGACTGCTGGCAGAACCACAATAAAGTTTACAGTTTGAACATTAAATATTTTATTGCTGTTATGAATTCAGTTGGATATGGTTTGAAAATGATTAGTTTTAGTTTATGTTTACACAACATCCCAACTTTGTTGGAAATGGGGTTGTAGACCCATGGGCGTGTGAATGGGAGATTAGCTCCTGGTTTTGCCATGACCAGTCATAAATGTCTGTATTTTCAGAGACATTCACTATAATCACCATGTAAAGCATTTACTACCTTCAATCTGAAATAAGGATCACTTTGTTCACAGGATGAATGGCCTCATTGGCAAAATTGATATCACACTGCTGTTATCTTAACACACACCCTTAGATTTCAACAGCACAGAATCAACACTATGTATTTCAGGATGGTTGGTTTTCCATTCTATACAATTCAACTCACTTCAGTTCAGTTTTAATCCAGAAGTTAAATGAAATGTGGTTGTAACTCAAACTATCCATGTTTCTTTGAAGAGTTGTTGTGGGATGGTGATTTCAGTGTATTTCCTGTAGCAGTCTGAAGTGGTTCTTAAAAATCTTCTGTCTAAAGACACTGCTTTTATAAGAGTCTGATTTAGAGGATGTTCAAGGTTGCCCATTCTTCATTTTCTGAAGAATCTTAAATGTCCACACTTATTTCAAGATGTTCCACAGGTAATTCTAGCTTTCATCATGTAAGGTACTGGCACCCAGCCATGAAGGACTTGAAGTCCAAACAGGGAACAAAGAGACTGAAAACAGAAATAAAAACTGGAAGCAGAACCCGTCTTGTTTTCTTTAGATGAGACAGACACACAAAGAGAGCTCATACGAATCAGTACGATGTCAAACTAAGCATTGTCTGAGGTAACTCCCCAGTCAAGTCAACAATAATCAGACAGATGCAAATCTGGCTCCTCCTCTGAGTGACCTCTTGTTTTGTAGGACATGCTCATCTGCAAACATCCCAGATGACGTATAGCTACATATAGTGGTTAATGGGTTCTAAATGACATGTAAGCCCATTTAAGGTCTCCTTAAGACTTAAGGTCTTCCTTAAATCTGTGTGCTGTGTTTGTTCCAGGAAAAACAGCTGAGAAAACAGCCTCCCAACATTCATGTAGCTTGATGAAGATTTGGAGGTTTTTTATCCATGTCTGACATTTGCCAAAATTCTTATATGCCTAAAAATAACTTGGAAAAAACAAACAAACAAAACATCATAAACACCTCACACTGCTTATAAGTCTACTCTTATGTGATGTTTTTACAAATTTTTCAAAGAATGAATACAAAACTGATTTCCCTCATTGTTTGTTGTTGGGTGAAATTATCACACAATAGGTTTGTTCTTTCTGGCAGTTGTGAAGTGAATCTTCAATTCTATCTGTTCTGGATCTGGATGTCTTTCCTCTCTCTGCCCTCTCACTTTCTATCAGAGACATGGCAGAAACAAGCAAACAGGAGAACTGGACTCGCCGATCCCTTGGATTATGATTTGTCTATAGTAAATTAGTAGTTGCAGTGATTCAGGGCCACGCAGGTTCTGGAGGTAGAATTTCGTCCTGTGACCGGTGGGTTGTTGGTTCGTCTCAATCATTGTGTCCTTAACCTGGCACTTGACCCGCCTTGCAGTGATGATGATGATGATCTAAAATAGCATCTCTTTCTCTGATCTTTACACACAAATCAAAGAACTGTAGTCCCTTCTCAGCATCCAGTTCTCCAGCTCTGCAGAGGTCTGGCCACCAATCCTTCATTTAATTCAGGTGTGTTGGGTAATGGATGTGTGCATGGGTGTAACTGATGCGGGGTACGGATGTGACATGTCCCGCACGCTCCCAGAATCAGGGCCCTCTGTCATCATTTTTTTAAAATGTTATTCACTCTCCTCTGTGGCTCTATCAGAGGGAAGGGAAAATTCCCTCTGATGAATGTAAAAGTTCATGAAAGCGATATCATTTCTGCATTCACACAAAGAACAAAGGTGACACAGTATACCACTCAGAGTAAAACCAGAAATGTCTCTCAGTGACTTTTGCTTTACCAAGAGAATTGGACTTTTGATTGTAAAGTGGCTAAGACACAATTACATTTTAATGGTCTTGGATAGAGGTTGTTATTTATAATAAGCATTATTATCAATCAATGACACTGCGTAGATTTAAATGTTCTAAATACTGCCCTGACAACATAACCACTATACTGTGTCAGCAGTATATTATTATGTTCTAACAAGAACTCAGAGTTCATTTTGAAGGACATTGAATTGTAGGAGTCTAGGAGAAATGTTATTTTAAAATCTGGGAAATCAGGAACTTTAGTAAATTCTTCTGCAATTATGTTTGAATTAATTTGAGTTTTTGAATTAATGAGTTACAACATTTAATTTCTCTGTGGAATCAATAAGGTATTTTTGAATTGAATATAAAAATAAATATTAGAGAAGAAAATAAAGATTAATTGAAGACATAAAAAAGAGGGTAAGAGCTGTAAGTAGGAGATTGACATTTATGTTGGGAAGATTTATCATCTATCCTTGTACGGTTGACACTTGGCTCTGTGTTCAACTACAAATTTATTTCAGGTCCTAGCAGACAGGTACGGTCATTCCTGAGGTGGAGATGCCATTTTTGAGGATTTCTCTGATCTGATAAAGTGTTACAGTAGAAAGCTCTGGGTATTCTATTGGCATAGTCCTTAATGTAAGTTTGAGCCATCTAAAAAAATTAAATTAATGAACTATAGTGACAAGACTTTGTTTCTGAACAAAGGGACATGTCTTTATCTTATAAACAAACCCTGGTTATCTCTGGGAGAAATGATAATGCTGCTTCTTATTTTGAATGTCTTTAAGTCTGGCCACACATGGAGATTTACACTGGTGTTAGCAGAGTTAAAATCTGATATTTATACATGGATAAAAACACACAAAACAGTTCTGTCCTCACTGACTAATATTACATCAAACAAAACTTTAGGCCACTTTAGATAATCAAAGTCATTTTGTTTAGTAAATTCCAGAATAATCAGGGAGAGCATTTTGTTTCCATTCCTTTCTCAAATTTATGGACACCAAGATTACTATGGCTCTGTAAGCATATGATTCATGTTTGAGTTAAATAAAGGAGTTCCTCAAACATTCTGCTTCTTTCTGCCACATTATGAAAAATCTAAAGATATCAACCGGGACATCAGAAAAGAATTGTGAATCTTGTGAAGTTTAGTTCATCCTGGTGTACAGTTTCCAGATGCTTGAAGATGAGACATTCATCAAATAAAACATTTATATGAAAGTCTAAAATGCATGGAAATCTTCAGTCATCTTAATGAGATGACTTTTCTGTCCTATAGATGAATATATTTTGGTGTAACTATAAATCATGGTAATTCTAACTGACTTAAAACAAGAGAAGCTTGTTCTGATTTACCTTCTGACAGTGACAAAAAAGAAGTGACTTTTAAGTCTGTATATTTAAACTTCTGGTTTCAACTGTATACTTGAGTCTTTACAATGTTTATAATTTTGACCAAAATAGATCCACAAGGAATAAAAACTTGTTTTCTGTTAGATTTGTTGCTTGTGTGATCATTCCACTTCAGAAACAACTGCACATACCTAAAGTTAATGAGTTAAGTTAACCACTAAGTTAACTTAGTGGTCACTACAGTGGACAGCTATCTGAAAGCCATTTTCTTGTGCTTCTTGTGGATTTTTATGTTATAAATGCACACAGACCACTGAAGTGGACACTAATGCATCATAAAATACATGATCAACTACTAGCCATCAGCTGCAAATGCAAGAAATTATTTTTGTTGAATCCGATATGGCCGAAAGACAAAATCGTATGCCAACCAACCCTGTCCATCCTTCTACTGTAGATGACTCGTCCAGGTAAAAAAAAAATATTGTGACATCAGATAACCCCTAAAAAAACAATACTACTGATGTATTTTTCAAATAACAACTTTGTATTTGGAGAAATTACAATTGATCACCTAATATATATATATATATATATATATATATATATATATATATATATATATATATATATATATATATATATATATATATTATTTTTACAAAATTGTTTTTCCTAGCTTTTTTATGCCTTAAGAAAATTTTAAAAAAATTGGAAAAAAAAATCCTGATACAAAGGATTATAATTCATCCATGAAAGGGTTAAGTTTCACAGGAACAGAACACAGTCAGACATACTGTACTTCCCCTTGTTGGTCCGTTAACACTTCAGTAAATCTATTTTGCAGACAGAGTTTGCGGTGAAGTCCTTTAACCAATATTCATTCACACACTTTGCTCCATCTGCTGATGTGTCCATTTGTACTACAAACATGCCACTAATGCCTGTCCTCTGTGCTGATATGGTATCCAGCGATACAGAGCAGACAGTAAAGCCAGTTAGCAATAAAGACTACCTTGATGACAGAGAAAAAATGGTCAGCAAAATCTCACTCGACACAGCATAAAGCAAATGATGTCTGTTTGGAGATTAGAATATAGCTCAAGAAGCTCATTTATTTCAGGAGTTCATTTCAAAATCTGAATCATTATGCTCAGAGTAATATTGGATGTTTATTTTCTAGTGTTTTTTGATGATTATGGTTTCAGTTGACGAAAACTCCAAATTTAGTGTCTAGAAAACTTAGAATTTTACTTCAGAACAATAAGAGGAGGAGCTTTGTGGATATGGCTTTGTAAGAGCAAGGGTTTAGACACCCCTGAATGGTTTCCACTGGAGATTCATTGATTCCTTGAATCAAAAGAAATATCCAGATATATTTTTGATGAGGCAGTAACATAATAACATTATTTAAAGCTCCGAAAAGACAGTTTTACGGAATATGCCCTCTTAAAAGTGCAGTCCATAACTTTAATACAGAATATATTTTTATATTAAACCTGTCACCATGTCATGACAGTATAATATGAGACAAATAATCTGAAAAGATGGATGTCCACAACCTCCTCCCTGAGCTGCTGTTCCTGTCTGAAGAAATGAACCGCTCTGACCAAAAACAACCAATCAGAGCCAGGAGGAGGGGCTTAATCCTGCTCTCTCAGTGATCAGGTTAGGGCTGAGATTACAACAACGAGAGGTCATCACTAGAGAGGGGGCAGCACACAGATAGAAGACAGTCATTTATACTGTTGGAGAAGTACTGGGGGAAAAAACTTCAAAAGGTATGGAAATACCCAGATACTTTGGTGCATATCTTCAAATAATTTTTGACATTATCAAAACAGAAAGTGAATTTCTCAAAACAAATGGTACAAACAGCATAACTGCATGAATTACCTGCAAAAAACAGTTTCTTTCTCAAAATCCTTAGTTCATTTCTCAAAAGCAAATAAATGTTTCAGTTACCGTATCAGTGTCTCTGAAAGAAAAGTCCATGTTTGTTTGCGTATGGGTAAGACAGTTAAATTGATTGGCCATGTTGTCAATATAGCAGTGTTTTGTTGTAAACTATAGCTAAACTTTAGATGACAAAAATTGTAATTGTGGGGGTTCAATGACGAGACTGGACAAGATTCACATTTATATTTTTACTGTAATTTGTTGACAGGCGGTAGGCCATCTGGGCTTCCTGAAACCAGGAGAACCATAGACAGTTCTCCTCCATGTCATGTTGCAATGATGCAGTAATCCATGCAGAAGGAGTTTTGTTTCTCAAGGACAAATGCACATCTGGTATATGGAATGTCAGTAGCTTTGATCCTTAAGTAAAGGTCACCTGCTTAACATCTATTTTTTCACATAATCAATGACCTCACTAATTGATCTCAGCACTGCTATTTTTTAACATGCCCCTTTCAGTAAATGAAACATCAGCACATAAGAGGAGGAAGATGAAGTAGAAGAAATTACTTTCAACTTTGATTGCAAGACAACTGATCCACAGCCAGTCAGGGTTATTGTGTAAGAAATTAAATAGGCTCGTTAGTAAATATATTAAAAGATCAGAACATGTCAGGAACAATAAAAAGTCAGTTTATATGTTTGGTTTAGTCTGCTCACAGTATTATGCAGAAAAATATTCTTCAGCATTCATTTCCTTCCTTTCTGCTTAACAGCTTGCTTGTGTTTTTTAGCCCAGGGCTATGTTTGAGTAAAGATTCGTTTGTGCTGGCAGTATAGAAGTAAAATTGTGTCAGTAGAAATCTTTAACACACCTTTGAATGGCAACTGTATATACTTTAATACATCATTTAAAAAAACTTTTTGGACAAGGCTTTTCATTATTTGCAAAGTTTATGATGTGTTTATGATGATCACACCTGGTGATAGTTCTCAAAACTCTTTCTGAAGACTGAAAGATTTTTGCCAGATTTTACCCAATATTACCAGTTTGGCAGTTTCTGCACCAGTCTACAAAAGTTGTGGATTGTCACCATAGTTTGTCTGCACACACATCAATTGTTGTGTGAGAGATTGTTATGTGCTTCGGGCACATTCTAATCATTTTTGTATATTTTTCTAGATTGTTTTGCTTATAGACTTTAGTTGAGTGACTTTCTGTTTTCCTTACTATTTTGGAGTTTGGATAATTTATTATTTTTGGTAATTAATTTGATTATGTTAAGTTGTGGCTATTGGTCCACCTTTAAATAGGCTGGATTTCGACATGTGTGAAAAGACCCGCCTTTCCGCTCACTTCCGCTCACTCCACCATCACCACTGGGCATGTGTCCTGACGCTGTGCGCGCGTCTCCAGTAGCTGTAGGCCACATCTGACGTCTCCAGTCTGCCATGCGATAGTTTTTGTTAGCCTTTGTTTGTTTGCTTTTTGGTTGTGATTTTGGCCTGGTGGGACCTGCTGTCCTGTTTTCGATCTTCTGCAGTAGATCTTTTTGCTTCAGTCCAGTACTAGTAGGGGCTTCGACGACCCTGTATTGGGTTGGCCCCCTGCTGCATTGTTTTGTCCTTTTTGATCGGCTCACCAGGTCCAACTTTCTGTTAATACTTTTGGGGTTTTGTTTTTCCCTCTCCTTTTTTGGGACACCGGGGAGTGAGTGTATTTAATTCTCTCTTTTTTTTTCTTCACAGAAAATCAAAGCAGCTGAACCAAAAGAAAAGTCTTTCTTTCAAAAAAGTTTTAAAATAAAATAATCTTTGAACCCTCATTTTTGCCTCTGTGTCCTCAAATATGTTGTGCCCTTTTTAGATGTAACAGAGATGAAGATACAAAATCTGCATGTGTGTAAAGGGAACAGACCCAACCCCACCTTGGTCACAGCCAATCAAACAAGCTTGCATTTTTAGAGTAAAATCTGTTAATGTTTTATTGGTGGTTAGCAATGCACCAATTTGTAGTCTACTATCACCCACGGGACTTTTGGCCTTTTTGACTGGAGCCTTAGCAGGAGTTTGATCATCCAGTCAGTTTGGAAAATCAGTCTGTGATCCTCCATTGGGTGCAGTTACATTTATGAACATCAAACGTAGGTGTAAAGGCAGAGGTATTTTTTGCTTTAGGATTCAGTTTTTTGGGAGATCAGAAATGATTTTTTGAAAACAATCATTTAACACATGCATAAACAAAACACTTGCATGAATGTTGTGATCATATCAGGACTCAGGCCAAGGTCGTATGCTTAGGTGAAGGTGGATGAAAGAGACAGTGGGTGACAGTTGAGATGCACCTTTGCGCTATTTCAGAAAACTGGCTGATCTAATGCTTTAAATATACAGGTGTAGCGAGCTCAGCTGAGCCTTGGATTGAGCAACCTCTCGCTAGCTGTGCTGGCTCCCATTCGATGGGAGCATGGTCCTCCTCTTTGTATGTTGCCAATAAAATGGTTAAAAACATTTAAAATAAGGGAAAATCAGTTCATATATTATGAACTGATTTTCCATTATTTAGCTCATGTATATAATGTACAGTGTGTTTTGTCACCAACTGTGTGTGTGTAACGTGTTTCGTGTGCTGAGGAGCAATCATAAACAGCAGAGAACACACTTGAGGTGAGGCAGGCAGTTTTCTTGCTGCATGGAAGGGGGCGCTCATGATCCCAAACGTTGGTTTGTGACTCTACTTCTGCAGATTAAATGACAGCGAGCAAGCCATACAGTAAATAAGTCAAGCGTTGGGAACTGGAGTCTTAGCCTTGTTGGGCCTCTTTGAACTTTGTCTTCAAGGTTTTTCTTCTCAGTGTTTTTGCAACCTGAATTTAACTCTGACCTCCTTGCAGGTTTTCCATTGTTCTGTTCAAAAGTAAACTTTATTTAACTGATTTTATGGTCTCCTGAATGCAGGGCCGGTCCAAGCCTCCATGGGGCCCAAAGCGAAATTGGGTTTTGGGGCCCTCTAGTTCTGCTAACAATGTGGACTGGCTGCAAACAGCAGTCCGATTATTAGACCATTCACACACCAGCTATAAACTTATTGAATCTCTGGCAGTGCTGTTTACATTATATACATGTATACTAGGATGCATTTATTGGCCAACTTATTTATCGACCAGTTGATTTCTGAGACCTATTTCCCTAATTTTGGGGGATCGTGATTGGTCGATACTTACACATGAGACTGATCTTATCCCCTAATCTTATCTTCGTAGCAAAGCTTTAAAAGTCAGTCTCTGTCCTCTTCTGCTTTGCAGTGAGAGGTTTGACTGACAGACCAGCCCACCAGGTCAGGTCTGAACGTTTACAATTAACAATATTCACCCCACTGTTGCCAACTGTGTCACTTTCTTGCTATATTTAGCAACACTTCAGACAAAAAAAATGAATATCAGCCAAAATCAAAATCAGCAGGTCAGGCTTTTTAAAGATCAGTAGCCAGGGATTGGCCAGAAAACTGCAGTCGGTGCAGCCCTACACACATATTCATGACATTCTATGATTGAATAAATTTCTCTTAATCTTTACTCCAATAGCTAAAAATTTAATTTATACCAGGTGAGTCTTTCTCCCCTGAGAATGTGGATCGGTACCGGTACCGGGTTAATTTTGAGCCTTCAAATGATTTTAATAGAAGTTTCACTTAACTTAGAAGTTGTGTAAAATAATGTTAGCTTTTGCCACAAAATGATTATGCTCAGGAGTAAACAACATATCCTCAACTGCAGCATAGCATAGCTCGTTGACGTAGCAGCTAAGTAGCCTGACGTAAAAATATTTTGCTAAACAATGCCAAACATTGAGACGTTTTAATTATTGTTATCAAACATTATCAAACATGGCGCTTTGAAGCTAAAAATAGCTCAGAAATATACAGAGCTAACCATGAGAATCAACTCATTTAAAGTTTAAACTCAGTTTCACACAAACACAAAGACCCTAGCATAAATATTTGGCTGTTGAACTGAACCGTTCCAGGTTGCTATCAAGCTAGTTTTCTATTAGCAGCTTTACTAATCTTTTACATTACATTACTAAGACACATTAAAACAAGCCTTTATCTTTCCTTTTTCCGATTCTTCCTCTTTCTTTTCTCCCTCCCTGAAGGATAAGTCCTTTTTTGAGACATTGTTTTGCTAACTTAACTTTTGACCAGAGTTTTGGACATTTGGATGAGTTCTGCACATTGCACAGCAGCTCATGTTACCGGTGAAATGTGCGGTACCTACTTACCAGGGGCCCCCAAGAGCAATTTATTTTTCTTTTTATCCATAAAATAATGATTTCTACATACATTATCAAATGTGTTATTGTAAAAACAAATCACTCAATAGTAAAATTTTGTGTTTTTTTTATATTATAATGACAGAAATTATTACTAAAAAAAATAAATAAAAAATGAGCTCCTCTGAGGAGGCCCTTAGTAGCCTTGGGGCCCTAAGTAGCTGCTTAGTTTCCTTATGCCTTGGGCCGGCCCTGCCTGTATGTGTTCTGTATGTGGGTCAAGTGAGTTGCTCCCACCATGACATCAAGTGTAGTGATATATTTATTATTTTCTCCTCTCTTCCGACGTCAACATGGATGAGTACTTGTTTACACATGTATAGTTTTCTAAAGTGGATTTTCAATCGTAGCAGGACCTAATACTAAAGGAAGGCCAACATCCGAGCTGAAACTTTTGGTTTAAACTATGAGACCGAAGAATACCCGTTCTTTTCAAATGGAAAGAAAAGACTGGCTTTGTGGAAGTCCTGCTAGAAACTGCCTTTTCTGTTTTCCTTGCCATCTTTTCTCAATTTGTGTCAAGGATAGACTTGGATTTGGATGAACGGATATTTTTGTGCAGAATGAGCGGCGCATGAACTAAGTTTATAAGTAAAGGTAAGATGGCACTAACATTTTTTGGTTTAGTTTTAAATGAAATGTGCGTTTTGTGGGCTACAGTTGTAAAGAACGCAGAAAAGAAACATAACCTGCAAATTGCTGTTAGCGTAGCTAATAGCAGCGGTAGCTATAATCTACCACAGCAATCACTTATAAATAATCAAAAAATAAACATTAAGCCTAAAACCATACTAGTGCAACAGAGTGAATGTGCTGTTCTTTGTGTGGGAAATATTTGAGTGGTTTGTGGAGTTGAATCCTGAAACATAAAATGGTGTTGTTGTCAGTTGCTGAAGCAATCTACTGTATATTGTAGTCACTTGTTTGAGCCTGAAAGTCCTTTTTAGCATCCATCATGGATCACAGAAGTCCAAATCAGTTTTAAACATGTAAGGCTATACCCCACATCGAGTTTACTGAAGACAACAAATCAACCTGGAACCTAGATCTTTGAATCATCACTGCTGATGTTTATTTCCAAAGAAATATATCTCTGACCATTTAGTTTCAAAGATGTCTGTTCACAAATTATGAAAATAAAATAAAAATTGCTGTCTGAGAAGTATGTTAATTTTTCTGTTTTTTTTCTATAAAGCACTTGACTAAGAAACTTTTAGAAAGGGATCGCAGATGAAGAAATCTATTAAATTTTACTAATACTTAGAGAAAAAATGCTTAAGTAAATGCAGAAATTCTCCTTTTCAAGAACACCAAAAAGTTCCGCAGCATATACTGTTTTCACTTGTCATGTGTGTAGGCGTGTGTGTATGTGTGCTTATTATGGAATGCCTTTGTAGATCTTGATTAGAAGAGACAGTACAGACGTGGATCTAATATGACAGTGAAAGAGTAAATGCAGAATTCTGTCACTCTTTGTGGTTTTCACTTCATGGAACTTAAAGGCATGAGCCGCTGTGGTTAAATATTTCTTTGCACCACCCAGCAATGCACATGCAGAAATACATAAGTTTCCATACATCAACATTCTCCATTATGTTTTTGTGGGTGGATTAGCAGGTTTCTAATGGGCAACCACTGACAGCATTGGAGACATGGTCTCTGAAATGACACCAGCCATCTTTTGTTGTGCTAACAGCTCCTTGGAGCCCCATTTGCTGGCTGAGTGGGTCTCCCATCCCACAAGGCGATTGCCATGTGGGATGTCAAAGTGAAAGTGGGTGAGGGGATTGTTGTCAGAGTTGATAGAGAATAAAATGGATACAGTCCTGCTCAGAGTTATAGGCATGCTTAAGTAACAGAAAAAAAGATTTTCAGAATTCAGTTGTGAAATAATTTGTTTTCTATTATTTTAGAATATTTCAACATTTAAGTCCCGCAATAAACTTTGGATTTTGGAAGTTTAAATTCAGAAAAATGACAAAATGTGGTCCATTTTTAACCTTTACAGCACCTGTTACGACACAACTCAACCAGGAGGAAGGAAAAGTAACTTTAAAGAAACCCAGATGTTAATAAATTTGATTTCCATTGATGATTTTTGTGTGATTTTGTTGTCAGCACATTCAACTTTGTACAGAACAAAGTATTCAATGAGAATATTTCTTTCATTCAGATCTAGGATGTGTTATTTGAGTGTTCCCTTTATTTTTTTGAGCAGTGTATATATAGAGAGAGATAGATAGATAGAGTGTATATCTTCATCTATCTTTGTGTGATTCTCTTTGTTGTTATTGCTTATTACTTTGCTCCTGTTGCACAGAAATCTTCCCATTGTGGGACAATACACTACATTACTATTCTGACATAACGTCAGTCAGCTTCTCCTGGATGTTTCTGGTCATATCAAAGAGTGGCTTCAGATACTGGGTATGAAGTTTAGCAAAATTCAGCCACTTCTCTACATATGTGTGGTTTTTGCTCATTTTTGGCAGACAGCTTTGTGTTAGGGTTAGGTTTACTTTAAGCTCTCTGCTTAAAGTAGTTAGAACATCAACCCACTGGTCCAGCTTACATGCAATGATGCTGAATTATTTGCAGGATGTATTGAAGCGGTCCAAATTCTGGCTATACCCCTGAAAACATGCAACTGTAATCCCCTGCATGTACATTCTCTTGTATCCTTCCTATGTTTAGTGTTTAATATTTATATTCATTAACAGGATAATGTGGTTTAGAATCCAACTAAGGTCTAATCTGAATGCTAAAGTGGATCCACCGAGCCTTCTGCAGGCTGAGCCACCATTCTTTTGTATTCTTCCTTGTTAGATAGATTAAGACTTCTGGTGTCAGTTTATCGTTATGAGAACTGAAAGTAATTAAACTCTAGAGAAAGAAGTCAATTTGCTGAAAAAAAGTTTTATCTTGGAACCTTTGCTGATGTGTATGCCAAAGTACAGAGACAAAAGAGAAGACGAAACAAAAGAGACGTGACTGAAACAGTATCAACCCCAATAATCATTTGGCCCCAGTCATTTGCTATTAAAAAAACTGAAACAATGAAGATTGAACTACGAGTGCTGAAATATGACAAAGCATGATTTTAAAAACTAACAGCACTTTTTTTGTTTTAAGGAATCAATTTCGAATCAATTCAGTTTGTTCATATTTTATTATCAGAACTACATTTGGGGTTTTTCAATAGTGGGATCCTCTTTAAAATCTTTTGCCGGTAAACTATGAATCTATCCTAACATGTTGTCTGTAGTAAGGACAACATGTTAGGAATATAGGGACATTGCAACAGGCACATAAACTATGCTGACTGACATGTTCCACAGGCTGAGCTGGGAACAAACTACACCACTGTTAATCTCTGAGTTTAGTAGACCAGTTTCAGCAAAATGTATGTTTCAGAACTGAAATGCTGAGGATCACAAAGTTTACAACAGAAGAGCAGAGTATTGGTTAAATCAATTAAAGCTGAGGAAACACATCAGCCTCTCATGGTCCTTCAGTTTTCCTCTACACCGGGGAAAACCTTTAAGCAGAGATTGTGATTTTGTCAATCATTTTTCACTTGATTGCATGAATCATTGCTGGTATGTTTGTTTCTCAAGGTCAAAAATTCTGTCATGTTATGTTTGCAATTAACCTGCTAGCTGACCAGATCACCACACATCAACCCAACCACCTTTTCTTAATTAGTGTGTTACTGCATTGCAATAGTTTATTTAAGGAACACTGGGTCCTTAAATAATTTAAATGGTTCAATCATATTGTGAAGCACTTACAAAATGTTAAAGTGTGGAATCTTTATAAGTCCATTTTTTAGTCCTTCATGTTACTTTAAAATTCAATCCCCAGTGATGTGCCTTGCAAACCTAGGCAGCTTACATTTTTGAGAACTTTGAACTGAAGAATGCTGTTTTGAAGTGTACAGTAGAAAGACAAGAGAATGGAGCTCATATTGATATAATTTCATGATACTGTGGAGTTAGACAAATGTTTTATGAAAACCATTTTTAAGGTTCAAACCTTAAATATTTCACTGAAAGGAGTCACAGTATTTTCAGCTTTTTTGGGTTGACTGCTATGGCATATTTTTATAAATAGTGTCACACCTATGTCGCCACATTGTTCATGCTGCAATGCATTCTGGGTAAATGACGTCTTAAGATCCAACTGCACTGAAACAGCAATGAGTAACATCATTAAGCCTTTTTAATTTGAAGCAGAGCGCATTGAAATTGATGGGAATGTAGAAATCAATAGAGGTGATGAAGATAAGGAGGACCAAACAGAGGATGAGGACGGAATTGGTCATATGAGCTGGTATTTTGCTGGTGCTTCTACCTGCAGGTTTATAAATGATACAATGAATGACACATACATCTGGTCGGAATTTGTGATCTGGTAAGTATTTCTATAGCTCTATGTCCAGTCCAACAACATCTGTTTAGGGTCCGGTCTCCTGGTCTGTACATCAATGGGTGGCAGGAGTGGCACTGGTACTTCGGCGGCAGAGCTCCTTTAGCATATAAAGTGCACACTGGCGGCAGCTGGGCGTAGGCTCTTTGTGGTTAAAAACAGGGCATTTGTTTTCAACTTGTTAAGGTAAAGATAATCTGTTAGAGCCTTTGTCAGTTTTGCTTGTACAAATGGCAAAGTCTTCTGGAGAGAAATATTGAGAGCACAAATGTAGGTCTTTAGGAAGTTATGTTAGGCTCCGGCTCTCTCCTAAGATGGTCTTCTTTTTTTCGTGTGGGAAGCAACCCAGATTCACCTCACTGTTTTTTTGTTTGCTTTTTTTGTTATTATTATTTGTAGCCAACAGTGACAGACAGTGGTATTATCTAACATTACACCAGTCAAACTCATTATGATAAACATGATGACATTATGATAAACAACAACTCAGGTGAAATTAGCCTTCCTGTGTTTCTGTAAATTCCAGTACAGAAAGGACCAAAATGCATCGACAACCCGGCAGGTGAAAAAACGGCAACCTCCATGGGTGAAAAATATAACAAAACATATAATTTTTTTTAAGTAATTATGAGTTTAGTCTATCATAAACAGATAGTGTTAAGGAAAAATGATTATTTTTAGTGCTTAATACAGTTAATCTTACAACATGTGTAAAGGTATATTCAGCACTCTTATTTGGAACAGTTTTCTGTTGAGCATGCGGGAAGGAGCTGAATAGCAGGCATTCAGACAAGCAGGGCCCCCCCCCACCGCTGAAGACAGAGCCATAAAATTAGCATTCCGATGGGGCAGAGGTAAGGGAGTTTGGGGGAAGAGACTTCAGAGGTATCTGCGAAATCTCATCTCAGGACTTTCGGCGCCAGGGATCTGCCCGTATCAGACAGGGATGAGCACTAAGTGGTCCACCCTTTTACTGAGACAAAAACCAGACAGCCGTAAATGAGGGGAGTTCCAAGTTTCTCTGAGTGCCTAAGGGAGTTTCCAGTTGGTCAACAGGAGGAACGCCTTGACTGCATAAATTAAATAGGGAAACACCTCTTTAGTATAAGGAGAAAAAATACGGAGAGCGGGGCCACTATTTTTTGCCTTTTTGTCTTTGTTTTGTGTTTGTCTGTCTTCCCCTTGTCTGTCTTTATTTTATGAGAAAAATGCATATCTCTGTACCTCTGCAGCTTTGTTAATTGATTCATGCGTTGCTTTGTATGGGATTAAACTCTGTGATCTGTGACGTCAACGCGCTTTGTTGCTGTTCCATTTTCTCTAGCTGCAGCACGCCCGCTAAGGATCCCAGGACTTTAAGGGAGAAAGAGCCAAACGTTTTGTCCAAAGTTAACGTTAAAATATTCTTTTTTTAACAACAGTTAATAGGAAAAATACAACAGGCCAAACTGTTCAACTAATCTTGCGTCCCTTTAATACCTCCTTCCCTCATGAACCTGGTGTCATGATGCAGGCAAAAAGGTTTCAAATAGTCTCATATCACAGGTATATCTTATTAGTTCAAACTGTTTTCTTGACCTTGCCAAGCAGATAGTCCACTCAGTCAGAAAAATGAGGCTCAGCTAAGACAAGTTTTTCCACTCTCATTCTTTGGCCTCAACTCTTATTTCCTACATTTTTCTTTACCTTTCCTTTTATTTCAAAATTTACCTAGAAATATTTACTACTTGTTGTGTTTTAAATTTACCCAGTACTTATTATTCATTTAAATATTTTACTGTTTTTTTTGCTTTACATTTTACATCAGCTCACTATGCTTTCTTGATCTTTCCTAAATTTAAGGAGAGGCAAATATTTTTTTATTTTTAACATTTTCTTCAGCAACAAAAAGAGGATACTGGATACTAATTCTTTGAAAATACTTGATTTATTTAGTCAAGTTTAATGAATACAGTATATACAGAAATATAAAGTATAAAAATGTCTCATTTGTTAAATTATATAACATACTGCATCATTTTGTTAGCTGTTGCATGGCACACGAACAGGGATCCCAGGTGTCTCGACTGCCCCTGCCTTTCTTCCCAATAAAAAAACGTGAAGGTCCAGCTGCTAGGCCTTGGTGATTTAGACTTTCATCAAGCATTTTTACAAACGGTCTGTTACAAACACACGGTCTGTTTGTTACTTTAGAAATTAGCTCTCTCCTATAATAAAATCTGCTAGTCCAAAGCAAGTTATGTATGCAGTTGTATCTTTTCCACACTTGACTGATTTGGTGACCTCTGAGTCTGGAGACATGGTTTGGAACAATCCCACAATTTCTGTATTTGAGCTATACGATTGTTGGTTTGTTACCATGTAGAGCAGGGGTCCCCAAACTTTCTCCTGTGAGGGCCACATAACTTGTCCCTTCTCTGATGGGGGGCCGGGGTCAGTTTGTAACAGAAAAAGTGTGACGATTGTAAGAGTGCTAAACATAAAAATGTATTGTTTTTCAGAAAGCACAATCAAATAACCTTTTCTGGATTCTTCAGAGAACAAAAGTCAGGAAATAACACTATTTATGAAATAAATAATAACCAAATAACACTGGGTTCTCCACATAAAAAAAGGGTTAGGGTCAATTATATGCATGTATAAAATAGTTACTAACTAGTAGTTAATAATAAATAAAGTTCATTACTAAGGAACATTTATTTTATTGCAAAAGTCCAACTTATCAAATAAAAATGCACATATATGAAAATACTCTGGTATTGTTCAGGGGGCCGGACCAAATGTGGAGGCGGGCCGCATCTGGCCTGCGGGCCGTAGTTTGGGGACCACTGATGTAGAGAATCCATAGAATCTAAGTGTGTAATGTCAGTTCTAACCTGACGACAACACTGAGGTGGTTACCTGGAGTTGCCAAGCTGTTGTCTCTCAGGCAGCATGGAAGTGCTAGTACTAGAGTTAGTGCTGGTTCTCTACCAGATCTTTAAACCTATTCTGGGTTTAACAGGGAGCTAATGAAGGGAAATTATTTTTAAAATATTTCCACACTGCTAAGTGAAACCAAACAGGCAGGTCTTTAGGCTCCACTTAGTCTGTCTTATCTAGTATTAATAAAAATTTCCTTAGCTCTCGGTGAAGGCGGATGCTTTTTTTCTCTGCTCCTCTCCCTACCCATTCTCACCCTGCTTGCTCTGTTTTTGTGTTGCCTTTCTTTGTACATCCTCCAAATCTACAAATTATGGATCTGGTTAACTGGTCTCTCAATGCAATTGATCAAATTTTCTCAACGAGAAGACTGGACACAGGAGAGCCCTCTTGTCTTGTGCCCGGCGGGATATATTCACCCTGGATTTATTCATGATAACAGGATTTCTTCTGTTTGGAGCTTGTGGATACCTAAGATAAGATAAGATAAATCTTTATTGTCATTGTCACAAGGATAACGAAATTCAAAGGGTGCCATCAGTCGGTGCACATGCCCAAAAACAAAAAATAACTGTCTCACAATTCACACACAACGCAAGAATCAACAAACTGGCAAAAAAAAAGAACAGCCACATTCTCACATACATCATTTATGATGATTAATGGTTGTTTTTGATTGCATTTAGTTTTGTTATTGCTATCGGGTAGAAACTGTCTCTGAGACGGTTGGTTCTTGTTCTGATTGCTCTGTATCTTCTGCCTGAAGGCAGCAGTGTGAACAGAGAATGTCCGGGGTGAGAAGTGTCTTTTGTGATGTGTTGTGCTTTTCTTAGACAGCGGTCGCTGTGCAGGTCCTCCAGTGAGGGGAGAGGGCAGCCAATGATTTTTTGGGCTGTATTCACAACCCTTTGGAGAGCTTTCCTTTGAGCCGTAGTGCTGCTGTTATACCATACGCAGATACAGTAGGTCAGTATGCTCTCTGTGGAGCACTTGTAGAAGGACACCAGCAGCTTCTCCTTGATGTTGTTCCTCCTGAGAACCCTCAGGAAGTACAGTCTTTGCTGGGCCTTTTTTATCAGCTCGAAGGTGTTCATGTTCCATGTGAGGCCCTGCTCAATGTGGACCCCCAGGAAACGGAAATCAGCTACCCTCTCCACACATTTTCCCCCAATGGTTAGTGGTGTAATGTCCGTTTTATTCCTCCTGTAATCTATTATGAGTTCTTTTGTCTTTGAGTTGTTGAGGAACAGATTGTTCTCCCTGCACCACACCAACAGCCGCTCCACCTCACCCCTGTAGGCGGACTCGTCGCCTCCTGAGTTGAGCCCCACCACTGTGGTGTCATCAGCAAACTTGATGATGGTGTTGCTGTGGTGGGCAGAGGTGCAGTCGTATGTGTACAGACAATAGAGCAGGGGGCTCAGCACACAGCCCTGTGGAGAGCCAGTACTAAGGCTGAGGGCAGTGGATGTATGTTTTCCCACCCTAATTCTCTGCTGTCGGTTGGTCAGTAAGCTCAGAATCCACATGCAGGTGGAGTGAGGGAGGCCCAGGTCCCCCAATTTGTCCAACAGTCTGTGAGGGAGGATGGTATTAAAAGCAGAGCTGTAGTCTACAAAGAGCATCCGCACATAGCTCCCCTGCTGCTCCAGATGTGACAGAGCAGCATGGAGGGCCGTGATCACAGCATCCTCGGTGGATCTGTTGGCTCTGTAGGCGAACTGGTGGTGGTCAAAGCCAGGCGGGAGAAGTGCTGCGATGTGACCCTGGACCAGTTTTTCAAAAGACTTCGTCACCACAGGGGTGAGTGCCACTGGCCGGTAGTCGTTGAGGCAAGAGATGTGAGGTTTCTTGAGTATGGGGACTATGGTGGACGATTTCAGGCAGGATGGGACTGTAGACAGGGCTAGGGACTGGTTGAAGATCCTGGTGAAGACTCCAGCCAGCTGATTGGTGCAGTCTTTCAGGACACGTCCAGGGACGCCATCAGGTCCAGCAGCCTTCCTTGGGTTGACAGCCCGCAGTGTGCGCCTCACCTCGTGCTCCTCTACAACGAGGGGTGTGGTGTTGTGGGTTGCTTGGTGTAGTGTGGCTGCCTCTGTTGGCTTCACCTCAAAGCGGGGAAAGAAGAGGTTCAGCTCCTCTGCCAGCGTGGCGTCGCCTTCCGCAGCTGCGAGGTTGGTCCTGTAGTTGGTGAGATGCTGGATTCCCTGCCACACCTGCCTGCTGTTGTTGCTGTCAAGGTAGCCCTCTATCCTCCTCCTGTAGTCAGACTTAGCCATTCTGATGCCGCTCTTCAAGTTAGCTCGGGCTGTACTGTAGACGGTCCTGTCCCCAGACCTGAAGGCGGCATTCCTGGTCTTTAGCAGTCGCTGGACCTCCTGAGTCATCCAGGGCTTCTGGTTTGGGAAGACCCGGATGCGTTTATCCACAGCTACAGTGTCAATACAGTTCTTGATATAGCACAGTACACTGTCCGTAAAAACCTCCAGGTCCTGATGTTCAAAAACATCCCAGTTTGTCCTGTCGAAACAGTCCTTCAGCTGCTGTGTCGCATCCTGTGGCCAGGATTTGATGGTTTTGGTGATGGTTGGAGCAGTTTTCCTATAGTTTTCCTATAAGAGATATACCGGTTAAAGACCAGAGAGACAGAGATCGTCTGCTCAATCTAAGGAGAATTTGTTATTCTGAATCTGGCTCCCTGTTGCCTTGGCGGCTAACTCAAATCTCCTGGAGTTATTGTAAACAAACTGCTCATTCCCATCTCCTCACCCTCCTAAAGTCACCTGTGGAATCTTATGGCTGTACTCTCAAGGTACTTCTCTTGATTTTTCCACCTTTATCAGAGACTTATTTGGGAGAACAGGCTGTGAGAGATATAGGCTAATCTGCAAGCACGTCATAATTACAAACACACTCTTTGACCTCAACGCCTTTGCCAGCATGTCTTTGATTTTGTCTTGCTTTATGTGCCATATCCTACCCAGTGTTGTCTTTTCATCCTACTTATTTTTATTTTTATTCAATTACTTTTTAGATTACTTCTTAGATTATTATGCAGAGAGACTCCTATTTTTGCAATTCAGAAAAGGAATTAGAACAAACCTAGGATCGAGAAAAACTACTTCTAGAACTGGAACATTTAGTCATTATTTTTACTTAGAATTTGTAGTGTACTCACTACTTTTACTAATGTAGAATATAGTTAGAGAACCCAGAGAATACTTATTTTACTTTTTAGATTACTTTTTTGTATGGTTATGCAGAGAGACTCCTATTATTGCTGCACAGAAAAGGAATTAGACCAAACTTAGAATACAGGAAAACTACTTCCAGAACAGGAACATTTAGTTTTTATTACTATGCGTGATGATGCAATCTAAAGGACAAACAGACAGGAGTCAGCAGTGGAACGTAGCGCTGCCTTTAGCATCCAGATTGCTTTTTTTTTAAATTATTATTATTATTATTTGTTAACACACAAAACCTTTGTATTATAACACAGTAAATCCTTTTACATTGCCACTGGTCTACCTTCATGACAGGCAAAAGTCAACCCCACACTGCTGAAGACAACCGCGGCACATACACCAAACAGGACAAACCAACTGCCGCAAAGCTTCACTGTAATTTTACTGTATTCCTTTCTTTTAAAAAAAACAAACAAATAAAACTTCTCAAACACCAACGCGTTAAAATATAACGGTCCTACAAGAAGACGTTATATTTCAACGGCCCCACATGAAGACGTTAAAACATAACGGTCCTCAGAGCGAGCCGGCACATTACCAACTATCCCCGTCTGACAATACTGACAAAACGGTGCATAGAAACCGCGACTCAGTGATACATCACATCAATCAATATATACACATCTTACAAAGTTGTCTTAGTGGGTTTTTACCACTGTATACTGACCTAAAGGACAAACAGACAGGAGTCAGCAGTGGAACGTAGCGCTGCCTTTAGCATCCAGATTGCTTTTTAGGGCAGACCGGAAGTCCATCCCAAAACCAACCTGGAAGCAGCGCCCCCCCAAACAAAGGTTCCGCTTCGCCATTACCACTCCCGTCCCCACTTCAGGAACGCAGTATTAATGTAAACAAATGAACTTGCCTACCAGTAAACAAAATGAAATTTGTTAATTTAGTATTTTTCTTTAAGAAAATAGAATAAATTTTATCTGAAACTATTTCAAAATTAATAAAAAAAACTAAATACTGTGGCGACATTTCCTTTTTAGGTGCGCCACACTCTCCCCAACTTAAAAGGTGGCTCCCGACACTTCAAAGCCAGTGATGACAGTTCACAATATATTAACAACTTGGCTATTATCACAGGAACCTCACTCACATTACCTTTTCCTTCAGTGTCCACATCTTAGTATACAAAATTATAAGGCATTGTAAAAGGGACTGCCATTGCATAAGGTACAGTCTGATGAGGAGCATAAAAATGTCCTTGTACAGGTTGCATTACCCACAATGGTGGAGCTTGTAATCCACACAGTCCAACATGACCTATGACCCCTTGTGGCTGGTAAGAAGGCTGGCCCAAAGTGTTGTAGCCGAGTGTCTGAGGTGGTCTCCTTGCCCGTGTAGACCTTCTGAGAGATCCCTCCTGAGTCGGTGCTTGCTCCTGCTGCTCAATTTCAAGTTCAACCTGTTCATTGTCTCTCTCCAGTTCTTGTTCTCTTTGTTCATTGTCCGTTTCACAGTTTTGGACTAGTTCATTTTCAGCTGGGTGTGGATGCTCCGTTGGAACATTTTCATCTGTAGTGTTCAGTTGGGAGTCCCCCCCTTGGTCCACGGGTGTGAAAACTTGGCTTGAGGCTGGATTAGTTTGAGTGGCTGGTTCCTGTACTCTGGTTGTCACAGGTACTCTGAGCCAATAACGCATCCTGGAGTCACTCTCAGAATCTGATGAGTCACTGTCTCTTTTACTTTGGCTTGAACCAACCTGGCGACCTTTGACTCTGCTTCTGATTGGCGCTTTATCTTTTCTGTGACCACCGGTTACAGGTAGGTCATTAACCAGGTGTAGGAGATTTCTGTGGAGAACCCTGGTTTTCTGGGCATTGTTCTCAGGATATACTTTTAGATGGGGCTGTCATTAATCTGTTCTTTGACAATGTACACAGTCTGCTCCCAGTATGACCTGAGCTTTCCAGGTCCCCCCTTTTCTCCAAGGTTGCGAACTAGCAGTCGGTCTCCAGGCTCTAAGACAACTCCTCTCACATGTTGGTCATAGTGTTTCTTTCCGCGAGCACTCGACTGCTCGCTGTTGTTGATAGCAATACGATAAGCCTCTTTCATCCTCCTTGCCCACTTTTGTACATATCCATGTGGTGTTTCACTGTCCTTCTCGGTGTTGAGTCCAAACATGAAGTCCACAGGCAAGCGGGGGTGCCGTCCAAACATTAAGAAATGTGGGGAAAATCCAGTGGCCTCATGTTTTGTGCAATTATATGCATGAACAACTTGGGGTAAAAAGTCTTTCCAGTTATCTTTTTCCGTCTCCTCCAGAGCTCTCAGCATTTGTAGCAGGGTGCGATTAAATCGCTCGGCAGGATTTCCCTGTGGGTGGTATGGTGTGGTACGTGAGTGGCTGACACCTGACAGCTGCTGTAGGCCCCTAAACAGTGAGTTTTCAAATTCACGGCCTTGGTCGTGATGTAGCCTAGCAGGGTAACCGAAGCGAGGAATAAAATCACTAAATAGTTTTTCCGCAGCAGTTTTGGCTGACTTGTTTCTGGTTGGCCATGCCTGAGCGAAACGCGTAAAGTGGTCAACTGCGACAAGTATGTATTCGTGACCACCTCTGCTCTTTTCTAAATGCATAAAGTCAATGGATACTAGTTCCATGGGTGCACTGGAGCTGATGCTCCCCATGGGTGCCCTGACATGTGTGGTGGGTTTCTTTTGTTTTATACAGGGACATTGTCTCGTCACATAAGCCTCGATGTCCTTCTTCATAAAGGGCCAGTAGAAGCGATCTCGGACTAGGTTGATAACTCTTTCAGTACCGAGGTGACCCATGTCATTATGAAGGTGTTTTAGTACCAAGGACCTGTACTTTGCTGGCAGTATAAGCTGCTTCCTACCCCCAGCTTCCCTGTAAAGTAGCTCATTCTCAACCTTAAGTTTTCCCCACTCACACATTAACCTCCTCACTAACCCATCTGCATTTTGTCTATCTCTGTCAGTTAGTGTGGGTTTTGTCTCTTTTAATCTGAGAAGTTCTTTTATTGTTGTGTCTTGTCTTTGTGCTCTTACTAGCTCCTCGTGGCTAATGCTAGGTAAGGCTGGTGTGTCTGACCTAGTGTTCTGAGCCAGATTTAAAATAGCTACATAGGCAACATCACTTTTCTTTGCCACCTCACTCCCCTCCCATGTTGCACAAACAATGTCTCGGCTAAGCTCCTCTGTACACTCCCCGACATAGCTATCAATGTCCAACGGAAGGCGTGACAAAGTGTCAGCGTCCACATTCACTTTACCTGGCCGGTACTTGATGTTAAACCTGAAATCTGCAAGCTCTCCTACCCACCTATGTCCTGTCGCATTCAACTTTGCAGTGCTCATTACATATGTCAGGGGATTATTGTCGGTATACACCGTGAACTCTGGGGCATAAAATAAATAATCCCTGAACTTTTCACAAATGGCCCATTTAAGAGCTAAGAACTCTAACTTACCGGAATGTAAACAATAGTTTTTTTCAGCGGGGGTCAGAGTTCTTGAGCCATATGCTATGATTTTTAATTTTCCCCCCTGCCTCTGATACAACACCGCCCCAAGCCCTTTCCCACAGGCATCAGTATGTAAAACAAAAGGCAGTTCAAAGTTGGGGTAGCCGAGCACAGGTGGATCAGACAGAGTGTCAATGAGCTGCCTCAGGATGTGGTCGTGTTCACCTGTCCAGCTGATAGGAGTCTTTGAGGGCAACTGAACACTTTGGCTTTTCCTGGACTTGGTCTGAGTGTTTTCAGGACTCCCTTTGACTTGTAGAAGGCTGTACAAAGGTTTGGCGATCCTGGAAAAATCTTGAATGTAGGCCCGATAATAACTTAGGAACCCAAGCAGTTTTCTTAACTCACCTACATTCGTTGGCGTTTCTGACTGAGTGACTTGACAGCTTCATAGTCCTTTGGATCGATCCGGACTCCATTTTCTGAAACCAGTCTACCCACATATCTGACCTCTGCTTTAAACAGTTCACATTTGGTTGGGCGAAGCTTGACCCCATGTTGCTGTAGAGCTCTGAGGACTTTGCGCAACACCTCAACATGTTCAGTGAAACTCTTTGAATAGCAAAGGATGTCATCCAGATATGGGATACAACAATCATCACGCAGGGTGTCCAGCATCTCTTCCATACTGCGTTGGAAGGCAGCAGGGGCATTACTGAGACCAAAAGGGATCCTCACCCACTCGTACAATCCCCAGGGTGAGATGAAGGCAGTCATATGGCGGGAACCCTCGGCCATGTATCCCTGGTGGTAAGCTTTACCTTGGTCCAGAATGCTGAACCAGCTGTGGCCACCCAGCGTGTCCAGGAGGTCTCGGATACGTGGAAGTGGGTGGCGGTCAGGCACGGTTTTCTGATTCAACTGTCTGTAGTCAATACAAAGTCTTAGCGTGCCATCCCGTTTCCTCACACACACTACAGGTGCAGAAAATGGTGATTTTGACTTGACTATCCAGCCTTTAGCCAGTAAGTCTTGGATATATTCTTTCACCTCTTTGTATAGTGGCTTGGGGATGGCAGTGTATGTGCGTTGGACTGGGATGTCATCTTTCAGGTTGATAGTCATGTTCAAACTCGGAATATCTCCAATGTCACCATCATCTCGGGCAAAAGCATTTGATTCCTCAAATAACATCTGCTTTACTTCTTTTTGTTGTTCTGGTGTTAAATGACCAATGTCCACCGGGGGGTGCCAGTGGGCAGTATTGGATGGCTCCTGGTCTTGACTAGATTTGGACATAGAGCCAACAACACAGGTGGAGACTGGTGTTGTTTCACAAGAGTCTTTGGGTTGGTCAGTCTCAACTATTTTTGTAATGGCCTCAATGGAACCCAAAACGGTTGGACTGCGTAAAGTCACACTCTGGCTGGAATAGTTTGACACAGGTACTTTAATATACGGCCTATCTGTTTTTTCTATCTGTAAAAGTCCTGCTCCAACACTAAGCTGTTCGAGGTGGACATCATCTAGCACTGGCTCAAACAACACAAGTGACTCTGTGGAGCTCATACTCTCCGGGACTCTACACTTAATGTAAGCTACCTGACTAGGATAGACTATCCCCCCTTTGAAACCTACTTTTACAGTAGCTGGCTCATGTATGGGACGCTCTTGGGTCTGGATAAAGCTTACTAAGGTGTTTACAGCGGAAATGTCGATTCCCATTGCTCTACCAATTAGCTCAATAAGTTTGTAGTTCCCCCCATTGTCTCTAATGAACTCGTGGATCACATTAAAGCCTACTATGGGTCTCTCGATCTTAAGGCGGCTCACAAGGAAGGGTACGCGTACAGATAGGTCTGGGTCGTCGTTACCCTCGAGGTTGACTACAACCTCCACCCACCCATCATAAGGTACTGTGTCCCCGGTGACTGCTTTCACATTAAGATCATCATCCATCAGTTCACTTAAGGGTCTAACCTGTTGTCCGGGTAAGTATCTATTTAGCCACGCATGATCTAAAAGACTTACCCCCGCCCCTGTGTCTAGTACCACCGTTACTAGGTAACCTGCCATTATACATTTGAGAAGGGACTGGCGACCTACTAAGGGAGCTACTAAACCACGCGGTGTTCCTTTGTCAGTTTCTTGTGAACATGCACCTAATGTCTCTCTGCCAGTAGTTTTGGATTTTTCCTTTGAGCGGGACTGCTGAGGTTTGCCGATCAGAGGTGGTCCCTCTGCTCTGATCGTCTCCAGTTTCCCGAAGTTTTCTTCAGGCACCCTACAGCACGATGCCCTTCCTCTCCACAGACAAAGCAGTGGTTACAGTTTGGATTGGTTTGTGAAACACAGTTCTGACAGCATTTTCTTTCTCTTTGAGGTTTTCTCTCTGGTTGGGGTTTTGAGCTCCTCTGCTCTGGTGCTGAAACATGAGCTGTCATTGCTTTCAGGTTTTCCATAGCTTGTGTCAGTGCTTCTACTTGGGCGCTTAGTCTTCGAAGTGTGAAGTCGTCATTAATCTGATTTACTTTCACATTGTCCTTTGTTTTCTCTTTCAACTCACTGTCTGCAGCGTGTGCATGACTCACTTTGATGGTAGAACTTCGGCCAAGTCGATGCTTCCGCTCACTTTCCTCTGCCGTGGTCTTTATTACTTGGCGAAGTAGTGCCTCATCACTGACAGTTGAGTCACCTAGGAGGGTCTTGAGGTCTCGACGAACACTGTCATACTTCTCCCCTATGCCCTGGCAAATAGTGTTGAGAAAGATGCACTGAATTGTGGAAATATCGTACTTAACGACTGAGTCTGGTTGTCTGAGGGAGAACAGGATCTTTTGCTTCAGTCCAATCATTCTATACAAAAACTGCTGAGGAGTCTCATTTTCAAACTGCTTAGCACACATTAAATCTTGGAAGAGTGCTGTGCTACTTTTCTCACCTAAGTGAGACTGCAGGAAACTTTTAAGCTCAGAAACTGTGCGATCGTCTTTTATTGTTAACATATCTCGGAAGTTACCTGGCTTAATGGCACGTAACACTCCTCTAATCACCTCATTTGGAGTATGATTCTCCCTGAGACCCTCATCTATCTGTTTACAGATGCTATTGTAACTGATTTCTGATGTTGTGTCACTAATCATTCCCCCATGCACTTTGAATTCTCTGCGGGACAGCAGCGGCAAATCTTTCATGGCTATCATACTCTCACCAGTGTGACTTGGAATGTTCCCTGAACAAGGAACAGAGTACTGTGGTGAGCATCGCTGAGTCGGGAGAAGTGGGACTCCTGTAGCTGGTGGAACTGATGCTCAAGTTGCCTGCTGGTTGCGATATTGGCTGGCGCAAGATGGTGTTGGATTCCGTCCCTGTGGGTCTGGAGAAGCGGAAGTGGATAAGGCTTGGTTTAATTGAGCGTGAACAGTGTCATAGCGGGCCAATAATCTCTGTATGTCTGTGTCACCATAACCATCTTGTGGCTGAACAGGGGAAATGGCCTGCTCACTTGTACTTGCTTCTGCTTCAAAGGACACTGTAGTATGTCCACGATTCGTCATAGTGCTGTCTATGAAACATTCCAGTCTTTTTAATAATGGCAAACCCTGGTCCTCACGACCCAGGATTGTTGGACATGTTAGGTAGGTAGTCAGATATTCAACACAACTTTCTTCATCATTCTGAGTCAGCTGACTGGAGTCCAGTCCCTCCACGTCTCCAAGAGAAGTTGCGATGAGGTGGGCTTCACTACCTGTTAGCTGGTGTAACTTTTTCTTGATGCTCCATACTAGTTGTTTTCTCTCACCAGAAGACATCTTGCTGATTTCGGACACTTGAGTCCACAGTGCTGCACTCTGCAGGCAAGTACACCCTTTTTACCGGTTACTGGCCTCTTTACTGCACACTGGGTCACTCCTGGCTCCGGAAACATCTAACACGACAGGTCCTGGTAGTCAGTATCATTGGATCAGTAGTAGCCCATGGCTGTACGGCCTGCTGATCCCGGACGAGCCCCCACAATCTGTTACAGGTCCTGAGTGTCAGAACTGCTGTAACAGTGATGATGCAATCTAAAGGACAAACAGACAGGAGTCAGCAGTGGAACGTAGCGCTGCCTTTAGCATCCAGATTGCTTTTTTTTAATTATTATTATTATTATTTGTTAACACACAAAACCTTTGTATTATAACACAGTAAATCCTTTTACATTGCCACTGGTCTACCTTCATGACAGGCAAAAGTCAACCCCACACTGCTGAAGACAACCGCGGCACATACACCAAACAGGACAAACCAACTGCCGCAGAGCTTCACTGTAATTTTACTGTATTCCTTTCTTTTTAAAAAAACAAACAAATAAAACTTCTCAAACACCAACGCGTTAAAATATAACGGTCCTACAAGAAGACGTTATATTTCAACGGCCCCACATGAAGACGTTAAAACATAACGGTCCTCAGAGCGAGCCGGCACATTACCAACTATCCCCG
The DNA here is from genome assembly GCF_002775205.1 of Xiphophorus maculatus. Lineage (NCBI taxonomy): Eukaryota > Metazoa > Chordata > Actinopteri > Cyprinodontiformes > Poeciliidae > Xiphophorus > Xiphophorus maculatus. Next base: position 28,895,495 of record NC_036451.1, read on the forward strand.
TCTGACAATACTGACAAAACGGTGCATAGAAACCGCGACTCAGTGATACATCACATCAATCAATATATACACATCTTACAAAGTTGTCTTGGTGGGTTTTTACCACTGTATACTGACCTAAAGGACAAACAGACAGGAGTCAGCAGTGGAACGTAGCGCTGCCTTTAGCATCCAGATTGCTTTTTAGGGCAGACCTGAAGTCCATCCCAAAACCAACCTGGAAGCAGCGCCCCCCCAAACAAAGGTTCCGCTTCGCCATTACCACTCCCGTCCCCACTTCAGGAACGCAGTATTAATGTAAACAAATGAACTTGCCTACCAGTAAACAAAATGAAATTTGTTAATTTAGTATTTTTCTTTAAGAAAATAGAATAAATTTTATCTGAAACTATTTCAAAATTAATAAAAAAAACTAAATACTGTGGCGACATTTCCTTTTTAGGTGCGCCACAACTACTTAGAAATTGTAGAGTACTTATTACTTTTACAAAATTAGAACATACTTATAAAGTTCAGACAATACCTACAGTACTCACTTTTACTTTAGCAACCCAGAACAGGGATTAGAACAAACTTAGAATCCAGAAGAACTACCTCAGCAACTCAGAACTGGAATGGATTATCAACATTATTGTCATGTTCCATGTTTTTCTGTGTGTTTATTTTGAGTTTCCTGTGTCTCTGTGTTGTCCTGTTCTCACCTTGATTACTCCCAGGTGTTTCTAGTTTCCCTAATTACCACCTGTGTATTTAGTGTCACCTGTGTGTCTGTGTCTTTGTCAGATCCTCGTCTCATTTGACTGCTAGTCTGTTGTCTGTGTACCCAGTCCTTCATCTCGTCCGTTTGTGTTACGGTTGCTTCCGGCGTCGAGCCCTGGCTTCCGCTCGGTCATGCTGCCCGTTTGTTTTGGACCATGTTGGACTGTGTTGTTCTGGACATTCTTCATTAAAATCATTCATTTACTTCAACCTGGGTCTACAGCGTCTGCCTCACCACCACACCTCATGACAATTATTAGATTCTCTTTCTTCTTTTCTCTTTCCTTTGGTTTGTTATTTTGTTTGTATTTCCTTTTTAATTCATTTAAAGCACTTTGAATTGTCTTGTTGCTGAAAATGTGCTATAAAAAAATCACCTCACTTTACCTTATTCTTGCATTACTTTGGTGCGTATTCTTGTATTCTTATTCTTCTGTTGCAGTGCACATCTTTTTTCTCCACCAGACTGTGATGGCTCTACTATAATGATATGACATGAATATACAAACAGGTATTGAACTGCCCTGCAAACATAGTCAGAAGCCATTAAGTAAGAAGTTTGTTTAGGGGTAATTCATGATCATTTTTATGTAATGTAATATGAATTGTTCCACAAAATCTAAACTTACACTATATAGTTATACCATAGCCTATGCAGTGCGTCCTGAGTTTTCTATCTGCCTTCTGTTCCCTCATGGCTGTCTCCTTGTCTTCATCTAATTGCCTCTGTATTTCCTGTTCTTTCCATTGCCCTTATTTCTTTCCCTCTGGTCTCTCAAGGTATTTTCCATTCATACAGCTGTCAGAAGGTCACTTGACTTATTATCTTGATATGAGATATGCCATGTCAGCCTTGGGTATCTTCCTCACCCGCATAACATCAGCCTTCTCTTTCCTCATCACTTTCTTATATCAGGTAATGGGTGTATTGATCTCTGGCCACCTCAGTGGCAAAGTGACAGTGGGGTTAGGAATTAAGTGATCAATTGGCATTATTAGCATGTTTGTACTTTTAACATCCTCAGTGGTTCCCAAAGATTTTCTGGGTGCCCCTATGGATTACAATGAAATCCCCCCCAAAAAAGAAGAAAAATCAACTGGGCTCACACATCATTCAACCAGACATAAACCTATACACATATTTTGTTTTCAAACTACACTAAAGTTTATTTCACACTTCAGGTTGCAACAAAACACACTATCTATACACATTGTTACAGCGAAACACTTTTGTGTAACTATTTTTTTTTTTTTTTATTCATCCGTACCGCTTCCTGCACCTCCCCCTCCCCTGCAATGGCCCACATTTTGGGAACCACTGCTCTAACTGGTTTGATATTATACAATTATATATCTATACAGATGTTTGTATGTACTTTTTATGTACAATCTTTAGAAATACCTTAAAATTTGTACGTTGTTTCTATTCAACTTTCCATATGTGAGCTGAAAATAAATAACAATCAGTCTGAATTATAGGAGCTGGACCTTACTTTAGTTCACATTGTGTGGGACAATTTGAAGAGATGGAAAACAACAAAGGTTTGTCTCAGATGGCAACTGTCTTCACCAGGGAGGCTTTCATTAAGCTTCCTTTTATTCCTCATTGTTAACTGAGGAAAGGACACACTGATGGCAGTTCTGAGGTCTAAGTGTGCATTCATAGATTCAGGCTGCCAATGTCTAAAAAAAAGAAAAAGAAAAAAATAAATTCAGCTTTAAGAAAAAGGTGTGCTTTTTCAAAGAGGCTTTCAAGAGTTGGCATCGAAACAGTAGGGACGATGACAAGTGCTTCCCCGAGTGTCTACTATGCGCTGGGAAGGAAAATGGTGATGCTTTACAAATGCAGGCCCTCAGCGAGAGAGACGCATTTCCAAACACAAAGTGCAAGCCAGTCTGCCTTCTTGGATACAAATGCCACAGGTTTTGTTTTTCATTTTTTATATAACTGTTGCTATTTAAATATTGAAAATAGCAGTTTGAAAACGAAGGTGCTCACTCCCTTTGAGCATTTCCAAGAATGTTAGGGTCTACCACAGCAAATGGCAACAATGGTAAAAAAAAAAAGGAATAGGCCAATCAGCAAACAGAAGAAGTTGTGAATCATGATGTTAGTTTTCTGCCCTGTTTTAGAATTGTACTCTGCCTGTAGTTTTAGCAATGGCAGCAGAGGGAGAGAACAAAGCCAACAGTCCATGTTGGTCACGCTTCCAAACATTGAATTAATATTAACAGCCGCTTCGTTTGACTCTTTTTCCACTGTGAAGAATGATTGTTTACAGAGCAAGCAATATCCGATAAGTTTCAGTGCATCAAACTGGATAATTACATACGTAACAGGCAAACTTCAGCAACTGAATAAAATTTTAAATGTCAACATGGTCCACGTCTCCAGGAAGCTGAGAGCCAAGACCTTCTGAGCGCAGAATAATGGACTGCTTTTTATCAAAGTACAGTGGAGGGCTTGTGGTCACTGAATAGTGCGCACATGGCACATTTTTTGCACGCATAAGGATAATGCACACATGAGGTGAATTAAAATATTGCTCCTGTCAAGTTTGGGCATAAATTACTGAGACATCATAGTGTAATCTTTGTCTCAACCTGTTATTGATTTCTCTTAATCTGCCACTAAAATAAAATGTTTTTTGCTAGTCTGTTGTTTTTATTTTTCTTCTAATATGTAAAACACTTTGAATTGTTGCTGACAATGTGCTATACTAATAAAATTGCCTTTCCTTGACTTATTGGGGCCTGCCATGCAAAGCAATGGCAGGAACCTATTACTATTGTCGGAGAAAGTGTTTCTTTCTTCTTCTTTATTTTTCTTCCGTAACCGTTAATGCGGCTCGTACCGCTGGGTGCACACCTACAAATGAGGTATCAAAACGTGCAGAAAATTCACGCCATTCCAGCTATTACTTTTGGTGGGATTTGGGCTTAACGTGGCGACATAATTCGCAAAAAACTACGAAAAAAACCCCATTATAAGTCAATGGGAAAAATCCTAGAAATACCCTATTTTTGAGGATTTTCTGTGTCGTCACAATTTCACCTAGAAATGCCATTCAAATTTCATTTTGTAGATACGTCTGTGATCTCTTCGAAAGTGAAGACGGCTCGTCGATACCAGTTACGGTTTGTCCACAATTTGCCTCTAAGCGACCCAAAGTTTCTCATTTTTCCTAAAGTTAGAGTGCGTCTCTGGCTGCTTAGAGTGAGAGATGAAGACAACTTTTTCAGCCCAAATCATTTTTGAAATCGCCATCACGCCCACAAATATCGCACGATTAGTATCAAAATCGGTCCTGACATTGATACGCCTGTCTGCTCCGGTAAAATGTTTTCGAAATTTATCTAGACCGTACGGTTTTCTGTCACGGTGCTTCAGAGCAAAGTCATGCGACAGGATTTTCTGAGGCTGTCTGAGGCTCTCTCCCATGTATTTGAATAGAATTTCAGATCTGGGCACAACATTTCTTTCTCTCATCACTGTAAATGCTCTGACTGAGGTACAGATATGAATCTCGGGACTATCGCAGAAGACACATTGCCCTCTCATACGCTCGAAACGCTTTTCGAATATGTATTACGGTTCCCGAACACGAAGGATTTGTTTCCAATGCTTTTTTTCAGTAAAACGTGTAGGCTCAAACACACAATGGTGTGTTTGAGCATGTATGACTCACAGCTCACACCTGCTGAGACCATTATTTACCATAGCAACGGAACTCAAGAGGCTATTGGCTGCTGATTTGGACTACGAATACGCATCGCTGTAGTTCTATCTATCCTCAGTTGAAACAGATCAGGACTGAGAACTGGCCTTTAGAACTACCTGCTGCTATGGGCTGTATATAACTGATTTAACTCAGTAACTGTTACACATGGGATTAGTTTGGAACTTTAAAATTAAGCATATTGAAAATTTCAAAATAAAAGCCCTGAATATTTTTACATGACGTAATTGCTCTTTTTGGCTTTATTTTACTTTTCCATACAAAGCACTGTTACACATGGGATTAGTTCGGAACTTTAAAATGGAGCATAATAATAATTTCAAAATAAAAGCCTTGAATATTTTTACATCAGCTAATTGCTGTTTTTGGCTTTATGTGACTTTTTCATCCAAAGCACTGTTACACATGGTATTAGTTTGGCCCTCTGAAATGAAGCATACTGAAAATTTCAAAATAAAAGCCTTGCATATTTTTACATCATGTAATTGCTTTTTTTGGCCGTATATGACTTTTTCATACAAAGCACTGTTACACATGGGATTAGTTTGGAACTTTAAAATGGAGCATAATAATAATTTCAAAATAAAAGCCTTGAATATTTTTACATCATGTAATTGCTCTTTTTGGCTTTATTTGACTTTTTCATCAATTTCAAAATAAAAGCCTTGAATATTTTTACATGACGTAATGAAGCATACTGAAAATTTCAAAATAAAAGCCTTGCATATTTTTACATGACGTAATTGCTCTTTTTGGCTTTATTTGACTTTTTCATCCAAAGCACTCTTACACGTGGTATTAGTTCAGAACTTTAAAATAAAGCATACTGCAAATTTCAAAATAAAAGCCTTTAATATTTTTACATCAGCTACTTGTGTTTTGAGCATTATATAACTATTTTAACCCAAGGACTATTACACATGGGATTAGTTTGGCCCTTTGAAATGAAGTTTAACAAAACTTCCAAAAATAAAAGCCTTGAATATTTTTACATCATGTAATTGCTCTTTTTGGCTTTATTTGACTTTTTCATCAATTTCAAAATAAAAGCCTTGAATATTTTTACATGACGTAATTGCTCTTTTTGGCTTTGACTTTTTCATCCAAAGCACTCTTACACGTGGTATTAGTTCGGAACTTTAAAATGAAGCATACTGAAAATTTCAAAATAAAAGCCTTGAATATTTTTACATCAGCTACTTGTGTTTTGAGCATTATATAACTATTTTCACCCAAGGACTATTACGCATGGGATTAGTTTGTCCCTTTGAAATGAAGTTTAACAAAACTTCCAAAATAAAAGCCTTGACAACATTTTAAATCGTACCGAATGGTGCACGTCCACCTCGCTTAACGTTCTTGCGGTTCTCCGCGTGCCACTGATTACGTCGCGGCGTTCTTTGGCGTCGATGCCGATTTGTAGCGACGACGCCGTGCCCAAACCCCACGGGCGCGCCTCGGCAGGCCCCGGCTAAATTTCTTCCGAAATTTTCTAGTTTCAAAATTAAACCTTTTCAGATGATTTGCCTGTAGTTTTAGCTACAGGCAAATCTGAGCAGGACTCTTGACTCTTAAAACATACCAGACATGTCATGTCTGGTATGTTTTTTGGGATGCGTCATCTGATCCTTTTGCAGATAATATGACATTTTATGAACATAGCAAAGAATTTATGTGTACTTTATGCACTTCTGAAATCCATCACCTGTTATTTCATAATAAAAACACAAGTGAAACTATTTATTTTTTCTTCTTTTTGTTTAATTCCCTGGAGAAAATCAATAGAAATGAGCATTTCCCAAATGAAGGGATGATTATGTTTCCATTCTTTGGCTTCCTAGGTCCTGAACAATACAGATTCCAGTGAGTTGTTACAATGTCTATCAACAGCTTACTCTGTGAAAATGGCAGTTAGTTTTTCTTTTCTGCTGGAGCTTTTGCTAGAGCAGTGGAGCTTTGGTTCACCATGTGACATGTCATGCAGGCTGAAAATACCATTCCAGATTGCTTCAGGTCAGTCTGAACATTCCAATGTTGTATTTGGTGCTTTTCTGAATCAGCACTAACCTTCATATCAGAGAGTTCATTCTTCTTAGTGCCAAGTCCTCAAAGCAAAAGCTAAACTATTCAAGAACATTATTGTCCAAATTACTGTTAGAAATTGGGATTTCAAAACTGTTGAGTTGTTATTTCACATCATGCCATTTTGAATTTAAGTTTGTCTGCAGCAATTATATTTTTCTTGTTGCCACCATTAGCTAGTAGAAACTAGAATTGGTTGCCCACTTTATACCGAAACTGTCATGATGGACCAATCAGCAGACAGGAACTCAGGAGATGCATGATGGAGATGGAATTTAATGAAGCATATTAGTTAATGAGAACTGACAGGCTTTATTAGGTGCTGTTACGGCCAGTGGCCTTGTATGTTTTCTTTTTCTTTTTCTTTATGGCTGCAGCTTTTTTCTGCCAATTGACTCCACTGGGAACTGGATGCAGCCCTCCTCCTCCTGTGTCCCTCCCTGAGGCCTATAGCAGAGCTCATTGGCTCCACCTGATGAGGCCTCCCTTTTTAAATCCAAAACTTCCTCGGAGAAGGTGCAGCTGGTTCTTTAAGACATCTTGCCACTTTGCTGGGTGTTTGACTACTGTAAATAGCATTGTCTTTCTGTGACCTTCTGTAAACTTTGTTGACAGCTACTATAGCTTTGTCCCTCTGGGGTTTTGTATGTAAACTTCTAGTAGCCTACTAGAGTTTTGTAGTTTGATTGTTTTTGTTTAACTTTAGACATTTGGTCCAGATTTAATTAGTTAAGATCTTTGGTTTACAACCAAATTGTTCTGTGGATTTTGTGTTGTATTTAGTACTTTTGGTTGCAAGTCGATAACTTTTAATTGTTTTTGATTTTCACCTTTTTTGTTTTGTTAAACCCAAACAATAAATCTTAAACTGTTAAACTCTTAACCAATGGAGGCCTGGATTTGGAGCCACACACAAAATTAAAGTGAAATAACACTACACGCTGATCCAACTTTAATGTAATGTCCTTAAAACAAGTCAAAATGAGGCTCAGTATTGTGTGTGGCCTCCACGTGCCTGTATGACCTCCCTACAACGCCTGGGCATGCTCCTAATGAGGTGGCGGATGGTCTCCTGAGGGATCTCCTCCCAGACCTGGACTAAAGCATCCGCCAACTCCTGGACAGTCTGTGGTGCAACGTGACGTTGGTGGATGGAGTGAGACATGATGTCCCAGATGTGCTCAATCAGATTCAGGTCTGGGGAACGGGCTGGCCAGTCCATAGCTTCAATGCCTTCATCTTGCAGGAACTGCTGACACACTCCAGCCACATGAGGTCTAGCATTGTCCTGCATTAGGAGGAACCCAGGGCCAACCGCACCAGCATATGGTCTCACAAGGGGTCTGAGGATCTCATCTCGGTACCTAATGGCAGTCAGGCTACCTCTGGCGAGCACATGGAGGGCTGTGCGGCCCTCCAAAGAAATGCCACCCCACACCATTACTGACCCACTGCCAAACCGGTCATGCTGAAGGATGTTGCAGGCAGCAGACCGCTCTCCACGGCGTCTCCAGATTCTGTCACGTCTGTCACATGTGCTCAGTGTGAACCCGCTTTCATCTGTGAAGAGCACAAGGCGCCAGTGGTGACTTTGCCAATCCTGGTGTTCTCTGGCAAATGCCAAGCGTCCTGCACGGTGTTGGGCTGTGAGCACAACCCCCATCTGTGGACATCGGGCCCTCATACCATCCTCATGGAGTCGGTTTCTAACCGTTTGTGCAGACACATGCACATTTGTGGCCTGCTGGTTTTGCAGGGCTCTGGCAGTGCTCCTCCTGTTTCTTCTTGCACAAAGGCGGAGGTAGCGGTCCTGCTGCTGGGTTGTTGCCCCCCTACGGCCTCCTCCACGTCTCCTGGTGTACTGGCCTGTCTCCTGGTAGCGCCTCCAGCCTCTGGACACTATGCTGACAGACACAGCAAACCTTGCCGCAGATCGCATTGATGTGCCATCCTGGATGAGCTGCACTACCTGAGCCACTTGTGTGGGTTGTGGAGTCCGTCTCATGCTACCACGAGTGTGAAAGCACCACCAACATTCAAAACTTACCAAAACATCAGCCAGAGAGCATAGGTACTGAGAAGTTGTCTGTGGTCCCAACTGCAGAACCACTCCTTAATTGAGTGTGTCTTGCTAATTGCCAATAATTTCCACCTGTTGTCTATTCCATTTGTACAACAGCAGGTGAAGTTGATTGTCAATCAGTGTTGCTTCCTAAGTGGACAGTTTGATTTCACAGAAGTTTGATTTACTTGGAGTTATATTGTGTTGTTTAAGTGTTCCCTTTATTTTTTTGAGCAGTGTATATATCTATGTATCTATCTCTCTCTATATATATATATCTATGTATATATATCTATATATATATATATAGATATATATAGAGAGAGATATAGATATAGATACATATATCTATATATAGAATATACACAATATAACACAAGGTCTGCAGTATCTAATGATAAGAACCTGATTGATTATGTGGAGAGAAAAGGATTAATATGTCCTCAGTCCAAAGTCGATTAGTCAGAAAGCGGTTCAGGGTCATGCATTCACGACATCCAGAATCTTGAACACAGTACTGTATGTAAACCAGTCTGGTTTTTGAGTCTGAATTTATATCAGATGGCAAACAATATTACCTTTTTTTTTTAAGATGCAATTATTGAAACACAATAATTCATAGACTACACCCAATGGAGTCAATTTGGGAAGAAGTTTGGAAAGAGGACAGGCATACATTTGTTAACATGTGAGTTACTGTGTAAAAGCTGTATTTAGCAGCATAAATTACAAGAAGCCCTCGTGCTAGACAAGAGCCAAGTGAAAAGAATGATAGAGAGTGTGAGAAAGTGTGGAGGTGGCAAAGAGAACTGAGACAACACAGATTCAAAGAAACTGCACTTCAAACAATGGAGTAGGAAAGGAAAAGTGGCATGGCAGTGGTGGGAAGATGCATCTTTTTATCAGAGCCTGTCTGTTTCTGCTCTTTCTCACTTTATATCTGTTTCATAATCTGTTACCTAGTCTAGAAGAGTTATCTGTGGAGAAGGAGATGTGGCTTAAAGATGGATGGATTCATATTGTCCAAACATGTTCTTTTGCTCAAATATTTAAAACTACCATCAACCTGAGGGGGTTGCATATTAAGGTGCACTAGCTTTTATATAAAAATAAACTGCAGTTCACTCCCACAAACTCCTTAATGTCTTTTTACAAATGTAAAAATACATTTAACAGAGACAACAAATAGTGTGGCTGATTGAATGAGCAGAGAATGGATGACGGGATTCCGCATCAGCTTCTTTTATAGTCGTCGTCTTTGGCAAGCCACCAATTTGTTGTCTCTGGTCTTCAGGAGCCAATCAGCAATGGACACTTGCACACTAAGATTTGCATAATCAAACCTTACGACATGAGTCGTAAGGTATAATTTCTTTTCTGTTTCACAAGTGGAACTTATGGAAGATGTTCTAGGTCAACAACCTGGATTTTTTTCTTCATTACACAATCAAGAAATCTGCATTTCTATAATGGCAAAAAAAGTCAGTCACTATGTGAGTCATCCCTGCTCTCTGTCTGCTGAGATTTGCGAAACATCACAGGAGTTTAATGCCGTATTAGATTCTGTTTATGGATGTGGGAAGGTGCTGGATTAAGTCAGAGAGGACCTGTCTCTGTGAAAGTGATGTTTGTATGTGTCAGTATGTCACTATGTTTGATGCCATATAAATGTTATGAACCACAGAGAGGATATAAAAAGATGAAGAGGGAAACAAACATATTTTATTTATTACAAAGGCAAATTAAATGTCATAATTCATATCATCCAAGTATCTTCAAAAAATTATTCAATGTTGCCACATTGGGTGCTCTCTTGGCCTTCATTTGAACGCATGGGGCTGGAAAAAACCCAGCTTCTAGAGCAGTGGTGCCCAAAGCATGTTTTAGGATGCCGGCCCTTCTAGAACAGGGCACCCCTGTTCTAGAGGGTTGTTTGGAGAACAATTTGTGTTTTTTAAGCAGTGTTTATGGGAAATTGTATCAAAATAGATGTTATTGCTATGCTGTGCCCTTTCTCATTTTATTAGTTTATTTATTTTTGAAACGTCTGAAATCTAGTAGTCAACGATTAATAACGACTAGTAATCATGGACTATAGCTATTAATCAAAGATTAATAGTCATTTTTAAGCAAGTGTCATCAACGTTATGATTTACATCACTTATCACACGCCTATATAATATAATAAAATACTGCGATGTCTGATGTTGTTCCTGGGATCTGTTGTAGCCATTGGTCCAGTTTGGGGGAAGACCACAGGCACCACTGTTCACCTTCACCTTCCAGGCCCTGGTATTTCTCTAGTTCTCGTGCTCCTTTTCCTGATGTTCTGCGCCACCTTTGGGGGTGCATATTCTGCACAGATGTTTCTGTACACTATGTTTCCCTGCCAGTATCTTGCACCCTGCTGTTATGTGCTGGACTGTCCCAGGGCAGCTTTTTCCAGCGGGTTAGGGTACTGATATCAGCCACTTGGGTTATTTGCTGGTGGTACATCCCATGTTCCCTGTTGTCTGAGACATTCACTGAGCACATTGTCTGTTGAGGCTTTGTCCCTGATGTATTTATGTGGTTCTCACACTCACTAGTCCTCAGCCTCCTTCCTTGCGGCTCGTGGCCATCTAATTATTCCAGCAGGATATCTGATTACTGGCAGGGCATGGGGCCGTGTATCCCCTGACTGGGTGGGGACTTGTAGTTAAGTCCCCACAGTTCTGACATCCAGGTTCCTCCTTTTTGCCGTAGCATTTGTGTTGTATCTCGTCAATCTCAAGTTGTGATAGCAGTTGCCGTTTGCGGATGTTGGAACACTGAGCTACTAGTTGTTTAGTGCTTAGTGTTGACTGGGGATGTCGGATTCCTTCACCAGTCTTTGTAACCTCTCTGATTAGGGTTACTTGAGTAGTAGCATTCCAACAGATCCACATTTTCATCTCTCGCCCATTTCCGTCTTGTTCCAGAAGCCCATTTGTCATCAAGGTGCTCTGGTTCCCCAACACCTGACGCAGACGTCTGGCCGGTTATGCAATTTAGTATCCCTCATGGTATGAGGTAGGCAGTAGCTTGAAGGGTCTTGCCTAAGGACCCAGACTGGATTCGAACCCCCACCCTCTCAGGTGATATACTGATGCCTTATCTATTGAGCTATCCAGTCAGCTATTTTCTTTATTTTCAAGACTATTTATAAGGCAAGAAATCCCACTTATTAACCTGACAGGGCACACACATATATATATATATATATATATATATATATATATATATATATATATATATATAGTACAGACCAAAAGTTTGGACACACCTTTAATTCAATGAGTTTCCTTTATTTTCATGACTATTGACATTGTAGATTCACACTGAAGGCATCAAAACTATGAATAACACATGTGGAAATATGCATTAAACAAAAAAGTGTAAAACAACTGAAAATAGCCCTTATATTCTAGTTTCTTCAAAGTAGCAACCTTTTGCTGTGATTACTGCTTTGCACACACTCTGCATTTTCTTGATGAGCTTCAACAGGTAGTCACCTGAAATGGTTTTCACTTCATAGGTGTGCCCTGTCAGGTTAATAAGTGGGATTTCTTGCCTTATAAATAGCCTTGAAAATAAAGAAAACCCATTGAATTAGAAAGGTGTGTCCAAACGTTTGGTCTGTACTGTATATATATATATATATATATATATATATACATATATAAATGTATACTGTATATATATACTGTATATATACACCAGGAATCTGCCAGGAATCTTGGGCCCCATGACAAAAAATTAAATTGGGCCCCCGCACGCAGCTGCTGTTACAATTTTTTTAGTCTATTTGACTTATCAAAAGCGTCACAATTTTACAGGCTTGCAACTGCCTTGCTTTATTTGGTCCAACTAGCAAAAATATTTACTGCTCCTGAATTTTACATGCAACAGTCTGCATACAGTATGCAAGTATATTGTACAGTATACAGTATGCTTACATTTTTTCTATTAGTTTTAGATTACTGAAATGCCTCTCCCCACCAGAAACAGAATCAATCCAGACTTCTCAAAAAAAGCTATGTAGTTGCATTTTATTCAAGCTGCAGTATATGCTAACTAGACTGAGCATTCACAACAGGCTGCACTAGCTATAGCATAGGGAAGAGCAGCCATATGAGATTGTGATTGACAGCACTAAAACTCTCCCGTCTCTGATTAGCTGTTTCTAGATAGCACTGGGAGAAGGCAGAGGAAATAGATTTTTCACAGATTATGTCTCATGCCTTACTGTCACAACATAATGACAGTTTTAACAAATATGTAAAAAAAAAAAAAATTCCATAAAAGTTACGTACTGCAGCTTTAATTTCACTTAGGAGAGCCTGGTCCGGAAGGACATGGGTCTGAGACAGTCAGAGCTGCTGCTGACTGTTTCATCTGTTGTTATGTGTGATAAAATATACAGGTACAAATTCGATATATGAATATGTTGGTCATTTATTTCCTTAATTCATTAAATGTTAGTGAAATGGAGGCAAACAGTAATCTGTAGCTAAGCTAACTATGCTGAATGGTTGATAATCTCACACAATCTGCCCACCTCTCGGAGAAAAACTGGGTTACAAATTGACACTTTTAACCTTTTCTCTCTCTGTTTCTATTTTTTATAAACCTAACTTTATTATTTTTCTTAGCAGCATAGTAACCGCCACAGTCGTTTTTGTCTTCCACTGACTGCTGCTGAACACCGTCACCGTCAAGCACTCCAAGCAGGAACGAATCATTTCTCACTTTTGGGTTCAGGGCAAATGTGTGGTTTTTGGTCTGGGAGTGGTAACATTTAATTTTTACTGCTCAAAACAATTTTAGAAAACACAATATAACTAATTTTGTATTTGACAGGGCCCCATTTTTTTTTTTCGTTTTTCTAAAAACAAAAAAACAAAACAAAACAAAAATTGTGGAGGGCCCCCTGTTGGTCAGGGGCCCTTGAAATAGTCATAACTTTGTAACTTTGTAACTGACAAGGCCCCATTTTTTTAAATTTCTATCTACAACAAAAAAGAAACAACATTATAATAATACTAATTTTAACCTCAGAGATGATATTCCACAGTACCATGTTCTGGATGATAGCATCAGTTTTTGGTAAGTACTGCTAATCCACCTCATTTGCTGTTGCTGCTCCTTCCTAAATCTCTGTCTGGTCATATGATTAGAAAGACTGACAGAGAGATGTGGGAGTCAGGATGTGATTCTTGCCTTTATGATCAATGGAAGAGATGGTTTGATCTTCTACCCTCTCTCTCTGCTCTTTGGTCATTATAGAAGCATTAAGTGTAAAATAGCTCAATTGTCAAAACTGTGTGTAATATTTCAAAATGCTTAGAAACACAAAAGTACAAAAACAAATTTTCATATTTATAGAAAAAGCAAAAAGAGAGACAAAAAAGAAGAAATTCTGAAAATTTGAAGGGAAAGTGAATTTTTAAAATTTAACCATCAGCAAAGAGATTGAATTTTGTATTGACTGGTGAATGTTAGAAGGGATACTGGTGGCGGACTATAATGGGATTCTGGTAGCAAACTATAATTCACCTTGCTTGATCTGACTGATTGCTGTGAAAAACCAAGAAAGACCTATCAGACTCATGCTATCTAAACCAATAATGTGCAGTGGGACCAGCGTAGCTGCCTAGATGGTCTAAGACAGGGGTGGGCAACTCCAGGCCTCGAGGGCCGGTCTCCTGCAACTTTTAGATGTACCTCTACTTCAACACACCTGAGTCAAATAATGAGGTCATTAGCAGGACTCTGGAGAACTTGACTGCACTTAGGAGGTGATTCAGCTGTTGGATTCAAGCGTGTTGGATCAGGGAGACATCTAAGAGTTGCAGGACACCGGCCCTTGAGGACCAGGATTGCCCACCCCTGGTCTAAGAGAATGTGGTCATCAATCTTATTGAAAGCTCTGATAAAGTCTAGAAGCACTTGTACTGAAACTGAACCTGAGTCTGAAGAAGTGATAGATAATTTACCACTGCTGGCAGAGAGAATTATGTACTGTACAGGATTTTGGAGCTGTAGTTGGGAAAACAAAAAACTATAGGTTGATGAGGTACTAAGTTTTTCATATTTCACAGCTGTGCTTTCAAAATAACACTTTTAATTATGCTTAGAAGTTGCTTAAAACTTTGGTCTTTCTGTGTGACCCGATATCCTGTTACTGCTAACTGCTAACTTAACACATCATATTAAATCTGTGTCAGATAATGTTCATTGTTCAAGTGTACAATGAACATTTTCTGACACCGGTTCTTTTGAAACCAGGTCTCAGAGTGGAACTTTTCTGGAACACTCTGCTGAGGTGTGCAGGTCTCTGCAGGTGTGAAAGATCGCAAAGCTGTCAGATTTGTTTAATGCATGAACTGATATAACAGCTAAACAATGACCATTGTGCTGTGTGCGCTAAACCTGGTCAGTTTAGCACAACTTTTGATATGGAATATCAAACGTTCTCTTGTGTTCCAGTGCTCTTGTGTTACATGAGCACTGGTTCATTGGAGACAACACTTTGAATTTATTGCAGATATTGAATGAAGTTATGAGGGGAAGAAGAATAATGACAACATGCTGTTATCACTGTGCCATATAGTGGCCTGACATGATAGTCATAGCACATTCAAAACAGTGAAACAGTGCTCTTATATAATCAAAATCTAAACAATATTAAAAGTAACACATGTAATGCATTAGCTGCCCTTGTGACTTGTTGTTTAAAATATAACAAGAAGTTGACATCAGAGGACTTGTTCACTATAACTTTACTATGAACACAATTCTTTAATTTTTGTTATCTTGTGTTTTAAAACAACATAAGTTACTATTTTCTTTGATGATCAAGTGGTTGATGCTTGAGCAATTCTCTGGAAGGTAAAAATGGGTCCAGATTGTGATATATATGTCTCTCATCTCAATACCATTTGCCACCAAAAATGCTCTTCTAAAAAGGAAACCTATTTTATGTGCTGTTCTCTGAAGTAAGTTAATTATATTTCACTAACAACATGGTTAAGTCAACAATTATCCTTCCCCTGGTTTAAATTTATTTTCAGTGTCCTAGGGGTGTTTGTTGTTTTTCTTTCATCTTAGGTGTCCACTAGAGGACGCAGTTGGAGCTTGTAGTCTGAGCTGAAGGGTAGAGTGCAGCAGGTGTGTTCGCCATGAAGGGTAGAGTGCAGCAGGTGTGTTCGCCATCAGCTGGGGACATGGGGAGCTGGTTGTCAGTCCTTTGACTCTTGAGTGCTCAACATTGTGATAACTTGAAACGTCTGTGTTCATTTGTGATTAAACTCTGTGCTCTCATGCGAAAACCATTTTGTGTTTTCTTCTTCCTAAAGGATACCCTCGAGCTGACTCCAAGTTTTTAATAATTCCTGAATTAAATTTTCATGACTGGCAATCTCCTCTGAGCAACCTATCCCCCTCCAACACTGCGTCTCTGTCTGTCTCCTACCTGCCACATGGACCACTCACTCTGGTCCTGTTGGCCCCCCCTGGCGTTCAACCTCCACTTCATCGAGTAAAACTCCTTCTCATACTCATCAGTAACTCTAGAGAGCATTACCTCCACAAACTGCTTGCTCACTTTCTCACAACCCTGGGCTCTGGCAGATCCACTGACAAGTTTGCAAATTCATGTTTGGTGCAAATCAAAGTTCATCTATTCGTTACTTAAAACCACAATGTCCTCAGAAAGATCTGGGATTAGGATGCACTGCCAAGCTGATGGCATGTCTCTGTGCGGATTGAGTCACCCTCCAGCCCCCACATGAATGGAGTATTATAGAAGCAGTAAGTGGAAAATAGCTCAATTGTGAAAACTGTGTGTAAAAATGCAATTCTTTGTTTTTTTATTCACACTGAAAATATTATGATTGTAAGGCAGGATCAGTAGCCAAAGGATAGTGATTCATCTTCAGAGGTAAATGGACAGAACTCTGATAAATTGTGCATACCAAGGACAGTGTGAGTGCTTGGCGGTTGGTCTGCAGGCCATACCAGAACCAAACATTACCAAGGTCCTCCACTTTAATATATGAAAATACCTGGATTTCCTCACAGTCAAGAAAACACTTGCCTTTCTTATCCTCACAGGATACCCTAGGTTTATAAAATACATGATGCTACAAAACGTTATGATACAATTTACCCCATGTAAAGAACAGCTGTCAGGCTGAAGTCAGGTTCTCCAGATTCCTGCTAAGAACCTAATTATTTGATTTGAGTGTGTTGAAACACTGATGCGTCTAAAAGTTGCCGGACATTAGACTTAAAGGCATACAGTTTTAAATGTCTGTTTTTAATTATCTGCATCTGTGTTTTAGCAAAATCCACAAGGCTGATTTAGAAATGTCATCCTGAGCCATCCATGGATGGATGGATGGATCCTGAGCAAGAATTATCCGTGACACAGTGAGATGTTCTTTCTGGACCACCTTCAGACTGACAAGACCTGGATGTCACTGGTATTTGTCCTTCACTGTTCTGTCTCTTGGTTACCTACTGATTTTTTACAGAAAACCGCATTTAGGTGACAGTGGTAACCTCTAAAAGCAGTGTAAATTCTTTTACATGTGTTCCTATTGACCTGGTTAATAGAGCAAGTTGTTTAGTAAACTATATGCTAAAAAGGAGCAGATGACAAACTTAAATATGGGGGAAAAGTCAGCTGATAGTGCCATCTAAATGTTGCCTGTCTGTTAATTAAGAATTCATATAAACTGTTGGATAATAAACTATAGATGCACACATGCTTCTGCATCCATGTACAGTGAAATGTCTGTAGTCCAAAGCAAGTTTTATCATTTGAATGCTTTTTGACAACATAATGTTCTTGATTAAAATTATGAACAGAACACAAGAGTAGGAAAAAGTTTTTGTTTCTATTTCAAAATTTTTCAAAATGAATAAAACTGAGAACTCTGATAAGACATCCAACATAAGCACAAATAGCAAATATAGTTAACATGGGCTGAGATTTAGAGTTTAGAGTGTATAAGTGTTTTTGTTATATATCTCCAGTCTTGGAGCACTATGCTAGCTCTGGTCAGTAAATGGTTACCCAGAATTGATCTCAAATAGACTTCTTAAATATACTGAGGCACAGAGCTGCCTTCTGGCGCTCTGCAGTACAATTTATCTTAGCTTATCTCAATTGGGTTTAGGCTGGGTGATGGTAGCAGGCAGCCATCACTCTCCTCCTGGGTCAGATAGCACTTGCATAGCTTTGAGGTGTTTTTTAGGTCATTATTCTGTCATTATTCCCAAATGTTTCTTTTGCAGTAAAGTCTACCTTGTTGGGCACTTTCCAAGGTCATTACGACCTTCACTTGTGTCAAAAAAGGAACCTGAAATATGTGGAAATCACTTCATAAATGCTGACATTCCTCACCCAAAATTCAGTAATATAAAAAAATATGTTTCAATTAATTGCTAGAGCTACATTGTTGAAAACACATTGTTTTTCTTATTTTTTTATTTGCTTATCTTGCTGAAATGTCAGAGCAAATAATACAAACTGCAACCAAAAAATCTGATTATTTTCTTAACTACCAAAGAGTGAAAGAATAAAAAAGGTTTCTTTGCTTTTTGTATGTGTTCCACATTGTGGATTGCTGCACTGCCTTCCCATGTTAAATAATCAGTTTCATTAAAAAAATAGACAGTATATATAAACTTAGATATACTGTAGGTTCATGGAAGGTTGCTCATGTGGGCCACATTCAACAACTATTTAAGGTTTCAATAGCTAAGGTGGTGAAATGTGTCTAATGACAAGATGTACAGAAACAGTTGTGCAACAATAGATTTAGCATGTTTATGAATAAATATTAAGTACATAAGAAATTTTTAACAAAATTAGTAATTCAGATGAAAAATGCCAAGTTGGGGTACCACTTGATTAGCATGAAACAATAGCCAAATGGTATTTAGTCTCAATTATTTCTTTAAATAAGAAATAATTATTTCTTATAAGAAATAATACCACGATAAGGTGGCCTCTCCATGGGCTGCCACCCTATCGTGGTGGAGGGGTTTGAGTGCCCCAATGATCCTAGAAACTATGCTGTCTGGGGCTTTGTGCCCCTGGTAGGGTCACCCAAGGCAGACAGATCCTAGGTGAGGGACCAGACAAAGCGCAACCCAAAGACCCCGATGGTGGAAAAGACCTTTGGACTTCGTGTTCCCTTGTCCGGATGCTGGTCATCAGGGCCCCACTCTGGAGCCAGGCCTAGAGGGGGGGCATGATGGCGAGCTCCTGGTGGCCGGGATTTTACCCATGGAGCCCAGCCGGGCTCAACCCGAAGAGGAAACGTGGGTCCCCCCCTCCTATGGGCCTACCACCTATGAGATTGGCCAAAGGGGTCGGGTGCAGTGTGAGATAGGTGGCGGTCCGATCCTCGTTGTACGTTGCAGAAGCTGGCTCTTGGGACGTGGAATGTCACCTCTCTGGTGGGGAAGGAGCCGGAGCTAGAGTGTGAGGTTGAGAGTTTCTGGCTAGAAATAGTCAGTTTCACCTCAACTCATGGCTCTGGTTCTGGAACCAGAGAGAGGGGCTGGACATACTTTCACTCTAGAGTTGCCCATGGTGAGAGGCGTGGTGGGGGACATTGAGTCTGAGTGGACCATGTTCCATGCCTCCATTGTCGAGGCGGCTCATCGGAGCTGTGGCCGCATGGTTGTCAGTGATTGTCGCGGCGGCATTGGTGGACACCTTCGGTGAGGGATGCTGTCAGGCTGAAGAAGGAGTCCTAGCTGGCTTTTTTGGCCTGTGGGACTCCGGAAGCAGCTGATGGGTACTGGTGGGCGAAGTGGCATGTGGCTCGGGTGAATGCTGAGGCAAAAACTCAGGCATGGGAGGAGTTTGGAGAGTTCATGAAGAAAGACTTCCGCAAGGCTTCGAAGCTATTCTGGTCCACCATCCGGCGTCTCAGGAGGGAGAAGCAGTACGGCACCAACACTGTTTACAGTGGGGATGGTGTGCTCCTGACCTCGACTCGGGCCGTTGTGGGCCAGTGGGCAGAATACTTCGAAGACCTCCTCAATCCCACTAACATGCCTTCCATTGAGGAAGCTGAGCCTGGGGACTCTGGGTTGGGCTCTCCAATCTTTGGGGATGAGGTCGCCAAGGTGGTTAAAAAGCTGCTCGGTGGCAGGACCTCGGAGGTGGATGAAATCCGCTCAGAGTTCCTTAAGGCTCTGGATGTTGCAGGGTTGTGTTGGCTGACCTGACTCCGCAATATCGCATGGACATCAGGGGCAGTTCCCCTGGATTGGCAGACTGGGTTGGTAGTCCCACTGTTCAAAAAGGGGGTCCGGAGGGTGTGCTCCAATTACAGGGGGGTCACACTCTTAAGCCTCCCTGGCAAGGTCTATTCAGGGGTCCTGGATAGGAGGGTCCGTCGGATAGTTGAACCTCGGATTCAGGAAGAGCAGTGTGGTTTTCGTCCTGGTCATTGAACACTGGCCCAGCTCTACACCCTCTGCAGGGTCCTGGAGGGTGCATGGGAGTTCGTCCAACCAGTCTACATGTGTTTCGTGGACTTGGAGAAGGCATTCAACCGTGTCCCTCAGGGAGCCCTGTGGGTGGTTCTCCGGGAGTATGGGGTACCGGGCCCTTTGATATGGGCTGTCAGGTCCCTGTATGACCGGTGTCAGAGTCTGATCTGAATTGCCGGCAGTAACTCGGGCTCATTTCCGGTGAGAGTTGGACTCCGCCAGGGCTGCCCTTTCTCACCGATTCTGTTCATTACTTTCATGGACAGAATTTCTAGGCACAGCCAAGGTGTTGAGGGGATCTGTTTTGGTGGCCTTAGGATCGCATCTCTGCTTTGTGCGAATGATGTGGTCCTATTGGCTTCATCAGGTCATGATCTGCAGCTCTCGCTGGAGAGATTCGCAGCAGAGTGTGAAGCGGCCGGGATGAGGATCAGTGCCTCTAAATCCGAGGCCACGGTCTTGAGCCAGAAAAGGGTAGAGTGCCTTCTCCGGGTCAGGGGGGCTGCCCCAACTGGAGGAGTTCAAGTATCTCGGGATCTTGTTCACGAATGAGGGAAGAAAGGAGCGGAAGATCGACAGGCGGATTGGCGCAGGTGCTGTACCGGTCCGTCGTGGTGAAGAGAGAGCTGAGCCAAAAAGCAAAGCTCTCGATTTACCGGTCGATCTACGTTCGCATCCTCATCTATGGACATGAGCTTTGGGTCATGACCGAAAGAACGAGATCGCGGATACAGGTGGCCGAAATGGGATTTCTCTGTAGGGTGTCTGGGCTCTCCCTTAGAGATAAGGTGAGAAGCTCGGTCATCCGGGAGGGACTCAGAGTAGAGCCGCTATTCCTTCACATCGAGAGGAGCCAGTTGAAGTAGCTCGGGCATCTGATCAGGATGCCTCCTGGACGCCTCCATGGTGAGGTGTTCCGGGCACGTCCCACCGGGGGGGAGACCCAGGGGAAGACCCGGGACACTCTGGAGGGACTATGTCTCTCGGCTGGCCTGGGAACGCCTTGGGATTCCCCCGGAGGAGCTGGAACAAGTGGCTGGGGAGAGGGAAGTCTGGGCCTCCCTTCTGAAGCTGCTACCGCCGCAACCCGACTCCGGATAAGCGGAAGAAAATGGATGGATGGATGGATGGATGGATGGATATTTCTTTAGGAATACAAGGGTGGGGTAGGTTTTTTTATTACAGAAGAAGTTTTTTTATTATAGATGAAGGTGTGAACTGCACACATGTACAGAATAAACAAGCAACTTCACTCCAAAATGTAAGAACTTACTAACAAAATACCCCAAGCTCCAGTTAAAATACTTTAGTCCACCTAATCACTAAACTAGAAACAAACTAAAAAGTGAAATAAAATTAAAAGAATAATGAGAACAAACTATGAATATGAAATGCTGAAAAGGCACAAATAACCAATAAAATGATGCAGTGATACCACCGTTCAAGTTGACCATATATTTAAGAACCAAGGCTTTGGAATGAGGCCCAATGAAGCTGTTCTGTTTGGCCAGTAGGAGCCACTGTACATCCTGCTTCCAGCTTTGGGATTATGCATCTAAAACAAAAAGCAAACAACCACAGAACATAATATGCAAAAATGTTTCTGTGCATGCAGTTCATTTTTACTTTGTTTTTTCAAAATCAAACATTCTCTCTAATTCAAAATCAAACATTCTCTCTAATATACAATCTTTGTGTCTCTTAGTATCTCATACACAATCTAAAAATGTTATCTGGAAGGAGTAGTTCATTGCAGTGAGGGTAGAGGTTACTTTCTGTAATCCCAACCCTGATTCAATCTCCACCCCCGAACAAATGAAGGACTGAATGAGAACCAGAATGTGGTTATCTAAGTGCTGACTCAATGCCTTTGATCATTACTCAGCAATCTCATCTTGACTTATTGCAGTTCTTAATCCTTTCCATATGGCATCATATTTATTCTCAGGTAAATCAGTGTATGGAATTAGTTCATGCAGGATAAAGAAATAGACACATAGGCAAGTTAAATACAGATGAGAAAAAACGCTTCAGCAAAGCACAGCAGAGACCCGGAGCTTTCAATATGCGTGTGTGTGGAAGTGTGGGTGTGTGTATGGAGGAGAGATACTCCAGCAGTATAAAATAGCCACACTTAGAAACCTAAATATTTTTTGTACCTAAATTATGCTTTTGTGTTTCACAATAAGGGTGAGAAGATGTGTGTATGATAACAGTATAATGCGCTGCATATTTTTCATCATTGTGTGATTCAGTGATAAATTAAAAATGGTGCTTAACTAAATTTAATAGGTTATCTTACTTTTCCTATTTTGTTGTACTCTGAGACTGGGTGCATTGCTGAAATGAGCAAAATTAAAGACAATAGGAATTGTATGTTTTGGATATGACTTTTCAGAAGTACTCTACCAGTTAAACACAGAAGGGGTTGGACCAGCATTCTGTGGTCTGGTACAAAAGCATTTCTAGCTCTTCACTTTTGTCACATTTTGTGATGCTACAACGAAAATGTTTGGCATATTTATTAGGATCTTATGTGATAGATCAACACAATGAGGAGACATTAATATTCACTCCCACTGAGTCTATAGTTTGCAGGACCACCATTGGCTGCAGAAGTATTTTGATGTGTGTGTAAGTTTTTTCAACACTACCATTTTCACATCATCTGGCAGATTTTTACAATTTGGAAGTGTGTTCAATGCTTTTAGTTGTAGAAAGTACGTTTTGTCATCCTAAATGTCACAGTGTATTAGATTTCTGTGCATTCCTTTATACCTCACAACTGATTTTAAAGATAGTGTTCTGTGTACAAACACTGTGCAAAAACTACTGAAACCCTAGCTTAGTCAACTAAGGGGAAGAAGTATCTGCATTTAAAAACCTGCAACAGTCCTAGTCTAGCAACATCAGTCACAGTTTTTATGATTTTGCCCCTTTTACAGGTGACTTTTTAAAATTGCAGTCATGCATATTTGAATTTCAGAGCCTATATCTTTGAAATAAGACAGTCTTGTATCTAGCAACCTGTTCACTTGCTAGATACAGTGAACAGGTTTTCACCTCTATGTACATCAAATGTGCTTCTGGTTTAAAATAATAAAGCAAAATAACATGATGACATCAGAAACAGTATTGAAAAATGTCATGAAGTTTTTTCAGGTTTCTGAAATGGTGCATTTTTTAATCTTAGTGAAATATCTGTCTGTCCATCAAATTATCCATGCAGGAAGCATGTCGATCCCTTCACCATGGTTCTTTGGTAAAAAAAAAAATAACTAATGCGCTCAAACTGAGACCATAAGAATCATGTGGTGTAGTTTAACATGTTTCTGCCATATTCATTTTCACTTTGATAAAGGAACCACCTTAACTAGATCATCAAGGACATGAAAAGTAAATATATTATTGTAACCCTGAAGAGCTTAGAGCTTCAGAATTAAAAAAAATAATCTGCTCTACAGAACACACGAGAGCTTATCCAAGGCAGACTGGAGGAAACAAACACCAGTCAGAGGGAGACTTTGGGGAAACTAGGAACAGATTATCAGAACAAACCTCTCCACATCATATTTATGATCTGCCTATTTGTACCAAACATGCAGGTGAAAACTGTTGATTTTACATCAAAGTTAATCATAAAAACAAATTTAAGTACCCAACTTCTCAAGCTTTGTACTTAGCTTAACAGCACCTTGCCCACAGATGCAAAAAACCTAAAGAATGATTGTGCATCTTACAGAGAAAACGTCTGATAGAGACATTGTGTATCTCTGAAAATAGCATCAAATCCAAATAGAATTAAGATTTTTTCCAGTACGAAGTATAACCCGCTCTCATTTATCCTCTCCACAATGGATTCATCTTTATTCTTTGTCTGGAAATGCCTGTTATCTGCTTCTCTGTGCAACCAGTGTCAGTGTCAGATTTCTCTGATCTTGCCCTAAATATGGGCTTTTAACACCTTTGAATCTTTTTCCACAGGATGTCGTCTTCTCAATTTGTCTGTGTAAATCGCACATTCAAGGCCTGAGAAAAACCCCAAATTAGATTTTAATCCCTCTTACACAGTGTTGATCAGATTAGCTGATGAAAATTGTTCTCAAGCATATATCAATGCATATCCTCTCAGACACTTGGCAGGAGTAGCTGTAGAGGTTGTTTTTTTATTCTTGGCTTGGCTTTCCTGGTAGATGAAAAGGAGACACGTTGACAGAGATCAGCCTTCTGAGAAAAGTCGACCTGCATGTTTTTTATCAGCAGAAGGACACAATGTGCTCATCAAAGGCTCTAAATCTCACTACACAAAATTCATTCATGGCATCTTCTCTTGGGAAAGGTATATGTGTAATACATGAGCGCTACAGATCTGAAGCAATAGTCTACATTTTATGAAGGGAAGATGAATCTAGAATTAGTGAGAACTGGTATAACGTAACAAAAATTCAAAAAGGTTTTAGGTATCATAGACATTTATCAGCAGGTAATACAGCATGTTTCTAACTAGTGATGGGAATTTCAGCTCTTCTCAGAGAGCCGGCTCCTAAAGAAGAGCCGGTTCCCTCAGTTTCATCAAGCAAGCTCCATTGCTTGGTAGATAATTCATTTATTATCATTTGTAGCATCATATTTTATCTTAACTTGGCAAATATTAATGTTTTGCATAGTAAATCATTGTGGTTTAACCTGGTTTAACCTGTCTTGATACACCATGCTGCTCCAAACAAGGATTGAAGCTTTAATGACTCTGATGAGATTAAATTCCTTTCAAAAGCACATTTCATTTATTGTAGCATTGAAATTCATATATCATCACCACCGTAAGGACTGAAACACATATGAGTGTAATTAATCATTTTACACTGTTTCCATTATGCCGGATGAATATACTAACAGACAAAATACACATTAATGTCAGCCCTGACATCAGCATCAGCTATGGGATTTCAAGCTTTCCTCTCTAAATGCACCATTCATGGCAGGTATTGAAATGCACAGTGATCAGGTGGATCCTAATTAACTGTTCTGTATCCAAATAAACACAGAAAACAGCTAAGACTTTATTATGGCGATTTCCTTCTAATACATAGTTTTTGATATCATTTGAGGAGGATGAGGATGAGGAGCGCAAATACGCAGAGGAAGGTGAGGAACGAGTGAACTTTACGCAGTGCTCTTTATTCATCAGTTAACCTACTAATAATTAATTATTAGCAGTTTTTTGGTGTATTGAGCGTGAATACCGTTGTTCTTAAATAAGAAAGAAATACAGCTAGGACAACTCCAAGATTCTACACTACAGCCAACTGTGGCAAAAAGAAAAAAAAAGTATAATATTCATTCAGTTACTGAATATTTCTTAAAAGAAATATTCAACATTACTGAATATTTAGTAACTGAATATTATTGAACATTCAATTACTGAATATTATTGTGTAAATAATTATTTACACAGCAAAACTTCAATGAAGTCATGGAGATAATCTTTTTGTTTAAGTTACAGCAACAAATTCTTATCTGTATGGCCTGTTCTTTGTTTTATTCTTGGCTAATCTCAGCCATTTAATCTGCAATGTTCCCCAGAAGCTTTAAGTGTTACCGCTCACAGCTGAGAGCCCTGGTCTTCCAGTCCTTTAGAAAAAACCCATTGTGAAAATGTATTTTTAATTGTTTCTGAGATCAAATGAATTTCCCCATCGCTGTCAGCTTAGGCTGCATTCACACTGCAGGCTGAAGTGACTCAATTCCGATTTTTACGTAATGCAACCTGTATCTGATCTTTTCATGACAGTCTGAACAGCACATGTCGGATTCTTTTCGAATGCGACCCAGGCTACTTGCATATCCGATACGTATCCGATTCAAATGTGACCTAACGTTCAGGTCACATTCATTTGAACTGAACGTCACTGATACTGGACAAATCTCACTATTCTGTGTCCTGATATGCGCAAACGGGACGTATAACAACAACCACGACAGACTATAATGAGGATTGTAGAATCTTGTTAATATGCTACTCCGGCTGGACAACAACTTCAAATATGTAAGCTATGCTCCACCGTTAGCCTCCATGTTTATTTCCAGAAACACTGAGCACTTCTTTTTGTGGCGGTTGGCAGAACACTGAGAACGCTGACGCTATTGTGTCCTCTACTGCGTATACGGGACACTTTCAGGTCGCTTGCCCGTTCAGACTGCAGAACAAATACAGGTCGCATATGTATGTGGCAGTGTGAACGGCCCCGGAAAAAAAATCCGATTTGACAAAATATCGGAATTGGGTCATTTCGGTCTCAGATCACTAGGCCTTTTATAATATATTTACCACCAAAAACAAAAGAAAAAATACATATATTTTTTCACTTTTCTTCTAAATTCACCAACTGCACAATTCTTGTTAAGTAGTAAGTAGAGTAAGGCTGTGTTCACACTGCAGCCTGAAATGACCCAAATCCAATTTTTTGTCAAATAAGATTTTTTTGCCAGGGCCATTCACACTGCCAAATGTATGTCACCTGTTTTTATTCTGTATTGTGAACGGGCAAACGACCTTAAAGTGTCCCGCATGCCCAGTAGAGGGTGCAATAGCGTCAGCGTTCTCAGTGTTCTCCCAACCACCACGAACTGCCACAAAAAATTCACCAACTGCACAATTCTTGTTAAGTAGTAAGCTACGGAGCCCTCTAGGGGACATGGGGAATTTTTTTTCTTTTGCGTTACCTCGCAAAAGTTTTGCGTTACCTCGCAATACTTTTGCGTTCCCTCGCAAAACTTTTGCGTTACCTCGCAAAACTTTTGCGTTCCCTCGCAAAACCTTTTGCGTTACCTCGCAAAACTTTTGCGTTACCTCGCAATACTTTTGCGTTACCTCGCAATACTTTTGCGTTCCCTCGCAATACTGTACTGGTCAGTTATGCAGCATAATTGAACACTGCAAGCCTTTCTTACGGTGGGCGCCGTACTTTATGCTTTAATATAAGGTTATGTGAGGTTTTTCCATGAATTTTAGTATCTTTTTGTGAAATATCTGAAGTTTTATATCTTTCTTTAGGATAGAAAGGCGCCACAAACCTACGATATAAACAGAAACTTTCCGTAAGTAGGAAAGAAATAAAAATACATCCTAATTTGGACTATTTCTGAGTTATTATCGCGGGTAATAAATCATCTGACAGTTTTGATTGTGTCTCTGTTGTGTTCTAGTCTGAATGGTTTAAAGAGCTGCTTTCAGTGCCGCTCCATCTTAGCCTTAACAGACATAAACATGCAGTAAAAAAATAAATCGATTTTCAATCTGCTTTTTGCACCAAACAGTTTTTACTATTAACAAGTTTTTATTATTAAAAACACGACAAACTAATGATGGTAAAGGGCCGCACTGGGTTAACTCGGGGAATCGCATCTGTCCGTGTATCAATCAACTCCAAACCTTTTCTTTGTTCTGTCACAATTATCGATTTATTCCATTTTGATTATCAGGCTCCAAACTTTGCAAGGACTGACCGCCCCACTCACCGCTTCCTAATACACACAAAGCCAGTATCATTCCCATTCATACCTGGTGACGTCACTCCCTCCTCGACACACCTAAGTGTCAAAGCCTCCTGCTCCTGTCATATCAATAATTACTTATTTCATTCATATGGCTCTTACAGAGCCTCAGTGAAAACTTGTTTATTATCATTAACTGTTTGGTGCAAAACACTGATTGAAAGTCGATTTATTTTTTACTGCATGTTTATGTCTGTTAAGTTAAGGCTAAGATGGAGCGGCACTGAAAGCAGCTCTTTAAACCATTCAGACTACGAACACAACAGAGACACAATCAAAACTGTCAGATGATTTATTACCCGCGATAATAACTCAGAAATAGTCCAAATTATAATGTATTTTTATTTCTTTCCTACTTACGGAAGGTTTCTGTTTATATCGTAGGTTTGTGGTGCCTTTCTATCCTAAAGAAAGATATAAAACTTCAGATATTTCACAAAAAGATACTAAAATTCGTGGAAATACCGCACATAACCTTATATTAAAGCAGAAAGTACGGCGCCCACCGTAAGAAAGGCTTGCAGTATTCAATTATGCTGCATAACTGACCAGTACAGTATTGCGAGGGAACGCAAAAGTTTTGCGAGGTAACGCAAAAGGTTTTGCGAGGGAACGCAAAAGTTTTGCGAGGGAACGCAAAAGGTTTTGCGAGGGAACGCAAAAGTTTTGCGAGGGAACGCAAAAGTTTTGCGAGGGAACGCAAAAGAAAAAAAATTCCCCATGTCCCCTAGCACTAGAATGGCTAGAGTTAGTCCACTTTGACGTATACCTATATCGGCTTCGATAGTCCAACTGGCCTGAAGGATTTTATCTAGCAGGTGCTTTTGTTAAGTAAATAGGGCCATTACCTTATCAGTACCCTGGTAATGGCCTCAACGCATCTCACAGTTGCACAATAGACTTAGACTTCGACTTCGACTTAGACTGACTTTGTTGTCATTTTCAATGCACAGGGTGTATAAAGAACGAAATTTCGTTGCATACGGCTCAGGATAATGTTTGAAGTTCCAATGTTGTGAGTAAAATAAAAGTCTGATGGCAAGTAGGAAAAAGCTGTTTCGGAACCAGGTGGGCCTGCACCGGATGCTGCAGAACCTCTTTCCAGAGGGCAGCAGGGAGAACAGTCCATGGTGGGGGTGTGAGGGGTCACTGATGATGTTTCGGCCTCAGGACACGCATCCTGCATCGATGGTTGACCTGACACTTCGCCCTTTTGCCTGAGCTGGGTGTGGAAGGTTGTTGCCGAAGCAGTTTCTCCTTGTGTGCCTTCTTCTCACTCACATGAGAGTTACCGAACTCTTTTGCAAGCTCAACCAGGAAGTCCACCCGTCTCTCCTGCACCCCAATGCATGCCTGATAAAGCACATGTGCATTCAGTGCTGCCATGTCAATCATGTTTGCCAGGTTTGCTGACCAGCTGTCACATAGTGATGGAACCTTGGTCACCCCCCGCAAGATTATGACTGAAATAAATGCCATTAGTTCTTGTGAACTAAATAGGTGAAGCAGTCACCTATTTATCCTCCACAGCACAAAAGGCTGCATGCAAATTTGCATGTGCAAAGTCTCCCAGATTTCTTTTGCTTACACTTTTTGCATGATTTTTTTGAGGTGGATCAACACAATTAATTTGGTTAGTTTATTTCTAAACTGTCATGTTATACCCTCTTAGCTTTATTTCAAAGAGAAACATTACTAATTTCTTTTAGAAAAACCTTTGCATATTTTTTGAAACAGATTCTATGTTTTGCAAACTCTATGTACATTTGGCAAAATGACCTGGATAATGCAGCACAACATCATGGATCAGCTGCAAAAGGTCACATCTCTCCAAAAACACTTCATGTATGCTTCAAAACTAAACTGAAGAGCACTACCTACAGGAGACCTGATCTCCTGCAGGTATCATAGATACCCACCCCCAACATGGACTATTCACATTCCTACCTTCTGGCCTGACGGTCAACGACCACATTTACAATTGAAGAAGGGATGCTAATTTGAGCCATCAGAGTCGTCAGGGTGGACTCCGGCCTATTGGCCCTGCTGAGCCGATATGGGAAGGACTCGAAAACTGTATCATCCTAGTGCTAGAGGGCTCCGTAGTAAGCAATGTAAGATAAGTAGTATTTCAAAAAACAGAGGAAATCTTGTGTTTTTGAACAATAACAATATTTGCTGCTAATTTGTTGCTAAGAAATTAGCGTGTTTTTTGGTAACCAAGTGTCATGAAGTAAACAGAAGGGAGTGCGATAACATTAGCACAAACGTTAGCAGTGCACTGCCCCCCACCAGTGTGGGGCAATGTACTGCCCACATTAGCATTAGCCTTTTCCCTAAAATAAGCTTTTTAGATATGTTGTTTATTTATTAGCCTTGTTTATCACACTGAATGGAGGAAGTCAATGTAAGACAACATGGTAGTTATATCCCACATGTCACCGGCAGCATTTAGGCTAACATTAGCATTTTGGCAAATTTTAGCTTATACACTAATTTTAACATACTGAATGGAGTAAGTTAATGTTACAGTGATGGGATTTTCGGCTCCTTTTCGAGATGCGGCTCTAATGGCTCTTCTTACTGTGGAGAGCCGGCTCTTTCAGCTCACAAACCGCTCCCCATATATATTTTTGATATTATTAATTAATTAATAGCTTAAACCTAATTTTATAATATTTTGTTTCATTATTGACATTGTTAAGCACTTATGATGAGTAACAATGCTTTATAAATAAACCTTTTATTATAACCAATTAAATTATCACAAAATAGCACCACTTCCACAAAAAGAACTTAAAATAAATTAAACAGTTAAATATAAATACAAACACCCACCACAATACGAAAAAGTATCAAAGCAGCTTCATAACAGAAAAGGTGCCACAATACAAATATCAAATAATATTCAGTGTTATGTGTGATTGGTCAGATGTGTGGAGCACACGCTTGACATGAGGGCAGTGGACCGACCGAGGGAAAAAAACTCTCCGCTCTAGCACTGGCAGAAGAGCAAAACGCGCAAGGAGTGGGAGAAGGGGCGGAGAGACAGCGAGGCACCGCAGGACAAAAACAAAAACTATGTGGGGAAAAACTATCGGCTCTGGCACTTGCAGAGCACAAGCACAACGACGGGGAGGCGGAGAGACAGCGATATACTGTAGAAAAAAACCCGGCTCCCAAATAGGATCCTAAAACGGCTCCCATTGTGGAGCCGGTTCCAATCGTTCACTTCAAAGAGCCGGCTCTTAGAGCCGGATCGCTAGCGACCGACACATCACTATAATGTTACTCAACATGCTTGTGACTCTCCACATGCTATTGAGAATACTGTAGCTTACTTTAGCATTGATGCAAATTTTTAGCATCAGAACGCTAGGTTCCAATTGACGGGCACACTTTGGCAGGCCCTGTTTAAATTTTTTCAGAAATGTTCTAGTTTTATGTAATTCTCTTGCATTTATTTCTCTTCTTTTCTCAGCAAAGAAATTATTGGCTATTAAAAAAAGAGATCAATCAAGAATTGGCACAAAACTGCTTACCTAGTTATGGAGAATGTTGTCTATGCTCCAAAAGAGAGGCTTGATTACTTGACATTTTGTGTTTCTGTCCTGCACATTACCAGAAAGAAAGGTTGCATGGTAATGAGCTGGGGCTGTGAGTGTGTGACTCTTAACACTTGCAAGCAGTTTTCAGCTGGTGTTCAATCAATCTGCTAAATATTCTTTAACGTACTCAAAGGACTCTATAAAGGTTTAGATTCTACACCAAGAAATTGTCCTAAGCTGGAGTTATGTGCATATAGTGTACCAGCAATTTGCACAGCAAATGTTAATAAATGTGCACTTGCAATCTGTGTGTAATTAATGTCTGATTCATGAAGCCAGCAACTCATTATGTAATCAGAGACTAGCCGCCCTCCAGACACATTCTGAGAGCAAAGAAGAGCTCAACAACTTCTTTTGAGCATGCTCAACTGCAAAACTACCATATTTATTTAAAAAATCATTACAGGCCTAAGAAAAATGTCATTCTAATGAAATGGTAATGAGCTTTAGTTGAAATGCTGGAATGAAAGCAGTGGGAGTTGTTTAACAAATTTCTGTCACGCAAATATGCTGAGATGAAAGAGATCCTCTAAAATAATCTCAGTCACCTTCCACTCTAAGTGACTTACTATGTCTTTGGTACCCTATGATGATTTAGCATTTACCATATGATGATACACAGCAAGCATGGCCTGTTTAAAGACAATTTAAACAGCTTCTATGCAAAGAGGAAATGTGTAGCAAATGTGCATTCAATCCTCCTGCCCTGAACTGCCAGTGAGGTTTGGAAAACAGCTTATTGTGTCTGACTGCTGATTCCCTCTACAGGCTAAGCTACTGATCTGCTCCTCAAAAAGGGAAAAAAGACAATTACAATTAATAGCACAACAGGTTATATTTATTTAAAGATGTTTTCACACCTGATAGTCTGGTAGACTCAGTTCTATTGGGGACCAAAATTGCAACATTTGTTACATTTTCAGATGATGCTGTTCAGTTTCATAATGCATGTGTCAAAGGACCCAAAATTATTGAAAAACCTGTTCTCCCCCTCACCTGTGGCGGCGCTGCAATAAGAACTACTGAAGGTATTGACACAAAACCTCTGAAAACGACGTTGAGCGCAATTCCCTGCTTCACAAAATGTAAACAAAAATTGAGTGGCATCAGATTTTAGTGGCTGCAGCGGCCTATCAGCCGCTGCAGCTAGTGACGCTCCTGCAGGCTGCTGGATAATGTCTCCCAACAAAAATCAATGTGTTTAGATGCATGCTGACATTTGCACAATCTTCCCAATTCTTACTCATTTTACATAATATTTCCACTCTTAACAGGCATCTGTTTTTCTGTACTGCTAT
Organism: Xiphophorus maculatus; assembly: GCF_002775205.1. Lineage (NCBI taxonomy): Eukaryota > Metazoa > Chordata > Actinopteri > Cyprinodontiformes > Poeciliidae > Xiphophorus > Xiphophorus maculatus. Next base: position 28,928,139 of record NC_036451.1, read on the forward strand.
AGTGCATGATAAATATTCTATCTTTTCTATGTTTAATACACATGCACATGTACAGTTTTGGAAAAGTATACCGCAAAAGTTGTACATCCTTTGGATTGCGAGTCCAACATTCATATATTTTTAAGAACTGCACAGTATGTTGTGTTATGGTCTTGTACAGTAAAGCTGTTATAGTTATTTTTAATCTTGTTTTTTATATTTTAACACTAAGACTTTTTTGCGTGAACTTCTCTGAATTTCCCCTTTGCAGGACAAAAACAGCTGTTTCTATTCTACTTATAGGTTGGGTTAGAAAGTAGAAGGACTTGTAATTTAAGGGCATCACATAGTTTATTTTGTATAAGTAGAACACAATCCATGGGAAAAATGTGCAGATTGTTCACTGGAATAAGTTAATTATAATGAACTTGTAAAGTAATTCATTGTCAAGAAGCCCTGCTGCAACACAAATACAGTGAGCCTGAACCAGCAGCACTCCTTACGCTACTTTTCTGGAGATCGATCCATCCATCCATCTTCCGCTTATCCGGGGTCAGGTCGCGGGGATAGCAGCTTCAGAAGGGAGGGCCAGACTTTTCTCTCCCCAGCCACTTCTTCCAGCTCCTCCGGGGGAATCCCGAGGTGTTCCCAGGCCAGCCGAGAGACGTAGTTCCTCCAGTGTGTCCTGGGTCTTCCCCGGGGCCTCCTCCCGGTGGGACGCGCCTGGAACACCTCACCAGGGAGGCGTCCAGGAGGCATCCTGACCAGATGCCCGAGCCACCTCAACTGGCTCCTCTTGATGTGAAGGAGCAGCGGAGATTATTCAGAAATTCTCATTTCATCAGAATGGGAGACCAGCTAATCCAGCCAGTGAGTGCAGTGATGGACTCAGACCTGAACCTTCACAGCCACATAAAGACAGTTACAAAGTCGACCTTTTGTCACCTGAAGAACATTTCAAGGATTAAAGGACTAATGTCTCAGCGAGATCTAGAGAAACTCATCTTAGTCGCAGTGATTACTGCAACAGTGTCTCCCAAACAAACAAAAAAAATAACTGAAAGCTGACTGAAAGCTGCTGCTGGCATTCTCACAAAACCAGGAAGGTAGAGCACATCATAGAGTTCTAAAGTGCTTCCACTGAGAAAATAGACTTTAAAATACTGCTGTTAGTTTATAAATCACTGAATGGTTTAGCACCACAAATCATTAAAGATCTGCTGTTGTTGTATCAATCTTCCAGAACCCAAACCAAACATGGAGAAGCAGCATTCAGCTTCTATGCACCAGAAATGTGGAATAAACTTCCAGAAGACTACAAAACAACTGAAACACTAAGTTCATTTTAATCTAGACTAAATCCCACCTGTTTAGAGTTGCTTTTGGACTGCAATAAACAAAACATTGTGCAACAATGGCACTTGACAAAATGCAATGTTTACTGGTTTTCTCAATTGTTGACTGTGTTTTTATTACTTTGTATTTGTGTGTTTTATGATGTAAAGCCCTTTGAACTGCTTTGTTGCTGAAATGTGCTATACAAATAAAGTTGATTGAAGTAAAATGTATTTTAACAAAAAATAACAAACTTAAAAAATAACTGAACAATGGAAGAAAAAACATGTAAGAATCATGAATCATGAGAAAATTATCAGCCAGACAAAAGAATTGGAACACGGAGAAAAAAAACTAAGGGGACCTGACATGAACAGAAAAAGGAGTCAGCGAGGAGTGAGAGGAAGTTAAATGCCTAAATTCTGAAGAGCTTTGACACTGAAATGCTTCTTGAGTTCATTTACAGAATGAATGTCAGCTGTGAGTGAAGCCGGACTAAGAGACTCAGGGAAAGTCAGAAGTAAAGACAGAAGTGCACACACCAGAATCTAGGGAAACAAGAGACCAGAAAAGATTGGAAGCCAAGTTACAACCCAAAATGACAATAAATACCAACACAGCCATTAAAGAGAGGCCAAGAAACATGAATAAAGCATTATAGACAACAAGTGACATCACAATAACTGTACCTGATATTTATTTTAATATTTAACTGAATAAACTACATTACTTTAAGAAAATTACACATGCATTGAAATTTCATAGAAAAAAAATGTTTTTTAAAATCATTATTCAATTATTTCATTTTTTAAAAAATTCCAAAAGCTTCACATCACTCATCTTGAACTTTCCTCTACAACCTAACTGTATATCAAGAGTAATGAAACTGCTGAGAAGCTTCGAAGATCTGAAAATGGCTACAGACTTTGGTCGGCCTGGAGCGATGTAGACTTTTACCAAAACCCACCTAGAACTGAGTACCCTAAAGATAAGTGTGGCTCTAAGGATGAAATAAAACTAATCAGTAAAAATCTTTATTGAAGTTATTTTTATTTAGTAATGCGGCGATACATTTAGATACATTTTGCTTTTTACTGATGTCAAATTGCTGCAAACAGTCCTAGTATAAGATAATATACTAGGTTTTAGCTTTTAGTGTCAGCTTTACTTTCTACATATTTGTTAATTTGATCTTCCAGCTAATTTACAACTACAGTCACAATCAGTGGAGGAAATATTACAAACCTCTCCTTACAACAATGGCAACAACTATGACATAAACTTCACCAACCAGAATCCTCTTAATTAATAAGGAAGCAGTCTCCTCACACCCAAAAACAGCCACATCTAATAAGACACATCTAGATGATTTTAAATGGATGGTACCAGTTAAATTAGTTCTTGAGTTCACAGCTGAACTTCTTTATTGTTGCTTGTGGCTATCAGTTGCTCTATGAGTTGTAAACATCAAATTAGGGTTACAGTAGAAATCTTAAAAAAAATTAACATAAGTCAATCTAATTTCCTTTGACATGACTGTAATGTGTGTGTGGGAGTATGTGTCCTAGGGGGATGTTAGACTTAAAATTGCCTGCACGCTGAAATTAAATGCACTAACAGTGTGTGGGAGGTACTGTAAAATAGGAAAGTCTGATGAGTATCTTTGTGTGTAAGAAGTCTACATACAGTGTATATCAGATTAGCTCTTTTACACAATGATAACCAGTGAATATCTGAGAGAAAAAGCACCGGTGGAAGGTAAGTTAGAAAAATAATATTTCAAAAAAGGACCTATCCTTCAGGAAGAGAGAAAAGAATGAGGAAGAATAGAAAAAAGCCAAAATAAAGAAATGTTTTAATGTGTCTTGGTAACGCAATGTTTTTCACAAAGCTTTGTGGAGCTGCTACAAAGTTAGCTCAACAGCGGTCTTGAATGATTCAGGTCAACAACGAAACATTTATGCTAGATGTTTGTATATGTGTAAAACTGAGCTTTAACTTTAAATGACTTTATTCTCGTGGTTGGCTCTGTATGTTTCTGAGGTTTTTTAAAACGGATGAATGGCTGATTAATCAATTAGCTCCTCTAACCTGTACTTGGCGACAAGTTGTTTGCTGCTAAGCATGATCATTTATGTGGCTAAAACAAACTATTTTTACATCAACTAAGTTATGTAAAACTTCTCCTATTAAAATTATTTGAAGGCTCAGAACCAGAGCAAAAGCCAGGTATAAATCACTGCCCACAAATTAAATCTATTTAAATAATAGGCCCAATTCATAATTCGGGGCTATTATTTTTCCCACTAGATGCTCAGTTTTTCACTTTCTTTTTCAGATTATTTTTCTTATCATAAGAAAAAAAAACACTGCAACATAACATTAGTTTGAAAATATTGACCATGGGTTTTTAAAGCAGCAGAAATTCTCTTCTCCTCTAGCCTACATTCATTCTTCTCTTTGCTCCAGCTGGTGAACTGATAAATGTTGAATGGGAGTTTCCAGGCAACTCCATCTCCTAATCCTCTAGTCAATATAACATTTCTCCATTTGGTGTTTTATCCCCATGATCTCTTTTTTTCCACCCTGAAAAACACAGTAAGACTCTGAAGTGAAATCCTTCAAACATGACTCGCTCCTCTTAAAGCATGCAATTGCTTTAGAAAAAAAATCCCAGGTACTATTGAACTCACCACATCAAAGTCACTACATCAAAAGCATGTAAAGATAAGCTACATGGTAACTTGATGTTGTGTAATAATCTATGCATTTGCCTTTTGTTGGCTGTGTGTTGTCATTTTTAAAATTTGTTATATTTTTTAGATACTTAATGTGTTACTAACAATAAAACTATCACATGTTGTAGGCTGAACCACCTGCAGCTCAATGTGACAAAGACCATTGAACTGGTTATAGGTGACTATTGCCATCCAGGGGATCAGTGTGGACATGCTTGTTATATTAATTATTTATTTATATTTATTCAGTCATATTGAATGACATCACTATTAGGTGCATATATATTTTATAACTTGATCTCTTACTATTAATTAATATATTAATGTATTAATTGATATATTAATGTATTATCATTATTAATGTCTTAATAATAATAATACGACATTAATAATATGGAGTTGTCTGGGAACCCTGAACCTTAGTAGAATTAAACCATTTCTAAACACAATATGTTAGACCATGTTTTCTTTCAGCCCAAAGAAAGTTTGATATAAATAATTTTACTCCATCCATCATTTTGCTCATATTACTGCATATCATCAAGTGATGCAAGTCTTCAAAACATTTAACAAAAAGAAAATATTTAATCCTATGTGTTGTAATAGTGTTCTAAAAACGATGACAAACTGAAAAGTATTCTTGCAGACTTCAGTGGATTCAATTATGTGTGTTTCCTGGTGTGTTTTCTTTTCACTAAAATCTTTCTGGTGAATGTTGTCAAGTAAGGATTGCAGTGTTAGCATCAAAATGTCTAACTACTCATGTTCTGCTACTCTCTTAAAGAATCCATCAACACATTCTCTGGAGAAAGTGTTTTAGCTGCCTAACAGTGTCCCAAGTGGAGAATGTTTTTCTCTAATAGCATTTATTGTCAAAGTTACAGATCTTCTCCATTTCACCATCTGTGTCTTCAATTGTTGTGGAAGCTTTAAATAGTCATGTGTTCCTTTCAAACATGTCGCTTTTTGGTCAAAACCAATAATAAAAACATTTGAAAAGTGAAACAAAGCCAGTATGTCAATCAGCTGCATCCCGTCACCTCCGGTAGACCACCAGTTGGACGTTTCCATTGTCTTCTGGGAGCCAAGGGACGGGCACCTGCACACTGACGTTTGCATGATTAAATTTACGACGCCAGGTGTAGGAACTGGTATTCAGACAGTCATCCCAAAATTCTAGAAAATAACTTTGTAAACAAAAAAAAATTTATGAACAAGCACTTGGATCCTGTTTCCATAAAGCAAGCCAAAGTGGAGTGGCTCTCAGATAAAGTTTTTTTTTATTTTACAATATTTATTCTACATTAATCTGATTAAAGACTATTAACTATTAAGGAAAGTTCATGTTTTAGGATCTTCCTTTTACTAAAATTCAATGCAATCTGACCTTTTGTTCCAAGGAAATAACATAGAATAAATTGTTCCTAAAAAACAATGTTCCCTCTTGGGCAGCACTGTAATAAATTGATTTAAATTTATTCCATTACAAGACTGGCTGTAGTATGAACAAAGGATGGGAAAAGAAGCACCTGGAAAATTGACTCTTTTTCGATATCTGTAGGTCTAATGTCTTTCTTTTAAACACAGAAACTCCCTTTTCCCTCTCTGATTGATTTTTAAGGCAAAATAACTTCTTCAAAGTGAGTCTGTAAAAATGTGTCTGACTGTATCTGCCATCAGAACAATGAGGCTGACGTAGCACTGCTTATCGTTTCCTTGTGTTAGAACGGTTACATTCTGTTTTTATGTATGTAATCTCCTAACATTAAGAGGAAGGACACTTCCAGTGAGAGGAGTCATGACTGAAAATAGACAAGCATAAAACAATTTACTCTAGAAAGGATTTAACAAGAAGCCCTTGGCTTCAGAGATCATTATGGAAACCTGAGGCATTTAGAGAAAGAATGAGTTCAAGTGAAATTATATGAAAGACTGCTAGTCACCTATAGAACAGAGTTAAGATTCTTTTTTCATAGCTTGATGTTTTTTCACATGCTGAGAAACAAAATTTTTTCACACATCAGCTTTTCTCCTCATATAGATTAGATTAGATTAGATAGCATTTATTGTCATTGAACAGAATTCAACGAAATTTCCATTGCAGCTCCCGTGCAAAAGGTCAAATATATACAGTATAAATAAGCAAACACACAATAATAATAATAACAATATATACAACTAAATTAACTAAAGGCACTCAACCACACCAAAGAAGTAGCAGCAGGTCCAATTATGGCAAAGTACAGATAATGTGACAGTGCAAAGTGCAGAACAATATGACTGTGTGGGGGTGGGGGATATGTATGTGTGACTGCGAGGTTATGATATGTGTGGGAGAGGGGGACGGCAGGGAGTAATGGCTCTGACGGCTGTGGGGAAGAAACTGTTTCTCAGTCTATTTGTTGTAGTCCGTATATTCCTGTACCACTTGCCTGATGGCAGCGGCACAAACAGTCTGTGGCCCGGGTGGCTGGAATCCATGGCTATGGATCCAGCTCTCTTCTTGACCCGGTCTGTGTAAATGGAGTCCAGGTCTGGGAGGGGGCATCCCACAATGCCTTGTGCTGTTCTCACCACCCGTGTCAGTTGTTTCCTCTCCAGTGCTGTGCAGCTACCATACCACATATAGATATTTCAAAGACATTTGTTAAAGGGGAATATTATGTAAAATCGACATTTCCGAGGATTTTACATAATATAAAAATGTGGATTTTATATTATGTATATTATGTAATATAATATTACATATAATATAATATATTATATACTGTATATATATATATACATATATATATATATATATATATATATATATATATATATATATATATATATATATATATACTGTATATATATATATATATATATATATATATATATAGATAGATATAGATATATATATATATATATATAGATAGATATAGATATATATATGTATAAATTATATTCATATATAGCAATATATATGTATATATATATTGTACTGCTCTGCACCACTGTTGCACCTTTAATCAAATGCATGGCCAATCTTTGTAAAGTGTGTACCACACAACAACTTATTGCGCATACATTTTTTTAATTCTTTTATTTTGCAAACAATTTTTTTCCAACAATGGTTAGGCTCTATAACCATTGCCCCCAAGACACTCAATACTTGTTTACATAATTTTAATGAACAAGAACACATGAAATTTTTGACAATACTTTCATACTTCCCCCTCTATCATTACCCACTTTCCTGTCTGACTACTCTCAAAGGCCACTAGAGCCAATAAAATATTTAAAAAAAAACATGAAATTGTCTGACATGTTGATGCACCTGCTTCTGCTCTAGCCTTGCAAATATATTTATTTAAAAAACTGTACTCCTTCCATAAACATTTCACACCAAGATGTTTTTTATACTGCTGAATAAAACTAGCCAATGAATCATAGTGCACTTAGGTGACATCATCATCAGCCAACTTTGCTATGCTTAACTCAATTACTATACTCAATTTCTCTTGTGTCACTTTCCAAAGAGTAAAAATAAAAATGTCTTACTCTTGAGCATGAGGGGTGATCACTAATGACAAGCATGCACCACACTGTGATGTTTGTGCTATGGTGCATTCCAACTGTTTGCACATTACTGTGTCAAAAACCTTGTAGGTCAACTCAAGCTTCACACTGTGAACATAATTACATTTGTGTCCCATATGAATTTGTGATTATAAATCTGGAAAAAGACTTTTATTCATAGTTAATGACTCATACCTCTGACAGACTTGAATTCTAAATTGTTTTCTTTTAGTTCAGAAGTTTTCTTCTGGTAGGAAATGTGAGCTTTTCTCATAAGATAAATACAAATTTAGAAACAAATCAGCTTTTTATGGTTAGAAAGAAATTAGGTTGTGAAAAGCTATGGTTGCCCTTCTTTGTAACCAATGGAAAAATCTTTATTACCATTACTGCAATTAAAACCTTTACATAATCTTAATCTCCCTGTGTAGATTATCTAATGGATTGTATTCAGGACTCTGCTTGAATAGCTCCAGCCCCAGGACACTATGAAGACTTCCAATCAGAAATAACATACTGTTGAAATAAAATTAATTTAAATCTGTCATTTTGTGGGGCAAAACGATGTCTTTAAAAACATTTTTTTTTAAATGCTGTTGTTTTTTCCCAAGATTTAATGATTTTGTGATAAATTCAATATGTAACGTTGACAGATCTGAAACATTCTGATTAAATTGACATGTTTTCTTTTTGCAAATTGCCTCAAGATAATATATGTTGTAAATTAGCCCTATATAATTACACTGAATTGAATTCAACTGTCAACACTTTTGGGTTAATTTGGGCTGGGATTAATAATTGTTCTGGGACAGTTTAATTTTCTAAAGTGTGGTAGAATGTCTTAAAAGTACGTCTCAAATTTTCAGCTGACAATGTTAGAGCATGACTAGGAAAAGAAAAAAAAAACACATTAGGCAAACATATTAACCAAAACCCCGTCGTCAATTACACTGAATCTAAATGGCATATGATGATGCATTAAAATGTAGACCTTTCACAACCAGTTCTCCTCACTGATTTTGTCTATCAAATATAAAAGCAACACTCAACTATAAACTATATCAAAACAAGTCAATATAATTAATGGACAGCAATCAAAAGATATTGTTAACAAGATATTGTTAGCATCATCTTGCAGTGCAAGGCATACCTTGTTTATTATGCAAGCAATGTCCAACCTTAACATACCCATTGCCAGTATTGTACCCAGGGGACATACCTCTAACTCTAGGCTGCCCCAACATGACAGACTCCTTGTGAAATGGAGAAGTTGCAGAGGTCATAGCCTTACGGTCAGGAGTTGGGGCTTTGGGGATGAGTACAGGACAACGAAAGACAGAGAAGAAAGTACAAAGTACAAAGTACTGACTTGGTTCCACAGAAACCAGATATAATGTGTCAGAAGGTTAGATGTTTACTCCTTCTTGGAAATACTGGAGACAAAGGGAAAATTGAGAGAGTGGCAGACAGACATGACAGAATTAAAGAACAATACATAAAAAGAAAACCAGAGAGAAGAGAGTTCAGTTCCATTAGCCTGGAGAATACATGAGTGTAACTGCATCTCCTTTAGACAGGAAACACAAACAGACCAAAGATAAAGCAAGGGCCACTCGTCCAGCTTTCCTGATCATTACTTTCTGGAGTCAGTAGCAAACCATCTGGGAGACATAAAGCTTCTGTACTTAAAACTAAACATGATGAGAGGCCTCACTATTATCATCACCTAATGCCATTGCTGACCAAAAGTTGTTTTATGTGGTGTTGGTGAAGATTCTCCATGTTATAAATATAGTTCATCAACATCAGGCTTCTTTAGAACATGTTAACAAACTGTTTTGGTAAGCGGAGTGTGTTTGATAAGAGATTGTAATAGAACATTTCATCTTTAGCCTTATTTCATCTTTGATGGAACTGATGATACGTTTAACCATTTATTTTCTGATTATATCTGCAGTGTTTTTGTATTTCTACAAGATGTGTTTTTCCAATAAAGAAGTTTCCATATAGTGTTTAGATGTTTCCACAGCTGTGATAGCAGAAGAGACCTGAAGGCATCTTGGGTAAAATGCCTGACCTGGAAATTGTCTTAAAAGACTAACATGTGTGAAATGTAGTTGTACCCTTGTTTCACCTTGCCCCCATGAGTAACTGACAAAGAAGAATTAGAAGTTTCTCTTGCTCTCTTTCCTGCCATAAAATCGTCCCCTCCAAGAGGTGAGGGATAGTTCATGAGGTGGGGGTAAGGTTGTCTTGTGGTCCATATGGCAATAGAGATAAGATCAGACTTTGGGTGGGTCTTTGTCTTGCTGTGACTATATAACCATGTGATGAGTGTTGTTCAGGGCTCTTCTCCTGACTGTGTTCAGTGAGAAGTGTCTTCGAACGCTTTTGCCTTCGAAATAAGAAACTTAAAGACAAAGATTAATCTTTCTCTCATTATTGAAACAGTTTCTCATTCATTGATAAATGAAATTTCCATAACAGGATATACTTAAAATAACTGCAGGACAGTGCATCCTGGGAAAAAGTCTGTGCAGGAGAGCAATATTATAAGAGCTGAGAAAACAATAAAAACATTTTTTGTTAACCATAAAACTTTGATGATGATGATGATGATAATTTATTTCAGACAGACATTTCACCAACAAAACATAATAATAATATAGACTTTCATGTTTCTAAGTGTAAATGCAATACCTTACTATCAAATTTACATACTCAAATACATGTAAATACACCACTTGTTCGGTGACTGTAAGTCTGAAAAGGAGTATGATGAAGTTTAACTTATACAATCATACCCCTTTTCCATTCATTAATTCATAGCATAAATAGTCTTCCTTTACAAAGACTGATAGACTGTACAAAACTAGGCTGTACGAAATTAAAAGTACAAAAAAATGTATTTAATGGAAACAAGGCAATTTTGAAAACAAACAAACATGTTTTTAAATAAAAAGTTTTTGCGTTGGGATAATTTTTTTCTTTAAATCCATCAGAAGTAGATATCATTCACAAAACTGCAATGTAACAGATTTTACCTCTTGGCAAAAATGACAAAGAAGAAAACAGGAAGTGGTGGGAGGATGATGTTTTATTTTTGTTTTTTTCAGTCAATGTGCAGCTGGCTCCACCAAAGCTCTCACAGTTTATTACAGATTATATATCATTTGAATGGGTGGAATCCATTGCTCTTCTGTAAAATCTCTGACTACAATTTCTCCAAAATACCACATATATAGCCTCTCCCAAGTAGGGAGGACCTGTTGCTCCTATGCCTGAATAAGACGCAGACGTCTCCTCTGATTGGCTGATAGAGGATGAGCACTAGCACCAGGGCTAGACTATGAATATATCTCATGTAACTGTTTACATTTGTCGCTGCCATGCTTTTTAATGACTTCTTGTGTGGACAAACTTATGTACATGTGATTTTAATTTTATTTTTTGCATAATGAAAATACAGCTATTGCAAAGTTGTTTTTTTAACATCCGGAGAACATAGACAAAGGTTTGTGCACATTTGTTATGGAAACATAGCTGATGTGTGTGCTTTATGGTTATTTCTGGTCTCTATGTTGATTACTGCTTTGTAAATATACAAATCAACCTGAGCAGAAGTTGCTAACCATATTGCCCAATTTGTTTTTTGTTGTTTAACCTTTCCTGGGTTGTGATTGGTGTTCTGGGTCTGACTCATACTAAATCCTTTTCAATACCAGGTGGAACACAGTCTGACTTCATCAGTCTTGGTTAAGAATCTTTGAAAATAAACTAAGTTGGACATAATTCAAAACTTTTCCTTTCTAAATATTACCTTTGATATTATCATTGTGTTGTACACTGCAATCCCATCCTTGTCGTTAAGTAGCCCCATGAGGGAGTAAGAGAAGATGTCCAAGCTTATTTACTTTGACTCTCCATGAAGTTTCAGGGTCAACCATTAATATGCCTAAAAGTGATTTAGCCCCCGGTGAAGAATATTGAAGTCAGATGCAACAAAAGCAGCACAGAAAAGTCACAGCCAAGGACGAACAGGCTGGAGCTCTGCACAGACGCAAGAGGAGGAAAATATTAGATTATCTGTGAATGTGAATTGTAACTCTGACATTTGATAGAGACTGAAAACAGATCCATATTTTTGCTTGAGGGACTTGTGACACAAAACGATTAAAAGGCCTGGAAAAAGATTAAATCAAAATTATTCTGCTGTATTCAGTCAAGTCCACATTTACCTGCTTTCACACATGCCTACACAAGGTCACTTGCAGTTGTGCACACCTGTCCTTCTGAACAGCAATGCCATGGGTTCGGAAAATGTGTGGGCTCAAGAGTCAGAACAGTCTGGACAGTTGAAAAGAAGTAGTTTCTACCTGAGAAGGTTTTTAGTCAGTGAGGAGCAAATTATATCTCTGAAAAATGATTTTATCTTATATGTTATATTTTATTTATGTATTAAAAGAGTGGCAGGAGAACATTTACAAGATGTTTTTGTTTTTTTATGGTTAGCCCAAAATTTATTTGCTGTAAAAATAGAGACCCTTTCTTTAGACTGAAATTACGCATTCCAAGACGTTACCAAATGCTACATGTCACTTTTTCATTTAAAATGTTAGTTGCACAGATACTGTCATTCTCCTTTCAGGTAAACTGTTGCTTTATACAATCATTTGCTAATAAAAATGTCGTTGAAATGTACTACTTTCTGCAGTCCAGAAGCTGCACAGTTTGCCACGTTAGCCTTACAGCAAGAAAACCCTGGGTTCAGTTCCTTCTCTGGACTCTTTCTGGATGAAATTTGCTTGTTATCTCTGTGCAGGCAAAGGCTTTCACTTTGCCTACTCTGGCCTCTTTCAACAGTCCAAAATCAGGTGTACCTCACTACCAGCCCCAAAGCATTAGGGTGCCCTGGCCATTGCCTTCCTACACATTTCTGCCCAATTCAAATCTCCCTTCACTCACTTTCTCCCATTTGACTAGATTTTTCCTGTAGGATGTTAGCAGGCCAATCAGTAAACAGAAGGAGAAGTTGAACATTGACACAGATTTTCTGTGCTGTTTTAGAATTGTAGTCTACTTGTAGTTTTAGCAATGGCATCGGAGGAAGAGAACAAAGCTGTTTAGTCAGTGTTGGTTACTCTTTCAGAACATTTGATTAACATCAAATGTGGCTGATGCACAGTGCACTTCTCTCTTCACAGTGGATGGTGGCTGTTTACAGTGCAGGCTATGTCTGGTAAACTTCATTTTGATGCACCAGTTCAGCGTTGAGCTGGAGGAACGACTCCACAGTTGAGTGCATATGGAACATGCTACTGGTGTATCAACTATGGTTTTAACTTGTAAATATGACAGTAGCAGTTATCTAAAGGTAGCTCTGACAGATAGACAAAGCTGTCTACACATGCTAACGAAGTAGCACAGATCGTCAAATCAATAAGCCAAACCGTTGTGTAAATGAGCAATAAATTTATCAACAATAAAGGTGAATGGGACATTGCTATGGGATTAGCAGCAGTAAGTAGAAATGAATTATTTACCTGTGGAGAAGTTTAGGCAACTTAGGACAATGTCTGGAAGGAAAGGTGGGAGGAGGTGAACAACAACAGCTGTCATGGCTTTGGAGATGTTTGGGAGCTGCAAAGGGACAAGTCCTGATGCAGCAGAGCTCTCTGAGCGGTAAAGTTACTGAGAAAATTGCTGCCATAAAAATCCATACTTAGAAAGTAAGAAAGTATAGCCCAAAGAAAAAAAGACTTCATCTGAAGCTGAGTCAAGCATTTTCTATAAAATTACACAATTAGCTGTTTTTTTATGGGCAATGCCTGTTATTGTTTTTTATTTTGTCCTAATATGAGAAAGTGTTATTAATTAATAATAATAGCAGCCTCCCAGATTTACTTTTTTTTATTCAGCTGATTAAAATGAACTAAGATGAGATGGCGACTAACCAGTCAAACAAACTAATCTGTACAGTTTTGGTCAGCATTTAAACCATATTAACCTGCTGGAAGTCATTCAAAGCTCATCACTGATGATAACATTCTCCTTAGACAAACAGCTTGTGGCATACTTGTCCTGTTAGATCTTCATGCTACATTAGACACTGCTCATCGCAATGTTTTACAGAAGCTTGGTAATTCTACAGCTGGTAGATCACATTTAAGACAAACTCCAGTTTGTTCATTCATGTTGGCTTCTCTTTTTCTTTTTTTCATGAAAGCATCCCATCAAGTCTGCAATAAGCCTATTGTGATTCTTTCTGTTCCAGGAATATGATTTTGACACTATTTAAACCGCAAACATTTGGATAGTTACTGCATGAACAATTATGTTTCAGCTGCCAACAACTTGCGTAGCCTCTAAAGCCCCTTTCTTAACATTAGGCCAGAGTTCAGACCTGAGCCCTGCTCAGAACCTTTGGGATGTTGGTGAAGGCTTTGTGCAGTGGCCATCATCAGTTTAAGATCTTATATTGAAACTCTGGATCTAAATAAATCTGGTGATGCTGCAGAAGCTGGAAACAATGCGACAGCAAATGTGTGCAATAGTTAAAGCTAAAGGAGGTTTCATAAAATAATGTGTGATCTTTTAATTGTACTAGTATACAATTTATTATGATAGTTTATGAATTGTGTGGCCACAATATACTTGAAGATGTCATAAAAAAACAGATCCAAATGCACTGACTGGTCACTACAAGCCGACATGTTGAAAAGTAAACTGAAATAAAATGTTTAACAAAAAGGACTGATTTATGTTCTCCATTGTCCTGAACAACACTTCAGCTCCCACACACACACACACGCACCCGCACACGCACGCCCCCACACACCCACACACACACGCGCCAGCAAAGGCTCGCACACTCTTTGTGTTAAATGACTGTTTATGTTGTAACCTGCCATCCTAATGGTTTGATTAGAATTCCATTTGGTGCCATTACAGCCTTAAAAGATTACAGAATAATTAGCCTCCCCATGTCGCTCTAATTTTAGCATCAAAGGACAGAGAAGACCTGCCTCATATACAGTACAGACCAAAAGTTTGGACACACCTTTAATTCAATGAGTTTCCTATATTTTTATGACTATTGACATTGTAGATTCACACTGAAGGCATCAAAACTATGAATAACACATGTGGAAATATGAACTAAACAAAAAAGTGTAAAACAACTGAAAATAGCCCTTATATTCTAGTTTCTTCAAAGTAGCAACCTTTTGCTGTGATTACTGCTTTGCACACACTCTGCATTTTCTTGATGAGCTTCAAGAGGTCGTCACCTGAAATGGTTTTCACTTCATAGGTGTGCCCTGTCAGGTTAATAAGTGGGATTTCTTGCCTTATAAATAGTCATAACAATAAAGAAAACCCATTGAATTAGAATGTCCAAACTTTTGGTCTGTACTGTATATATATATATATATATACATATATAAATGTATACTGTATATATATATATACTGTATATATACACCAGGAATCTGCCAGGAATCTTGGGCCCCATGACAAAAAATTAAATTGGGCCCCCGCACGCAGCTGCTGTTACAATTTTTTTAGTCTATTTGACTTATCAAAAGCGTCACAATTTTACAGGCTTGCAACTGCCTTGCTTTATTTGGTCCAACTAGCAAAAATATTTACTGCTCCTGAATTTTACATGCAACAGTCTGCATACAGTATGCAAGTATATTGTACAGTATACAGTATGCTTACATTTTTTCTATTAGTTTTAGATTACTGAAATGCCTCTCCCCACCAGAAACAGAATCAATCCAGACTTCTCAAAAAAAGCTATGTAGTTGCATTTTATTCAAGCTGCAGTATATAACTTTATCTGCTGTCATTGGTAGCTATGCTAACTAGACTGAGCATTCACAACAGGCTGCACTAGCTATAGCATAGGGAAGAGCAGCCATATGAGATTGTGATTGACAGCACTAAAACTCTCCCGTCTCTGATTAGCTGTTTCTAGATAGCACTGGGAGAAGGCAGAGGAAATAGATTTTTCACAGATTATGTCTCATGCCTTACTGTCACAACATAATGACAGTTTTAACAAATATGTAAAAAAAAAAAAAATTCCATAAAAGTTACGTACTGCAGCTTTAATTTCACTTAGGAGAGCCTGGTCCGGAAGGACATGGGTCTGAGACAGTCAGAGCTGCTGCTGACTGTTTCATCTGTTGTTATGTGTGATAAAATATACAGGTACAAATTCGATATATGAATATGTTGGTCATTTATTTCCTTAATTCATTAAATGTTAGTGAAATGGAGGCAAACAGTAATCTGTAGCTAAGCTAACTATGCTGAATGGTTGATAATCTCACACAATCTGCCCACCTCTCGGAGAAAAACTGGGTTACAAATTGACACTTTTAACCTTTTCTCTCTCTGTTTCTATTTTTTATAAACCTAACTTTATTATTTTTCTTAGCAGCATAGTAACCGCCACAGTCGTTTTTGTCTTCCACTGACTGCTGCTGAACACCGTCACCGTCAAGCACTCCAAGCAGGAACGAATCATTTCTCACTTTTGGGTTCAGGGCAAATGTGTGGTTTTTGGTCTGGGAGTGGTAACATTTAATTTTTACTGCTCAAAACAATTTTAGAAAACACAATATAACTAATTTTGTATTTGACAGGGCCCCATTTTTTTTTTTTTTTTCGTTTTTCTAAAAACAAAAAAACAAAACAAAAATTGTGGAGGGCCCCCTGTTGGTCAGGGGCCCTTGGAATTGTCATAACTTTGTAACTTTGTAATTGACAAGGCCCCATTTTTTTAAATTTCTATGAACAACAAAAAAAACCATTATAATAATACTAATTTTAACCTCAGAGATGATATTCCACAGTACCATATTTTGGATGATAGCATCAGTTTTTGGTAAGTACTGCTAATCCACCTCATTTGCTGTTGCTGCTCCTTCCTAAATCTCTGTCTGGTCATATGATTAGAAAGACTGACAGAGAGATGTGGGAGTCAGGATGTGATTCTTGCCTTTATGATCAATGGAAGAGATGGTTTGATCTTCTACCCTCTCTCTCTGCTCTTTGGTCATTATAGAAGCATTAAGTGTAAAATAGCTCAATTGTCAAAACTGTGTGTAATATTTCAAAATGATTAGAAACACAAAAAGTACAAAAACAAATTTTCATATTTATAGAAAAAGCAAAAAGAGAGACAAAAAAGAAGAAATTCTGAAAATTTGAAGGGAAAGTGAATTTTTAAAATTTAACCATCAGCAAAGAGATTGAATTTTGTATTAAGTGTAAAACAACTGAAAATAGCCCTTATATTCTAGTTTCTTCAAAGCAGCAACCTTTTGCTGTGATTACTGCTTTGCACACACTCTGCATTTTCTTGATGAGCTTCAAGAGGTAGTCACCTGAAATGGTTTTCATTCATAGGTGTGCCCTGTCAGGTTAATAAGTGGGATTTCTTGCCTTATAAATAGTCATGTATATAAAGAAAACCCAGTGAATTAGAAGGTGTGTCCAAACTTTTGGTCTGTATTGTATATTGACTTCTTTTGTATGACTAGAAATTCCTGAATCTATACTAAAAATATATACTATATCTTTATCATATTCTGCACAGCATTAAATAATTATTACCTATATAAATAATAATAATTAAAATCTTAGTAGCAATAATTCTTAGCATAACAAGACTGTGACTCAAATGTTGGCATGGTGGTTTGCTCGTTAGGAGTAAAAAGGTTTTGAACCTCAACCCTGCTTTTTCCTGTGGATCTTATAGGTCCCTGAATGCATCAGCGTGGATTTCCTGTGAAAGAAGTTTCCCCCAACAATCCCAAAGATCAGTGTTGTATAGTAACGAAGTAAAAATACTTCACTACTTTACTTAAGTATATTTTGGAGTACTTCATACTTTCCTCGAGTATGAAAATTTTTGATGACTTTCACTTTTACTTCACTATATTTCCGAACTTAATTGCGTACTTTTACTCCGATACATTTTCAATGTGTGGTTTAGTTACTGGTTACAAAAAAGCGAGAGAGAGAAACGGAAGTGTTTTGACCCCACCTACTGATTGACTGCAACAAAGTCGGTAGCCTACTTGCCTGGGCTTGTTCATCACCACCAATAGGATACACCTGTTTCGCTTCTCCCATTAAACACAAAGCAAGTCTCGCAATCAGCAGCAGCCACATGGAGGAGGAGACAGAGACCACAACGACTGCAACTACGTCGGACACGGCTCCAGGGGAACCACCAGCTGGTGATGAGAGCCCATGGCCTTATTTAAACACAATATATTCTTTCGTGGGTGTTAAAGATTCGTCGTACCGCATGCAGTTTATGTTATTCCTGCCCGAAGATGTGGAAATTCTATCTTACAAAAACTCCCCGTCCAACTTGAAGAAACACATCGAGGTAACTTCTTCTGAAATGGTTACAATCCTCCTGTTTCAGTAACTATAGCTTGGTCACTAGGCACTATTGTGAAATCTTGAGCATAACGTTACCTGTATAAATGAACTTTGTTTGGCATTGTTTCAGTTCCATACATGGCGTATTTAGCTGAGGCCTAATGTTGACTGTAGCAGGCTACCTAGACTCCTCTGTTCAAGGGGGGACAGAAGCCATAGCGATAGCAATTTAGACTAAATGTAACGAATATAGGGAAGGCATACAAGTTCAAAACCACAAACCATTAACATGCGCTACTCTTTAAAACTGGAACAATTTATTAGCAGGTTTAATTTTGCCTGCACTTGGTTGTGTACATTATTTTAAGTGTATTTGACAAGTTTACCAAAATATAAAAAATGTCATTCAAACTGCATTTGCCTTGTTTTACTTTTTACTTGTACTTTTCATTACATTACTTGAGTACATCCATTTTTACAGTAATTTCCATACTTAAGTACAAGAAGTTTCAGATACTTTAAGACTTTAACTCAAGTAACATTTCAGTCAGTGACTTGGACTTTTACCAAAGTCGTATTTTGGAGAGGTACTTATACTTTTACTTGACTCTGAGATTTCAGTACTTTATACAACACTGCCAAAGATGTAGGTTAACATCACTGACATTTTAATCCAGCAATTGACGATTGGCAATGTGTTGGAACATTTAACTGGTTCTTACTGATCATTAATATATAAAAACCAGCACAGAAAGGCAAGGTGTTTCAGCACTGGTTGATCCAGTTCCTGATGATGACTCCTGCCTCTTGAAATTCTATTACATAAAAATAACTGCAGCCTTTTTCTTCTTCCTTTGCCTTCATTTCCTCTCGTCTTTTGCTCCTTTCTCCCCATCTCGTTTCTGACCAGAACAGGGAGGGCGCATCAAATGTTTTCCACTCCATAAAATATCTATAAGGGAATTTGTAGGCTGTGAAGCTCTACTGCAGTAAAGATGGCGGAGCTATTTTATTTTGTCTGTGTGGGGCTTATTTTCAGACACTACCCCATCGCCCTCCACCACCGCTCTTGGGTTGTTCTCCTCCTCAGTTAACCTTCATTGATTCCTCCATAGTTTATTTCTTCTTTTTTCCTGTTCTAATTTATTGCCTTCTGTTCATTGTATTCTTATTTTATCTCCACGTGTCTTAACTGCTTTAGCTGTCCCTGATAACTTATCTTTCTTAACATTAGTGCAATAAAAAACATTTTAAAAGTACACTGATTCTTCACAAAAGAGAAGTTTAAACCAGAACTTTATACAAAACTTTTCAGATTTTTCAGATAAATACTGTTCACTAATATATGAAATATTATAGAAACAGGAGGGATCCAAATTGTGAAAGTAATGAAATTAAAATATACCTTAAAAAAAAATCCCTCCAAAACTTGTGATGGCACAATTATTCTTCAGAGCTTTTGATAGAAAAAGAGAAATAAATCAAGGATATTTTGCTGCTCTTTACCAAGTAAGAATACATTCTAACTTTCCTTGTACAGGAAACACTTTGTCTGAATTTATATGACACAGTTGGTCAAAAATGACTAACAAAAGTTGGTCATTTTTGTTCTAAGTGCAAATTTGCAAGACAAATGTCAACATCCACAGGAATGTTAAAATATTCTGTCTTTGCCACAAGAGAAGAGTCAGACCGATACTGTTAAGCTTTCCTCAGTGAGGAAAGCTCACTGGGGCTGTATCAGCTTTTAGCTGAGATTTGAAGTTTAGAGGGCCATGTAAATACCTTTGGCTGACCAGACTTGGCCCACAGGGCTCAAGTTTGACTCTTGTGTTTTAAGAAAGGGATGACATCTCTGTAAATACCTGCATACATTTTGTTTTGTGATTATTCTTAGTTGTTTCAGTGTTTTAATTTCTGCACCTGTGGGTTTGACTTTTGTTTATTGTTAACTCTCACCTTTGACTGAAAAACGTAACTAAACAATAAGCCACTTTACTGTTAAACCGTTGACTGCTGCTTGTAATGTTGCTCCTTTTTCTCCCTGACTGAACTGAGTTGTGACACAATAACCACCACTGTCGCCACCAATCTTCAGCTTGAGCTCAGTTCAGTCAGTAGCAGTTTTTAACACTGTGAGTACCAGAGAAGGGTCCTATGTTAACATTTCTACCTTTGGAGCCCAGAGACGGGTCGACTGACCTGAAGGATTTTAGCTATATTTGGTTATTTTAGCTATAACCAGTTTTGCATGATTTTCCACTCCTCCTTTCTGGCCTGACGGTCAATGGCCACGTTTACAATTGAAAAAGGGATGCTAATTTGAGCCATCAGAATCGTCAGTTTGGACTCAGGTCTTTTGACCCTCTTTCGGGACTTCAGGGGAGAGGTCGAAACCCTGGTACTCCCAGTTAAATGAGATGCTCATTCACATTATGTAGCACTAGTAAGAGACAGCTCCTTTTAAGCTTACTTCAAATATTCAGATATTTGAAGTATTAAAATACAGTTTTAATCAAACTGTGTTCTTTGATGTAATTAAATATTTAAGAGGGAATAAAAGTCCAACTTGTTTCATTTATGTTGTTTTGCCATTCCACTGGTGTGAACAGCGTAAAGTCCCTAGGATCTTTAGAATGAGAGCTATGTTTGTTTTTAAATAAAATAAAGTAAAATAATGTGCTCTATGAGAAAGAAAGCTTTAACCATTTTCCAGTTCTCTCTGATTAATTGGTAGGACAAGAGGAGGGAACCCAGATTCTCCTCTCTCCGTGACCTTTAACTCTTTCTGGGACATCAGAAAGGTCAGAAAGGTCATCAGGTCAGACAGTTTACTTATAGAACTTTCCTTCTAAAATTTGACTTCATGTGAAACTGCTGACTTTAAAAACAGTTGAAGCTTTATGATATACAGTACAGACCAAAAGTTTGGACACACCTTTTAATTCAATGAGTTTCCTTTATTTTCATGACTATTGACAAACTACGAATAACCAACACATTCTCACTCCCGACTCGTCATATATTGACGAGTTGGGACGATTTCTGACCATGCGTCACATTTTGACGCGAAGGGTACTCCCTTCGATTCCATCTGATTCCAGAAAACAAGAATCAGATACTGTTTGCTGCGTTCTCCCATAAGGAAAAATGGTGCAGCGCTGCATTTTGATCTTAATAAATGGAACTGACAACTCGGTCACTCTTCTTTAATCTCACAGTACGAACCACACTGGAGAAGGGGTCATCTTCAACAATTGTTAACATCCATATTAGCTTTGATGCTATACAGAGATAGGGATCAGTGGCGCCAGCAAATGAAAGTCTACCTTAGCAAATATGCACAACTCCACCTTCTGAGTTATCTATAGCTATTATACATAGAAAAATATAGTACTTTTCTTTAAACAACGTAAGACTTTTGACTAAATAGTAAAATAGTAAAAAAAAACCAAAAAAAACATGTTTTGTTCAAATTAGAGAGAGAAACTTAATTAAGCTGCCTAACTTACTTAAGGCAGCTTTTAACTATGACATTGGCTTTCAACTCAGAAGTCTAACAAGACATGGACCAGTTGTAAATATCCAGTCTAAAAACTAAAATATGCATTCATTCAGTTTTTTGTTTGGTCTGTTATTCTGAGTAGTCCATTAATACAGAACTGTCTCTTTCTTAATTAATGCCTTGTTCGAACCAGTAATATTGTTTGCCATTTACTTTTCACTTCACAGTATTGCCAGTGCTTTCAGTCATGATATTTCGGAGAAATGTCTTGATTCGTTTTGAATGTACAAAGGCATTGTTCATTAGAAATGTGAAGTAGCTTCAGTTTCAGAAAACATCCCAAAAGTTGATTTTATTTTTTTTTAAACTCAAACAATGCTATCACACTGCTGCACATTATAAAGTCAAGGTTTCTGAATATGAGTGCTGCCTTTGCCTCATTGGATATGAAGTAACTTGTCAAATAGTGTTTGGAAGGAGTCAAACCCAAGTGCAGGTAGGAGGAGGCAGTGAGATTAATTCAAAAATAAGGTATGATTAAGAAACTGAAGGCAAACTTAAATAGGTATAAAAGACTGACAGAACAGAAGGAACCAGTGGAGAACAGAGAGTCATTGGAGCTTAATGTGCTGAGGAGGAGACCAAATGACAAAGGAACTGATTACAGGTAACGAACTGCAGCTGGGAAGGGGAGGAGATGGCAGAGTGAGGCCAAACAAAGATAAAACTAGAAGAGGACCTGAAAAGAAGTCAATTCTATATCAAACAAAATAAACCCAACATCTAAAATGAATATAGACCAACTTGTAAAGGAGGCAGAGCCCAGTTTGCCTACTTTGGTTTTTGTGTGAAGCCAATGGCTCTGAGAATCTTAATGTTTTCACTCACTGAGTATAAGTGTCACAAGTTTGTAATTAGTCTACGGAATAGCTCAAATAAGTGCTTTCTATGGTTTTTATTTCAGACTTATCTGGGCCCAGAGACCCCAGTGGGCCTCTGGGGGCCCAGTGGACATTAGGTGAGGACTGTTCACTTGTCATAAGGCAGCAGAGGTACAAGATAAAAAAAATATGCTCTGACACAGATAGTAAGTTACATAAACTATGGGGTAAGAAAATATATATGTGATTTGTTTAAACTATAATTTGTTTCTTTGTTCTTTTTATTCTGGATGTCACTGACAAACAACACAATCTCAGAGTTTATGTGTAAGCATACAATTTATGCTATGTTTTAAAAAGGTTGTTAGATAAGAACACATATGGGTCATTATGCTTGTCATCAACATGGTTAGTCTCACTCTGCCAATGTTCATTCCCTTGTTAGCCTTAATTGTAACAATGTCTTCTTTCCAGTCTTAGTCATTTCCTAGAGTTAGACATAAGTACACTCCATCACTTGTTTATTTATCAGACCTATCAGTTATGACAACACAGCACTTGCTAAAGTAATTGCTGTGATAAAAGTCAATGCTTCTAAACATACAACGGTAAACATTCAATACAGTAGCAGCCCAATCCCCCCTATGGGCCAACACAGTAGAGTATCAACAGCCTAAAATAGGTTTAATGAAGACAATAGTTAATATTTAGCCAGTAAATATGGAGTAGGCCCTTATAAAATGATAAACATGTTAACACAACTCTAATGCTAAAAGTGCATTAGAATACCTAATGTAGTGTTTGTTTCAACTAATGGCAGAAAAACACTATTAAATGAGTCCTGAACATGGCAGCTGAAGCTTCAATATGCTGGAGGTTCTCATGGCCAGTTCAGACTAGAAAAGGTTCCTCTGCTCTCTCCAGTCAATACCTCATCTCCTCCAAGGTCGACTAGATAGCCAACAACTCTTCATCCCCAACATCATTTCTCTCTGTGGGAAAAATATTCTTGGAAAAGATGCAGAGGGAGGAAGCTTATGATCACCATATTGCTAAGAACTGCTCCTACCCAAGTGTCTGAGGTTTCCACTTCAACAATAAACTGTCTGTTAGGATCGGGAGAGCCAAGCACAGGAAAGGATAAACAGTAGATTAAGGAGGGATTAACTTGTTTATTCCAGGTGACCTTGATCTTTGAGAAAATAAGGGCATGGAATGGAATAGATGCATGGATGCATTTCAAATGAATGAAAGTTTGTAAAGTCAAGGAACAAGGTATTGGAACGGTGGAACTTCCATTTCTCTGCCTTGAAAAAATGCACGTTGTTCTTGAGCAGATAGATGAAGGACAACAGATCTAACATGATGTTCAAGAGCTTTAAATAAAATGTCCAAATAAACAAACTCAAATTGGTCAACCATAGCCCAACATTGTGATCTGCTGCTAGGAAGACTGCAGATGCATTAGTCCCACCATAGAAACCCATAATGCACCATGGAGGTTTAAAAGACAATTTTCCATATATTCTCTTCTCTAATTTTAACCAGCTGATGAGCAAATCTTAAATCCAACTTTAAAAAGTCATTAGCTCCATGAATCAAGCCAAAGAAAGTATTCATGAAGAGAAGAAAGTTATGATTTTTAATTTCATTAAACCCTTAATAACTGATGCTTATACAGATTCATTTTGTCTTGAGGCATGTTCTGGAACAGACAAACAGAAAGATTGATCTTTTGGTGGAGATGGACCACGCAGCAGAACAATGGCTCACTTGTTGACTGGTGAGTGGGCAGCAATTTGGATATAAATGTTTAGGATTGGAGAAAGGAAACAGTGGGAACTAAGAGGCCTGATTAGTGCTCTGGAAGAGCCACTTCAATTAACTTCAGTTTATTTATATGTTTAATTTAATAATTCAAAATCTTTGTCTTTGTGAGGCAATTTACAAAAATAAGTCATTTAAATTCAATCACACATATGTTCTAATATGTTCAAACAGTGGAAGCTCAGTTTATTATCCAAATTAAAAAGTTTCTACCTAAGAAATCTGCATCAAATCATTGACTTGCAGCTTTCTCTCCTGGATGAGCATGTAGCAACAGTACACAGTTGTTTGTGTTGTGTTGTTGACTTTAAAGCAATCCCTCATACTGATCATGTGTGTAGTGACAGTGGAGAGGAAAAACTCCCCTTTAATAACAAGGGATGTGCAACAGAATAGCTTGGTATGAGACACACTAGGAGAGCTGAAGGAACAACTAACTGTGCACAGTGACCAGATCCAAATGTGATTTGCCCCAAACAGATTGGGAAAGTCTCACTGTAGATTCCACTGTCAATTCAGGAAACAAAACTACACAATGTTAATGAGTATGAAGGATAAACAATGATCAACTTTGTTTCCCCTTGATTATCTTTCTGAAGGGCATCCTGCTTATACATGTGCACCCCAACCTCCCCATACAGGTTTAATAATCCATGTGTTCTCCTCTGGTGGCTCTCTGCCAGCACCAGCACAAGTCGTTCAGCAGTATAGACATCCATTCATTTCACAGCTGAATTCATTAGTGGCTTTGAATTCAGACATAGCAAGGAGACTCTGTGGGCATTGTTACTGTATTGACATCTTAAAAAGATTAATTATACCCAAGGTGCTTTGAAACTGGTAAACAATTATTATAATTCTGCAAACCTCATGTATGAGTGGATGATATGGTTGATACAAAACCTACATTTTCCTTAGTGTGTAAAGCAGTGTTGTAGCTGGTTGCAATGAGTAAATTATCCATACCTGCAATATGAAATCTATTTAATATAAAATACAAATTAGTGTCTCTACTGTATGTCAACAGTAGACAGTTGTATGTATTGTGGTAAGTACTTTGGTAAATATGTTAGAATTGACTAGATCCAGCAAACCATTTTTGCTGCTGCTACTATAAAAATGTAAACTTTTACAAGCACAAATTGTTTGTGAATTGTTTTTTTTCTCTTCTCAGAAATAAAAATTAAATATGGATACTGGTGTAACCT
The DNA here is from genome assembly GCF_002775205.1 of Xiphophorus maculatus. Lineage (NCBI taxonomy): Eukaryota > Metazoa > Chordata > Actinopteri > Cyprinodontiformes > Poeciliidae > Xiphophorus > Xiphophorus maculatus. The sequence continues at coordinate 28,953,580 of NC_036451.1, forward strand.
CCAGAGGGTTACACCAGCAACTATCTATGAAAAACTAAAGAAAAAGTGCATTATTATTATTATTATTATTATTATTATTACTAAAAGTTTATATGACTTTAAATTTGCAAACACTGCTATATATGTATATATATATATTTTTTTCATTTAGTTAATAGGAAACTCTGCCGCTCTGGAGTCATATTCTGTCCTATGCAAGCAAAACACTTAATATAGAATATTCAAATTTGAATTCACTTTATTGAACCCAAATGGAAATGAAATGTTGATGTTAATAATTTAATTAAAGAGTTATTTTAGATATTGATGGCTGTGAATGAATTTAAATTAAATTAAATTTATTAATCATAATACAGTAGCTTGGCCAGAAAAAGTTAAGATAGATAGATAGCATTTATTGTCATTGAACAAGATTCAACGAAATTTCTATTGCAGCTCCCGTGAAAAAAGTCAAATATTTGTTGTAGTCCGTATATTCCTGTACCACTTGCCTGATGGCAGCGGCACAAACAGTCTGTGGCCTGGGTGGCTGGGATCCATGGCTATGGATCCAGCTCTCTTCTTGACCCGGTCTGTGTAAATGGAGTCCAGGTCTGGGAGGGGGCATCCCACAATGCCTTGTGCTGTTCTCACCACCCGTGTCAGTTGTTTCCTCTCCAGTGCTGTGTAGCTACAATACCACACAGTCATGTTGAGGCAGAGGATGCTCTCGATCGTCGCCCTGTAAAAGTTCATGAGCAGCCGTGAGGAAAGTCCAGCCCGTCTCAGTTTCCTGAGGAAGAAGAGCCTTTGTTGTGCTTTCTTCACCAGGTGGGAGGTGTTTGTATTCCAGGAGAGGTCAGACGTGATGTAGAGGCCCAGGAACTTGATGTTGTCCACACGTTCCACCACTTCTCCATCTATGAGAAGGGGAGTGTGATCCATCCTCCTGGACCTTCTGTAGTCCACAATGACCTCCTTGGTCTTCCCTGTGTTCAGCACCAAGTTGTTGGCTGAACACCACTGAGTGAGCTGCAGAATCTCCTCTCTGTAGTGGGTCTCGTTGTCTGAAATGAGACCCACTACTGTTGTGTCGTCCGCAAACTTCACGACTGTGTTGGTGGGGTGGATGGCCACGCAGTCGTGTGTAAACAGGGTGAAGAGAGCTGGGCTGAGCACACCGTCCTGCCTGTGTTGAGGACCAGTGGGGACGATGTTGAGCCACCTATTCTCACCACCTGAGGCCTGTTGGTGAGGAAGTCTCTGATCCAGTGGCACAGTGAAGCGGGCAGCCCCACCTCGAGTAGCTTCAGCACCAGCTTGTCTGGGATGACGGTGTTAAATGCTGAGCTGAAGTCTACAAATAGCATCCTGACGTAGGTGTTGGGATGCTGCAGATGGGTCAGGGCTGTGTGCAGAGTGATGGAGACAGCATCCTCTGTTGACTGGTTCGCTCTGTAGGCGAACTGAAGGCTGTCCAGGTTTGCGGGGATGAAGTCTCTGATGTACCTCAGAAGAATCCTCTCAAAGCACTTCATGATCACCGGGGTCAGCGCGACGGGCCGGTAATCGTTCAGGCTGGTGATGGACATCTTCTTCGGTACAGGGATGATGGTGGAAGACTTGAGACACTCAGGAACCATGGCGAGCTGCAGGGACAGATTGAAAATGTCCAGAAACACTCCTGCCAGCTGGTCGGCGCAGGTTTTCAGAGTCTAGCCTGACACCTTGTCCGGTCCTGTAGCTTTGTGGGTGTTGATCCTCCTCAGGGTGGACGTCACCTGATGCTTCTGCAGGACGAGAGGCTGGTACTGCTCTTCCAGTTGGGGTAGATGTACAGCTTCTCTGCTGCCCGCCGTGTCAAAGCGGGCAAAGAAACTGTTTAAGGTGTCAGGCAGGGTGGGGTCGCGGCTGGTCAGCTGAGTGCTGTGTTTGTAGTCCGTCATGGTTCTGATGCCTCTCCACATGCTTCGGGGGTTGTTGTTGATGAAGTGTTCCTCAATCTGCTGTTTGTACTGGAGCTTGGCCTGCTTAATACCTTTTTTCAGTTCCGACCGGGCCCTGCTATAAGCCAACCTGTCTCCAGACCTGTAGGCAGCATCCCGGGCTTTCAGCAGGGCCCGTACTGTGCTGTCCAGCCATGGTTTCTGGTTTGGAAACACTTTTATGGTCTTAACAGGGAGGACAGCGTCGGTGCAGAACTGAACATAGGACAGAACGGACGATGAGTATTCCTCCAAGTCTGCGCCGTCCCTGAACACACTCCAGTCTGTATGCTCAAAGCAGTCCTGAAGTGCAGAGGAGGCCTCCTCAGTCCAGACCTGAACTATTCTGGTGGTCGGCTTAGTTCTGCAGGCCAGAGGCTTGTAGACAGGAATCAGCTCCACTGAGATGTGGTCAGACATGCCCAGATGTGGAGCTGCTACAGCCTTGTAGGCTCCAGGGATATTGCAGTAGACCTGATCCAAAATGTTATTGTCTCTGGTGGGAAAGTTTATAGACTTGTGGAATTTGGGAAACACCGCCTTCAGTTCCACGCGATTAAGTAAGTAAGTAAGTAAGTAAACTTTATTTCTATAGCGCTTTTCACAGACCAGGGTCACAAAGTGCTGCACAAAGTGTAAAAAATGAATAAATTAAAAGCAACATACAAAACAATAAAACACAGTATTAAGCTAAAAAGCAAGTTTAAAAAAGTGGGTCTTAAGTTGTTTCCTAAAAGTGTCTATACAATCCAGAGATCAAATGGTACAAGGTAGCTCATTCCAGAGGCGAGGTGCCACAGCTTTAAAAGATCTGTCTCCTCGAGTCTTAAAAAGGGTCCGAGGAACCATCAGCAAGTTCAGATTGGACGACCTGAGGCTCCTAGTCGAAACATAAGGCTGGATGAGGTTCTTAATATAGTCTGGCGCTTGTCCATGAAGCGCTCTAAAAGTCAGTACCAGGATTTTGTAGTGCATCCTGTAAGATACAGGCAGCCAGTGCAAGCTTTTGAGGATGGGTGTAATATGTTCCCTCCTGTGAGTGCGAGTGAGCAGGTGTGCAGCAGAGTTTTGTACAACCTGTAGACGCGCAAACTCCCTCTTGTTAAGACATGTGAACAGACTGTTACAATAATCCAATCTCGATGAGACAAAAGCATGAACAATCATCTCAAGCTCACCATAAGTCACCATCTTACGAAGTTTAGAAATGTTCCGAATTTGGAAAAAGCAGTTCCTAACAAGCTGATTTATGTGCCGCTCCATAGACATCGCTCCATCCATGAAAACACCCAGGTTGCGCAGGTTGCTTTTAACTGTGCAGCTCAAGTTTCCGAGGTGCTGCTTAATTCCAGGCACAGCACTGTCAGGAGCAACAATCAAGGTCTCGGTCTTGTTGGAGTTCAATAATAGGCTGTTTTCAGTGAGCCATTTTGTCACTTCGGCCAAGCAACTAGTGAGAGTGCAAAGTTTATGTGGCTCACTTGGCTTGAAAGAGCAGTACAGTTGCAGATCATCGGCGTACAGATGATAGGACACATCACTGAACTTCTGGATGACCCTGCTCAGAGGAAGTAGGTACAGCAGGAACAGAACAGGTCCCAAGACCGATCCCTGCGGCACACCCCACAAAAGCTCTGCAGAATCAGACACTGCATTTCCCACTGACACACTAAAAGTTCTGCCAACCAGGTAAGAGGTGAACCATTTCAAAACGCAACCCGACATTCCAACCAAATGTTGGAGCCTGTTTATCAGGATGCCATGGTCCACTGTATCAAACGCCGATGACAGATCCAACAAAACCAGCACAGAACATTTACCGGTGTCAGCTGCCATCATAATATCACTAAACACCTTCAACAGGGCTGTTTCAGTGGAGTGAAACTCACGATACCCAGATTGAAAAGTGTCATAAATGTCATTTACCTGCAAAAATGATCTAAGTTGGGTGCAGACTACCTTTTCCAGGACTTTGGCCAAGAAAGGGGTCTTGGATATTGGCCGGAAATTCTTGAGTTCGGAAGAGTCCAGTCCCGTTTTCTTTAACTGTGGCTCCACAATGGCATGTTTGTAAAGACAAGGAAACACACCACTAACCAAAGACATGTTAAACATTTTAGCAATATAGGGCCCAATGGAGTCAAAAACCCTCACAAACAGTTTAAAAGGAAGAACATCTAAAGTACCAAAGGATGGTTTCATTTTTTTCATGATGGTTGAGATGTCTTCCACAGTGACAGGCTCAAATGAGGCCCAGCTCTGAGTGGGAGGTTCCAAATGCTGGGAACCATGGCAAGGAGGCAAGCTGTCTTTTATTACTTTGACCTTATCAATAAAGAAATCCAGGAACTCATCACAACTAATTGTAGAGTTGCGAGGATTTACAGCAACAGGTGACACAAGAGAGCTGATAGTGTCGAAGAGCACTTTAGGATTTCTTTTATTTGAGGCAATCAGACATTTAAAATAACTTGCCCTGGCCTCCTCAATCCTCTTATTTATGAACAATATTAAGTCCTTTAAATGCAGCCTATGGACCTCCAATTTAGTAGACTTCCATAAATGTTCAGTCTGGCGGCATGTTCTCCTCAGAGACATAATTTCATCATTTATCCAAGGACAGAAACTTTCCTATGGTGCCTTCCTAGCCTTAACTGGCGCTACTTGATCCAAGATATCAGCACATTGGCTATTAAAACAATTCACAAAACAGTCAGTTTCAGTGAGATTATTAAGAAGAGAAGGATCAAACTTATCGCAGAAAAGCATGGCTGTCGCCTCTGTGATGATTCTCCTCTTTGCCTTAGTAAATACAGGCCGAGGTTCAGATGGCACCATCAAGTCAAAGAAAACACAGTAATGGTCACTGAGAAGCACATCCTCCACACACACATTGGTAATTTGCAAGCCCAGTGCAAAAACCAGGTCTAACGTGTGACCTGACACATACTGTGTAAAGTTGAGCGCCTCTGTCAGTGATATAAGATCTCTTGCTGGGATAGAAGTAACATCATCAATCTGCAAATTAAAATCACCCACAATCAAGACCTTTCCCAATCTAATTATAGAAGATAAAAAGTCAGCGAAATCCTGAAGAAAAGTCCCAGCAGGGCCAGGAGGGTGATATATCAAAATAGTATAAAATGTATCTGAGGAACCAACTTCCATCATGAGGGTTTCAAAAGAGGTGGTGTAGCTTGTTTTTGACAGTCTGCATGTGGACCAGTCACGGTGCACAGCAGCCAGTCCTCCTCCATGGCGGCCGGAGCGAGGCTTACCTACTGCCAAGCAACCAGCAGGACAAAGCTCATTTAAATGGACAAATTCATTTTCCCTCTGCCACGTCTCTGTGAGGAAAAGGAAGTCCAAGTTTTTCCTAACAATGAGTTCATTAATGGAGAACGATTTATTTGAAATTGAACGTGCATTCAATAATCCAATCCGATTTTGCGATGACAAAGAAGTCAGATCAGGAGTCCAGTCGGCTGGGCACAGCGGGATAGGCTGAAGACATCTCCCACGGTCACGTGACAAACAGCTGTACTGGCATGACCGATACTGCTCTCCTGATGTAAGCACGAAACGTTGAAATGGACCTGGGGCCCAGGCGCCTCGTCCATCGCGGGTCCAGCGATGTCCACGCCTAACTCCACAATCCTGAAGAGTGGCGAGATGCGTAGATGGGGCAGCACCCCAGCTGTAAGGCCGTGTACGAGCGGTACCTGACGCAGCCACCTGTAGCTCCGATTTGCATGAACCGTACGCCACGCCTGATCCGAACTTGGACACCCGCTCGGCAGCCTCTTCTCCTCCTTTTCGGATTTCCTGGACGTCGCCACAACGCCAGGTACTCACGGGAGGTTGGGGGACACACAAACTGAGGTGGAAAAGTTTGTTTGTAGCTGTCCCAGTCGTGAAAGGGGCTTTCCATTGACTCTTTGATTTCGAAAAGAAAGTCACGATTATAAGTCCTTATTGCACTCACGCAAACGCTGTCCATCAGAGTTGATATGACAGCAAACACAAGCAGAAAAGTGGCAAAAAAGCAGCTTTGTAACAGGCGAGCGGCAGCCTGAACACACACAGGCGCCATCTTGCTCTGACATCTATAAACAAGAGCCAAGTAGATGTGTGGTGTATTCCCACCAGGCGGTGGGATGATACAGAAAACAAAAGTTACGGGGGATTAAAGTCCCCCGCCACAATCACAGCCGCCTCCGGGTTGGAGTTCATCTGCACGCTGATCAGGCAGTAGCTACAGCTCCTCCTTAATGTTTTCTATTAAATCTGTGTGTGTCAGAATAGCATTTGTATGTTGAAGTTATATTGTCAATGTATAGAGATTAGAACAAAGAAGTGGCCAAAACTAAGGCATATTTATTTTAATCTTTTGGGGTCCTAATATAAGATGAAATATTTTAATAGTAAAAATGAGGAATGTACCAGAATCTGAACATTAAATTTATTCTGACTAAATCTGTTTATTTAGGGTGACCATATTTTAATTTGGGAAAACCAGGACAACCTGGAGCGAGGGGTGGGGTAGGGGGGGTGTTCGGAAGAGCACAACATCGTGGGGCGTGAGTTGGGGGTGGGGGGTTGCTCTAAAACCGGGGAAACTCCACATACATTTGGGCTTTGGCATGTTGTTGGCGTGCAGGGCTGCCCACACTGATGCGGCTCAGGGATTACGTCACACGCAGCGCAGTGCGCAGTGCCCTAGTGCCTGTAAATTTAATGGTCCAATGAAGAAAATGTAAAAAAAACAGGACATTTCCTCACTTTCTAAAAAAAACCCGGGACGCCCGGGACAGGACGTGAAATACGGACATGTCCCGGGAAATACGGACGTTTGGTCACCCTAGTTTATTAGAAACATCTCACTCTAGTAATCTCAACAATGGTATGAATTATTTAATAGTTTATTGTGAATAATTTATTTAGAAGTGCATGCAGAGTTTATATTTGAGGTCAATATTCTAGCATTTCTTTTACTCACCACAAGCAGGGAGCTCAAAGGGTCAGGAGGAACAGGAATAGGACACAGCGCAGGACCAGAGGAATGACTGCAATATGGAGACTGAGAAAGATTACAATTTTTGACCCTAATTAACATATCCTATATGTTGTCATAGCTACAGTCACGGCTGTTGTGGACATTGTTGTACCTTTTGAACAACTATTAACTCGATTATAAAGCAGAAAAGTGTGTCCCTCCTTAATGCAATAAAATCCCATTAACAGGATTTAAACTCTGGAGTTGCTGCTCAGACCTCCATGTTTACACCAGTCATCTACTGTATCTGCTCCTCTCTTACACTTATTACATTTTTACAACCACAGTGGGACTAGTTATGATAGACCTGATCATTTATTGGCCAATGACCTAAGAAAAGTTGTAGAGGCTTGAGTTTCTTTCTGTGTACATCTGGAGAGTATTCCCAAAATTATAGCAGCTCAACTTTTTCCACATTTTTATTTTATTCTAGAAATAAAGTGATTATTTTCCCACTAAGACAATTCACACACCCTGTAAAAAAAGTCACTGTAGAATTTACAGTAACTTACTGGCAGCAGGGTTGCCAGCCAGTTACTGCAAGCCAATTTTTACGGTAAAGAAACTACAGTAACTTTACAGTAACCTTACTTTTATTACATTTTTACTGTAATTTTATTAGTTTTACCATATTTTTTATGGGGGCTTAGGTGTATGTGTGGGGTGGTGGGTGTGTGTGAGAGTTTGTGTATGGCTTTTGAACTCTTTTTCTGGTGTTTAAATGCTTTTATAATTCATGGGTCAGAAATGACAATCCTTACACCCTAGTGGTGTACAACCCACATGGAAATATAAACAAAAACAAAGTATCGCTTTTTTTAATGACGGGGTCAATTTAGGAAAAGTCATAAAATTTCAAGTCGGAAAAAGATCGTTTAAGGTATTTTTTCTACAGCTAAACATGCCAGTGGTTGACTTTTGACCAGCAAGACAAGGGTTAAAAAGTTCTTTCCCAGTGAAAGTCACTGTTGGCCCCGCCCTCTAGCCCATGAAAGTTCGCCTCCAGCCAGTAAATATCCCACAATGCAACTGTACATAAAGAATTTACAGTACAGCTGTAAATTTCCGCACGTGATCCAGCGGTCCAATCATCTCCCATATACTTTCCATACGCATTTCAGATCATAGTAAAGAGCTGTATTTTCAAAACCCAGCCACCTTACTGTATTTTCATGCTTTAGTTTTTACAGCCATTATCCCAAAGCACAGTATCCCACAATAACAAATGAGATTTTTGTAAATTCACATTTCTTTTTACAAATTAATAAATAAAAAAATCCACATGTTCACATGAGTATTAAGAGCATTTTCCCAATACTTTCTTGATCTTGAGCTTTGTCAGCCATCAGAGTTTGAAGCATTCTTGGCTATGCTCTGATAAACATGGAAATCTATTTTGGGATATTTTCCAAACTGCAGATCTTCTGAAGCTCAGGGAGGTTGTTTTTTGTTTTTTTTTTAAGACAAAACTGTTTTTTCTTTGGTTTCATAGACAATATAATGTTTTTACTGCTGACCCATGCAATCTCCAACTTGCAATTTGGCTAAAATGAAGGATGGAAGCCATGTCCATCTGTCCACCCAATCACCACAGGGTTATTTGGGGCACTCACCACAAGCAAAACAGGTAATGGCCCTGCATGACACCACCCACTCAGATTTTCTCAATTCTGCTACTCTTTTAATTGTTGGATGAGAAATGTTTCTGATAACCAGAACTCTTACTGAGTAAGGTGGTTTTTATGCAAGCACTTAAATAATAAGGCCTTGATTATTTCACACCTTCCTGAAACTAAGTTATTTTGTGTATAAAACTGTACCAAATCATGTCTCCCTCTAGTCTTTTTTTTTATTTCCTCCCCTTAATTTGAACTTTTCTCTCTGCATCTTTGCTGCTCTATTTGTGCCATTTTGTCCCCCTCCTCTCCAATCGTCCCCAGGCCTCTGGCAGCGCTTCCTTATCTAGTCCTGTTGAATGAATATGCTGCGGGCTCATTTGCGAACAATCTGTGCCGTCAAAACACAAAGGAAAGCACAAAGCCCTCCCAACTCCTCAGTAAAAAGAAGTCTGAGGCAATTACTGGAGAGGAAATTGGAAAAAGACCAACATGTAAAGCAACAGCAAGAAATGTAGAGGTCAGAGTGGAAGGTTATTCTGTGTGGGTAACAAGGCAGGGGTATTCCCTGCTTCTCTGATGCCTGGTTACCCTAACAAAATACAGGGAGAGACAGACTTCAAAAATAGTTAAGCTCTTTATTTAGCAAAATAAAACAAAAACAAACAAAATAGGGCAAGGGCAAGTTTTCCTGCTAGAAAGAACTTTTTAACTTTCCATCAAGATGGTGGAACAAGTTGTTGGACAAACATTTCTAAGGTCAGATGTTGATGTTATCCAGGAGGAGCACACCGTCTCTGCGTTGGTCCAAACCAGTTACCACTTCAAGGTTGAAATCTGCATTCCTCATTCTTTGTCTCTCTTTGTTCATTTCCTTGTGATGTGGTACACAATCTTCAATGGACCCCTGCAGAATTACATCATCAGTAAGCCATTAGCACCTCTATGTTTCATCTCTCCCACACTCACTCCCATGTACAATCACACAACAAAGATTTCAGTTATGTCTGCTTCAATCCTTTTTGGTCAATTTTTTAAATATATGGAAAACTTTGCTTTATAGTTCTCTGTTCTGATGCATCAACCCAAGCCACACTTCTGAGATAGCATAGTGACACCTGCAGGAAAAATTGTTTAGGTTGTTAAATAAAGCAGCTTTAAATAATAAAAATATGAATTAATGCAAAAAAGAAAAACAAAGAGTGATGTTTTGGTTTGTTTTTTTATACACTATGTGTGCACACATTGTGCTCACAGCCTGGGTTCCTCATCAGGCTAACCTGACCTTCTTTGTTTCTTTTTTTCCTTTTATAACTCTTCACTCTCCATCATCAAGGACAGTTATGAGAAAGGACAAAAAGTGATCAACGGCATACATCTGAAACCAGCCGCTGACATGCACTGCCCACATAGCAAAATCTGAGTGAACAACTCCTCAGACAAACAAAACTGCATGTTCTGTTGCTTATTTAGATACAAAAAAGTTGAATGTAGAACCTGCTTTTAAATGGTTTGGAATATATGTTTTGCATTGCCTTCTAAGCACAGAACATATACCTTTAGAGCATAATATAATTAAAAATGCATCCACATACAGGCACAGTCCTTGCCAGTAATTACTGCAGTAAAACTTCAGCTTCTCTCAGCCTTTGATGTGAATAAACCACCTACTGACACATAGGCAAAGTTTCTCTCCTGTAAAAGGATTTTTTAAAAGCCAAAATCTACGAGCACTAAATTAAACATTTGTTCCGAGCATGAAAGAACTATATGAATAAAAATATAAAACAGAAAAGAGATTGAATGATTTGATTTCACAAATTTGAGAATTCTTTCAAAGGTCTTTTAACCCCGGGAATTTACAAAGGCCCTGGTACTGGAGGACAGACAAATAAAAGTCCTTCATCCCCGGAAAACAATGCTTTATGATCGGAGACCTGGTTGACACACATGCCCACACACATGCACGCCCACCCCCATACATATGCTGAAGTGTTTAACAGAAGCTGCAGCTTTCTGCTGAAACCAGTAGAAACAGGTCCTTGGATACAACCTGGCACCTATTTGTAAAAAGCCCAATGCAAATATGATACAATGTTTAGAATGAAAACATGTGACTGAACCTGCAACTGTTCATGCCTTCAGTAATTAAAAGTGTGATTTTTCTCATTTATAAGAATAATTTCACTCTATCCCGCCATTGCTGAGGGTCATTACCTTAACCCTCAGTGTTCAGTTGGGAGCAGCTAGGATGGCTAGGGGAATGTGGTCATTGTTTATGGAAACTGATTGCATACTAGACTTTGCATATTTAAGAAACATCACTGTGAAACCTGAACCATTTTAACTGTGAGCCAAAAGTACGACTGTTGCTGACACGATAAAGGCTGCAAACACATTGTTACGCCCCCAAGGTTTAGGGGTTCAGGGGCGGTAACATAAAAATGTGTCCAGAGAAAATAAGTGGAATGTAAAATGATTTATTACAAAAAAATGGTTTCACAAAACCAAAACACAATACAATTTAACCCAATTTAACAAAAGAAAAAGACCAATAAATTCAAGAATTGTTAAGTGCAAATTAAATTACAAAATGTTCAAACAAGTCAGTCTAAAGTAAACTCAAAAACAATCCAAAAGGGAAAAAAAGAACACACAAAGGAAGCACCAAGCCTCCCAAACACGAGCTTCTAGTTTGTCAGAACAATCTAGAGCAGACACAAACTGCTTAACTGAACAAGCAAAAACAAAATAGTTCAAAACTACTCAAAGCAGTTACAAGCACCAAAGGTGGGGGAACAGCTTTACAAAGCCTCTTCCTGATAGCTGCCCCACTGGAGGAATGATTTCAGGAGCCTTTTATGTGGTGCAAGTGGGCCTCATCAGCACCTGATTGGTTGGACAATCCTCTGCTGGTCCAATGAGGTCGCTGCTCCTCTGCCAATTAGGGAGGTGTTCCCTCACAGTTGAACCTGCATAATAAAAAAAAACCTGAACAGCCTCAAGAGGCTAGGGGCCCGAACAACATCTTGAAGCCAATATAAACAGAATTACTTACAAAGAACAAAACATGCTGACTTCTCCTGCCATGTTGTCACTACTTGATGACGATGCTTCTACCTCTGAGAGTTCTGACAGGGATGCAGAATAATTCTTCCAGTTCATGAACACACTTAGGCATAACTCTGGGAAAGGTTCTTTTAATTTTAAGCAGCTTTAGTTAAAAAATCCTATAGCTTTGGTAAGAGGATCAGACATGGGATAATTTATCTCTAGTAGATGAAGCAACTGCAGGCATTGCTGCTGCCATTTACTTTTTTATTGTTCTTTAACATTAGAAAAATATGTTAAAGATTAATATATTCACATGCACTCCAGGAAATATATATATATATAGTATATATCAGGTTGAAATCTGGGAGTAATGATGAACTCTGACCTAAACATTCAGAGCCACATAAAGACAGTTACTAAGTCGGCCTTCTATCACATGAATAACATTTCCAGGTGATAGAAATGCTTTTATCTTCGGTCGCATTGACTACTGCAACAAACTTGCCTTGCTTTCCATAGTGTGGCAGGAGGGTCTCCAGGGAACAGGTTGTCTGGGTTTTCTTCCAGGATCTGTTACCCAGGTTACGCCATCTGTACAAAGTGAAGACAAAGGATGGCTGGACCATTTCCCATACTAATTCACATAATGGTAGGTTTTCTGATCCTTCCTTTTCCCCAAAGACTTTTTTGAGGTTAACAAGAACCATAAACACAACATTTTGCTTCCTCTCCATCAGTCCATTGTCCTTTGCCTGTCCTTTGACAGGGTGGCTGAGGTTTTGCCCTTTTTCTAGTGAGATATGTGTGCAAAACATCTACATAACGAATCCAGGTCAGATATTTTTGAATCAGTTTAATCGACTAATTTCGAAGTGATGCAGCTGTGGGTCCTGAAAGCTTCTCGTAGATGAAGGATCTCCTCAAATCATCTTTAAAAATGACCCTAACCATCCTACAGAGGAAGCTCATTTCACTTCCTTGCATTTAGGTTGTTCTTTCAGTTAGTCTACATCCTACAACCAAGGTCAAAGGTTGGACACAAAAGGGTATCAGATTTAATCTGACAATTTATGAAGTAATGTTTTCCCTGGAATTAGGAGATGATAGAGTTTCCTTCCCTGTCTGTATTTTCTTACTGTTGGGGTAGATCTTTGGTCATGGTTAAGGAAAACTCAGTTTTACCAAACATGAAAACCTGTCTCTAGTATCAGAGAAGAGCAGCACGCCTTACCTTGACTTCAAGGGATTTCACTGTGAAATCACTCTGTCTTAAGACAGCTCTCCTCTGTGCAGTTCAGATGTGTAGAGAATGTGCTCCCATCTTATTCATTCCATGTGCACTATATCTTCATAAAGTACACTTTTCTGTTGTAGCATGTAGTTAAATTATGCATTAGGAGTTGCTCTGACTAGGTTAGCTTTTGAACTGATGATGGTAGGTTGGATTCTGCTCAGTCCTACAGCTCAGGCTTCAGCAGCCCTTCATCCTCCTTAAAACCTGTCTCCTTTTTTGTTCCACTCTTAAACAGCCACTCAGAAGCACTTTGAAGTATGGTCAAAGGCAAATATAAAAAGAGTGGAGTGTCCTCTGTGAAGAGGTGCCTTTTGGTTGCATCTATTCCCCAGCCTCCCTTGGCCTCAGGCCTGCATGGCAGCCCACCTCCAGTGGCTGGCAGCCTGGCTCAGCTTAAATATCCAGGAGACATAGATTATATCCTGAAGCTTTGAAGAGATTACATGTGAAGAGGACAAAGCAGGAATCAACTTTCTATGGGACGACATGAAATACTAAAACAGATAAAACACACCTTTCTTCATTGTGAGGCAGTAGACCCTCTCCGGGGCAGGTGTGTTAACCCAGTGGATATAATCTTTTAATCCCATGTTGTATCTGTGGCAAAGTTCAGAAAGTCACTGGAGAAGCTGGAGATCAGTGCTGAAGTGTTCACCCTGACGTTGGAAGGTCTGGTTTTGGTCCTGAAGCTGATGTTCCTTTAGACCACTCGAACCCGTTTGTCCCCCACATGCTCAGAATGAGGAAGATTGCAAACCTTTGGAAACACTAGCTGATAATAACAAGGTAGTGAGCATAAAAGAGAAAGACTGATCCAGCTTGGAGATTGTTTTGTTGTCATGCAGTGTTGACGATCTTCAATTCAAACCAAAAATGTTCGTATTCTGTTCAACAATACAACTTCTTTAAATCACAGTTTGAAATGAAATCTGACTAAACATTTCCTGTTTTAGGTCAGCTATGTTTGCCAAAATGTTTAGCAAACTCTCAGAATATCAAGAGAGAATTTTTATAATTACGTTTTTTTCCATAAACTAAAATAATTTTCAATTGAAACAATGTGGGGAAGCTCATATGATGAAAATATGAACCTTCACAAAGTCTAATTCTTTCCATGTGGCTATAAAATGCAGATGCCTGACATGCTTCTCTGACCTGTTCAAATAACTATGCAAAAGTATCATAAACAACCAAATGTCCAGCAGTCATAACGTTCAGAAATGAGCGAAAGTTCTGTGTTCCAAGAATGAACGAGTTTTGGCACAAAATCACTGACTGAAACATCTGACCCAAGACAAGCGTAGAAAGGTTCTGCTTCCAAAATACTAAAGGAAATTGATGGAAACATCTCAAAAAAGTTTGTGCAATCTAGCAAAATGAAATCACCTAAATTAGGAAAAGTTTACTTGGACAATGACAAAAAAAGGGGGAAAAAAGTGAATTATTTTCTAACAGTGTATGTAAATATCTGCTTTCTACTATACATAATTTGATTTGCCAGGAGCTAGCATCACAAATAGAAACTAATGCTTTTGGGCAATTGCCATAGCATCTGAACTCACTCTAAACAGTGAGTGTGAGCATCAAACAGAATTTGAGGGAGTTTTGCTTGTGGGTTTAAATCAGGTCAAGCAATGTGTAATCCAGGCGTACATGTTTACAAACAGTACATGAAAGCAACACCACACGTTGTCTCTAAACATGCCTGCACAACGTATGTCTCACATGGTGGGCACTTGCTGAGATGACTGACATTTAGCACATATGAACGTTGACAGGAATGCAGTCCCTTTATTGAGTAAATTCAATTCAGTTCATTTCTATAGCACCATTTCACAACCAATATCATCTTTGGGAACTTTACAAAAAAACTGCAACTGTGACAACGTTGATCTAGAGTGGAAACTCGTTTGAGATTTGATCTGCACCAAACCAGACGGCCAGATCTGGCTCTAAATTTGCTCCACATGCAGAGCACGACGTTATGTTAAAGATTTAAATTTACACAGAGCTGGCACACATGAAACAGCAGTAAAAGACAAGACTCGTTACATCCCACACATTTTCTCTGGTGACACAAAATCATCCTTTAGGTTAGCGTTTCTCAACAGGGCCGTGCAGGGGCCGCTGGTAGTAAAGTTTACAAAACAGGGGGCGCTGCCATTCCGTAGGGGGGCGTTTGCTCGAAGGTAAACTTTATTCCTTAAATGCACATGCTAAAAACTGAGGTGTGTAACTTTAAGACATGCTGTAACTGTATTGGCAGCTCTTCTCTTCAATGTTTCTGTTGGCTTATTGGCGCAGCTCCGCACTCTTGCAGACCACCACATCAGTTCAGGGTTACACTGGCTAGGCCTTACTGTGATTCACTTGTCAGGTCATGGCTGTCTGACTTTCAAATATTTTATGTCCTATTGAGGGTTTTGTACATATGTTTTGGCAGTGATTTAATTGTATCAAAGCAGCAACATTGACATGACTATTAAATTAAAAACGGGAAAAGTGTTTTAATCTGCACCAAACCAGACGGCCAGAACTGGCGGCCCATCCATGGATGCTGCATGCTTCCATGGATGGGCAACGGAATATCGCTCCAATAAACCTGTAATTTACAAAATCACAATACCCTCACTGTATAGCCCTTAGAAAACTGAACCCATTTAAATAAATAAATTCTTCCATGGGTGATACCACGATAAACATAGTTCATTTTATAGAGTTAACATCGATGCTGTAAGCCGTCCGGTATGCAGCGGCACTAAAAGCGCTTTTAAATCTCACTGATCAGTATATCAGGATTAACTCATTTAAAATTTCAGCACTTATACACATTTGAAAACATTTTTCCAACAAAGAGAAGAAACACTTATTTGAATGCCACTGACTTCCCATATTTAGTCACCAACCCAACAAATTAAAATTTGGAGTAATTTTTAGTTTGTTTATAAAAGACATACACATAGCCAAGTTTAAGTGCATTTAATATAGAGATAAAATAACGAGTGACAAACAGTAAAACGTAATGACAGACAAATTCATCATGAACATAAATAGCAATAAAAAGATTGGCCACAGTCTAACTATTCATGAAAAAAATAAATATGTACACTTATACAACACCCCTTTGCACACACGTTGCAGACAATAATGGGTATACATAGAAGTAGACTAATATGCTTTTATTCTTCCCAACCTCGTGTTTAGAGCTTTATAAAAGCTCATTCCTATAATAGTTTACATGCAGAAAATAAAGGTCAAATAAAAGAGCTGAAGTTAAAGGTAAAAACCCTTTTTCCCACTAAAAAATGTCAGTTTAGACGTTTGTCTAATATTAAAAGAGAATTAAGTCAGTGAGAGAAAAATTAAACTTTGTTATTACAGGAACAGCTGAAGATTAATTGGTTTTTTAAAAAGCCTCATCTTTGAAATTACAATCACATTAGCAAACATGTTAGAGTCCAGAAACAACAAGGGACAGACAAACTAATATGTACTCTCGCTCTACAGCTAGTGTCAATGTGTCAATAAACAAAGCAAGTAATGCTAGTCATGGAGGATATTTAACAGCAGCGTGTCAACAACCTGTGCACTTACCAGAAGTGGTCCTTGTTAATGCAGGACCTCAGCAAAATTGAACTAAAAGAGTCTCCTTCATTTCTTTTTTCAGTGTGCAGTGAACCTCAGCATGACAACATGCCATTCCAGCTAGGAGATCATAATACCAGCCACATCCATGGGCTGAGCTTCAGAACTTGCATCAGGATAAAGAACTGGTGAATCGTCTTCATCCTGGAAACAGGACAATTCTGATACTGGCAAATATCAGTATGTCCTTTCTGCAGATTCCTTCTCCAAAATACTGTCACATTTTCTGCATGTGGAAAGACTGTTCAGAGCGTCAGTGTGGAAACATGGAAGAGTTGGCCCTGAGATTACTGCTGATTTAACCAGAAAACACATTTTCTGAGTTTATCTTGGTGTTGGAGGAAGCTGGTTCACCAAACAGTGACATATCAGAAGAGATGGGTGGATGACCGGGAGAATGTGTGGTACTTCCTCTCAAACATGGTTGGCAGGTTGACCATGGAGGGGGAGTGGTGCGCCTGCAAAAAAAACAACAACAAAAAAAACACAACTCATTAATAGGAGCATGGACAAAAAGAAATAGAAATCTAATGTTTTTTTCCCATATTTGCTGCTAACAGATTTAGGTTATTAAAATGAGTTATTTGCAAAGAATAGGAGTTCAGTTCTTTGAAATCTGATAGTGGGACTTGCATGTAATAATTTTTATTAGATGTGTAATACTGCATATTTAGGTATTGATCCAATAGATAAATATAGGATCAGTATTGCCACTACCGATACTTTTTATGTTTAACAGTAGGTGTGTTTTTATGTATTTCTGTGAATTATTTTGTTCAAACTGAATTTGGACATTTCTGCATTGAATTCTGCTTTTTCTTCCAATGTTGTGCCTGGACTTTATCATCAGCTGAATAGCATGGTGTTGCTGGTATTCTAGCCCATGCTTCATTTTAAACTGGTAAAACAAATTGCTTGTATTCCTCTCTTCCACAGACTTTGCAGATTACATTTTTCTGCTCCTGGTTTTACAGTTTAACCCTCCGACAGTCTAAAGAGATGGGGTCATTTAAACCTCACCACTTCTTTTTTTTTCCTGTGCGCAATCCTGCAAAAACAATTAAAGGTTCACAAAAATATTTTTTGTTTTGTGTGTTGGTTTGGAAAGACAGTCAGACCGTCACCCCGCCCCAAGGTGTTTCCTCACTTTCCGACCGTGATACTTGCCGTGCTCCTACTGAGTGTTGCGCTAAGACTGCAGGAGGGTTAAGAGACGCTTTACCTTGTGCACGTCCCGGCAATTTCACACTTACTTCACCTGCGCATTTAACCCCTGTGTCCTTACTGTCTGACCTTTACATCTGCGGTGCTCCTTCTGAGCAGCAAGCCGAGACCACCAAACGATAAACTCGAACTAGGTCCAGATAATTTATGTATTTGCACCAGCCTTTTTAACAAGCTCCTCCTTTGTGCTCTCAGCCACACTGCTTCCCACTTGCTCTGTATTGATGCCAGCCAGTTATGTCATCAATAAGCATTACCACAGTTGGCTAGTAGACTGCAGGTCTCTTTTGTGAGTCAAATTTCTATTGTTTCTACCATACATCATATATATTGCACATTCCTATTTGAGAACAAATAAAAATCTACGAGGTAGAGTTTGGAAACTATAAAACTTCAAGAGGGAATCTGAATCTAATGTATCAATCTTATACTGACTTGGTATCGATATTCATATTTTGGATGGACCCGCCCACCTCTGATTTTAACCTACAGTATGAATGTGCTGCCCCGGTGGCCTCTGGCAGTGTTATTTGTAATTTCAAACGAGAAACAAGAAACAATGTAGAGAGAAACACAACTAACCAATTCCTTCTACATGAACTCAACAGCATGCAGAAACAAAGTCGTCCAAGTATTTCCTTGTTTTTCAAATGTCTTAAATTCACATCAGATTCAAGTTTCCATTTTTTGGCAGATTTTTTTATAATATCAATTTGAAAGTTCACCATGTTATTATACAAGACGTTCTATAACAACGCCAGGAAAGAAGGACGGACTGAAAGACCAGACGGCTGGATAGATGGAAAGGCACATACATAAACATACATAAGCTTGATAAAGCAGAGTGCAAATGATCGATGAAGTAAGGAATTTTAATATTTTCTAAAGCCACAATATAACTAATCAGTAAAGACCAAAGTTCTTCATGCCTGGCCAATATAACTTTAAAATGATTTCCAGTCAATCAGGAGGTCTATTTCCAATAAAAAAAAAAGTTAGACCGGCACTTTCAAAAGATACAGCAAAGGACCTTTTACCTCTGGAAGGCCTCCCACCCATTCCCCTAATCTTTAGATTCTGTAGAAGATTAAAGTCATGACTCTGGCTGGGAGAAACATGTTTAAGAAATTAAAAGATGACTTGAATCCTAATTCTTCAGGAACATCTGTGGTAATAATATTACAATCCTCTATTAAAGGTGCACAAAAAAGGAAAATATTCCTGTATGTCTTAGCTTCTAAGGAGTTGATCTTGGTCTAAGATATCACCAGTGCCATTTGTTTTGTTAGTGTCAAACAGAACACACCAATGAGTGAAGTTGAACCCAACATTAGAACCAGTATTGGTGAACCCTTAGAAGAGATCAGACAACAGTTAAACTTTGCTCACATGGGACTGCAGGAATAACATCAGTTGCGGTTTAGATCAGCATCTCTCTGCGAGGACTGGTCAGTACAGCAGACTGTGGCTCCACTTGAGCATCCAGGCACGACTCAGAAAAGATCCTGGTATTCATGGTAACAGGCTGAGGATCTGGGCTTCTTGGCTGAAAACCTCCAGAGGCAAGACGCCTGGCCAGATCCTGGCCAGACTGTGGTTGGATATTTTTAAGATGAGGGGAGCCATGACCAGCTTGTGTGAAGATGGATTTCTTTGGGATTGACTTGGGTTGAATCGTTGGTACAGAATGAGAGGTGGACTTGTATTCTTGGATGACAGAGCTGTATTTGAGTTCAGGACCACCGGAGGAGTCTGATGCGCTGTGGGATGAGTGTATTTTGGCTGGCGTGCAGGGGCTACGTTTACACACAGGGATTCTAGGCTTGACAGGGGCATGATCCAAAGAGTTAGAGCGCTGAACCACAGCACTGTTTTTGGTAGATTCGTTCAGACTGAACGTGGAAGCAGAACGGGGCATCTGAGGTGCTCAACAGAAGGAAGACACATGGAGAACAGGTTGGGACATGAAAGGAGCAGCCACAATATCAAAAAGAGAAATTAGTGAGAACCATTCAAGTCCAACAAAACATTTCAGCTGTAAAATATACATCTTTAAAGAGTTTTGAATCTATAGTTTGATAGTAATATTTTGTATCTTTCAGATAGTTGAGCTTGTTTCCTCCCAAACAAGTGCAAATTTGCAAAACTTTTCACCCTTCATGAACAGCTTCAGGGCCGGGGCTTCATGGAATCAAGTTTTACGATACAGCAAGTAAACACACCAGACACGTTCAATAACAAAGCAGGCACCCCCTTATGTATATCTTTCTAATATTGATTTTGTCCCAACTGTGCTGCAAACCTTCTTGATGTGCAAGTACAGACTCTACTGGATCTACCAGGATCCTGCATGTCGTCCCACACCAAGGAGATCTTTTCATAACCCAAAACACCAGGTGGGGCGTTTTGGGGTTGTTGAGTTGTTTTATCTCAACTTTCTCCATACTCACAGCTGAGCAGAACTGGAGAAATTGAGAGCAGCTAAACATCCATCAGTGTGAGTATTTCTGAAAACTTATGCTAAGGGGCACATTACTCCGCTATAAAAACACCTCTGGTACTGGGAATAACCAGAGGTGATGAAGGAATTGTGCTCACTGGACCAGTGTTGTATAAAGTACTGAAATCTCAGAGTCAAGTAAAAGTATAAGTACCTCTCCAAAATACGACTTTGGTAAAAGTCCAAGTCACTGACTGAAATGTTACTTGAGTTAAAGTCTTAAAGTATCTGAAACTTCTTGTACTTAAGTATGGAAATTACTGTAAAAATGGATGTACTCAAGTAATGTAATGAAAAGTACAAGTAAAAAGTAAAACAAGGCAAATGGAGTTTGAATGACATTTTTTTATATTTTGGTAAACTTGTCAAATACACTTAAAATAATGTACACAACCAAGTGCAGGCAAAATTAAACCTGCTAATAAATTGTTCCAGTTTTAAAGAGTAGCACATGTTAATGGTTTGTGGTTTTGAACTTGCATGCCTTTCCTATATTCGTTAAATTTAGTCTAAATTGCTATCGCTATGGCTTCTGTGCCCCCTTGAACAGAGGAGTCTAGGTAGCCTGCTAAAGTCAACATTAGGCCTCAGCTAAATACGCCACGTGTGGAACTGAAACAATGCCAAACAAAGTTCATTTATAACGTTATGCTCAAGATTTCACAATAGTGCCTAGTGACCAAGCTATAGTTACTGAAACAGGAGGATTATAACCATTTCATAAGACGTTACCTCGATGTGTTTCTTCAAGTTGAACGGGGAGTTTTTGTAAGATAGAATTTCCACATCTTCGGGCAGGAATAACATACACTGCATGCGGTACGACGAATCTTTAACACCCACAAAAGAGTATATTGTGTTTAAATAAGGCCATGGGCTCTCATCACCAGCTGGTGGTTCCCCTGGAGCCGTGTCCGACGTAATTGCAGTCGTGGTCTCCGTCTCCAACTCCATGTGGCTGCTGCTGATTGTGAGACTTGCTTTGTGTTTAATGGGGGAAGCGAAACAGGTGTATCCTATTGGTGGTGATGAACAAGCCCAGGCAAGTAGGCTACCGACTTTGTTGCAGTCAATCAGTAGGTGGGGTCAAAACACTTCCGTTTCTCTCTCTCGCTTTTTTGTAACCAGTAACTAAACCACACATTGAAAATGTATCGGAGTAAAAGTACGCAATTAAGTTCGGAAATATAGTGAAGTAAAAGTGAAAGTCATCAAAAATTTTCATACTCGAGGAAAGTATGAAGTACTCCAAAATATACTTAAGTAAAGTAGTGAAGTATTTTTACTTCGTTACTATACAACACTGCACTGGACACCTCATGAGATTCTCCTTATTTGTGCCATAGACTCAACTAAATGTTGGAAACATTCCCCCAAATTAAGGCTGCACCGACTCCAAGCTGACAAGCGTGTTAGCCAGTAGGGTCTGCTGCTGCCATAGTCTATGTGCTTCAGGTTTCAATGTCTTGTGAGCATCTCCCTGCTATCACTGTTGTCCCCCTTTTTTTCTCCATTCTGATGCACGACTCCTCACTAGCTGCCCCAATGGTCTGTCTGTCTCTGTCAAATTTACAAGTGTTCATACAAACATGGTCCATGAGGGATTTTATCACTTCAGATGGGTGTCAAATAGTCTTTTACATGAATTACCTGACCAAAACAGCACTCTCTACTGATTTCCCCTGTAGTGCAACCTAACGTCAAGTCCACAAAATCAATAGCTGTATATAAATCTTCCAAATGTAAGGGTTCATTCACACCATCCCGGTTTAGTCTGCTTTAATCCAGCTCTAGTTTGTTGGGGGAGGTGTGAATATGTAATCGAACTCTGATGCAGACCAAAAAAGTGAACAATGGTCTGTATAGAAACCTAGGTCTTGGTCCAGCTGAAATAAACTCTGGTGCGGTTTAAAAGCATATGTGAATGCTTTTCACATATGCTTATTGATTATTTTTTATCACATATGATCTCCTTGGTGTGGGACGACATGCAGGATCCTGGTAGATCCAGTAGAGTCTCTACGGAGACCGCTCTAGAAGCAGGTAATGGACTACATTGCAGGACATTCTGGGTAAATAAAACCATAACAAACGTGTGTGTCTAGAGCTAGCAGGAGAAACGGCTCGTGGTCTTTAGTCAAAAACAAAAGAGAAATCCTGCAACTGCTACAATCTCACACTTTCCAGTGTATTCTTCAGAGGTCTTTGTGTCTTCAAAGACATCTTGAAGACAAAGACATGTGTCTTCAACTTCAGGAACAGAGAGTTCCTGAAGTTGTTCTTGATGTAGCGCCACCACAGATGAGGGGGGAGAAGAGATTGTCTACTAGCATAGCTAAGCTTGACCTATGTAGTCCAGCTGTAGTTATGTTGTGATCCAATAAGGCACTACCAAACCAAGAGAACATTTCAGTTTAAGCCCTGGTCTTGATGACACATTGATACCTTTGCTGTACAACAAGAGCAAATGTATAATTGATAATATAAAACAAACACTAAGCAGTAAAATGCAAACATATTTAAATAACTATGTATTTTTCTTTTTAAATGTCTTTAAAAAGAAAGAGACATTCTTGGACAAAAATATATGGTGAAAGTATATAATTTTGTGTTCTGCTACTGTTAAAGATCTGTTTTTGTGTTTACTTGAAAGCTGCAGAAGGAGTTTGCTGAAGGTCAGTGACATGCGGTCAGGGGAGGCAGGTGAGGGAGAGCCTCACCTATCATCATGGGAAAGTAATATATAATGACAAAGTAATTTATATTGCTATTTTCACCCTGTGGTTTGCACTATAAAGTATTTATTTTTCATTTAGCTTAACCAATTTTGATTATTTTTTCTTCAAAATCGCTGAACTTTTGAAATTTCCCATTCAAACGCTCGGAAGCGCAGCTGGTGAGCCAGCAGGAAGCTGAGCCTTACCTTCGATTGCGCAACTTCTCGCTAACTACTATTCTGAGAGCATGCTCTTCATGTCTGTATGTCGCCAATAAAGTGGTTAAAAAACACTAAATATATAAACTGATTTTCCATAATTTAGCTTGTGTATCATACAGTGTTTTTTTGTCACCGACTGTGTGTGTAACGTGTTTCGTGTGCTGAGGAGCGATCAGAAACGGCAGAGAACAGATTTGAGGTGAGGCAGGCAGTTCTCTTGCCTTATGGCAGGGGGCCATGATCCCAGACATTGTGACTCCACAACTGCAGAGTGAGAGACAGTAACAGCAAGCTAGCCATACTGTCAAGTGCAGCGATATATTTATAGTTTTCTCTTCGTACCACAGCAATCACTTTTTAAGAACAGAAAATAAACAGTAAGCCTAAAACCATACTACTGCAACAGACTGAATGTTCTGCTCTTTGTGTGGAACATATTTGAGTGGTTGTTTTGTGGCGTTGTCAGTTGCCATGGCAATGAGCATGCGCGTAGCTGCGCTGATACAGAGAGCGAGAAAGATGTGGTTTTGAGTTGTAATTTAATGGTTAATGCTCCTTTGCTGTGGAGCATAGCACAAAATTAATAGTATCTACATGTCCAAGTTTGATTGAGTTAAGGGAATTATTCTATGGTGGCAGCGCAGCTATGCATAGCATGTAAAAGAATACTTTTGCCCTCCAGCATTGTCCGCTTGGGTGAAATTTCCTTATGTAAACAATAACATGCAGGGGGCCTATATTTGTAGGTCTGATTTTGATTGAGTCAGTGCCTCACCAACTATGAACCTCACTGCTGAAGGAATAGCATCTCGTCAAAGCGCCACTGTTCTGTCTGACCCAGAGGCAGTTTGAGCTTCATTATTTTGTAGGATTTCTAGTAAATTTTAGTACTGCTCTAATGCTTTGAGTGAGATGCAGGATTATATTCCCTAAAGGTTATTTCACTGACAGTTCTAAAGAAAAAAAACAACAAAAACATATTTAAGAAGTAAAACTAATTAAGATGGTTTGGA
This sequence comes from Xiphophorus maculatus, assembly GCF_002775205.1. Lineage (NCBI taxonomy): Eukaryota > Metazoa > Chordata > Actinopteri > Cyprinodontiformes > Poeciliidae > Xiphophorus > Xiphophorus maculatus. The sequence continues at coordinate 28,977,884 of NC_036451.1, forward strand.
CATCATGATGTTTGCCGTCAGGATTGTCCTACATACAGCTAGTATCAGAACCATTTAGGGTCTGGATATTTTTTGATATTTTTTAAAGAACATATTCCTTCATAAATGTTCTCAATTAGCGCTGCACAATGTAGCGCAAGTTTTTCATTGGAATATCAAAGCATGCAATATGCATGTAGCAACCAGGAATGAAAGGAACATGAGTAAACAATTTAGGTATCAGCTGCTTTGTGCATGTATGGTAGCAGAGCAGTTGGGTGCGTTCCCTTCCTGTTGAGCTATCCAATAAAAGCAGACTGATTAGACATGATGCTCAAGGAGGGTCACAAAATGCTGCTAACATATTTCTGACAGAAAGAGCATCAGAAAAGTGTTGAAACAATGTTGTATGTAAGTCATGATGTGCCACTATTCTGTTTCTCCTTCGGGCCATCATTTGGATTTAGAAACAACTGCGTGAATTAGAGAATACAAAGAAACATTGTTTTGGAATAGTTTATCAGAGGAGAACCAATGCACATTCACCGGTCCTTGAGAGTGGAAATGGAGAGACACAGAATCCATTACTATCAGTAGGAAAAACTGATCAGGAGGAATGACTCTCTCAGAGTTTGTATGAAGTTTGATTCATTAGGTTTCATCTTCTCATATGTACATACAGAAAATATAACTAAAACCAAAACACAGCAGACAGCCTCTTGTGGCAGCAACACATAAAGCAGAGGTCCGTTCTCATGAATCAAGAGCAGCAATCTGGTTTAAGGAACAAAGTCCCAATGTTAGGAAACCGCTTGATGTGTCTAAAAGATAACTGCTAACACACTGATCACTAAGAATAAAGATTTACTTTGTAATCAGTTCCATGGAGAGGAACAACTCACCATATTATTTTGATCTCTAAGATTTTAGGCAAGCCCAGCAAAAATAAAGCCACAGATTGGTCCCCATTTAGTCAGAACAGAAATCACATCAGAACTGGGTTCGTGTTCAAACATGACAAATATATTAAATAAAAAGAAGGCCATGTGCACAAATCATCCAAGTCTGTCAGTAGCAAGGCCATCTCTATGACAGACCAATAAAAATAAATTAGACTTACAGCGAACGTTGAGGTGCTGCAGACCCGGTTCTCACAGCTCAGCCTCTGACTTTTCTCATCTGGAGTGGTGTTGGCCAAGAAGGCCCTCTGAAGGACACGCTTGGGGGTCTTAGTGAAAGAAAACGCCCTTGTTACCTAAATGGAACAACAAACAAGTTATGTGTTTTTGTTTTTAAGACATGTCTGTTAGTTTTCTTAAAAGTAACATGGTGGCTAATTTCATCATGAAGAAACCAACAAAAACTAGTTTGAGTCATGGTTCTATGAAGTTCTTACGACTAAAGGTGCACCGATTGCAGTTTCTGGCGGATCAATTATCTTTAATCACAGATAATTAAAGATATCTGTTAGATAATTCTAACTCTGGCTGATACTGTTATTTTTATACACAGCATTGAAGTTGCTAAGTTGGCAACAGTGGGGTGACTGCTAACCGTCCAGTGCAAAGGTAACCTGGTGAGTGGGGGGGCTGATTGTCAAACCTTTGTTTGGTAGATAAAATCGGCCGATCACTGATTACCAAAAATTAAGAAAATCCAGGACGATCAATTGATTGGCCAATCAGTGAACACTAGTTATGATTAACATAAATCTCCAAATCCTTGCAAACTGTTACAGTAAGCAAGGGTTTACTGATTTTGAATTTTTTTTTACTCCTCCAGTCAGACAGTTAAAGCTGCAGAGAAAACTGACCATCTCAGTCTTTTTATGAACATGAAAGAAATCCCTTCAAACAGATAAACATCTCAACCCTGTTAGTAAGGAGGTTCTATGATAGCAAGTGATGAACAATAACAGGATTTATGAACATATTTTGAGGTTTTTAGTAACTTTAATTAGTCATTCCCTTAATGTTTTGTAGAACTCTCTACAAAAACTGTAATAGTTCTGACAAAAGTTTTCCTTCCAGAAGCTTCTCAGAACAGTTTGATGGAATTCTGGATCATTCCTGCTGACAGAACTCAGATACATCACATATGTGATGTATCTGAGACAGGTTTATCGGCCATGTTTTATGTTGCTTTTGGAGTAATGGCTTCTTTCTTTCACAGTGGCCCTATGTCAAAAAATGAAGCAGTAAATTTGAACAAAATAACTTTCAATCCACAACCGCCCTAGTCACACCAATACTCCTTCCCCATTTCCTCTCAGACTCGATCCAGTCTACAAAAACAAAAATAAAAAACCAAAACAAATCATAACAGATAAAAACACTTTTCATATATGTGTGCACCACAGATGTGGACACTTAGCATAACAGCTCATGATACAACATTGGCGAAGATATCTATTTAAATGGACCAAGAACTTCGTTTAACTGATTCCTCAGAAGCCCAGGAGAACAGACTCTCCGTTCGGGTTTCAAGAGAAAAAGAAAAAAGAAAAAGATGGTTCAGAGATGAGGTTGAAAACTGCTGCTGAATTACAGCAAACCAAATAAGACGGGATGATGGGTAGGAATAAAGTTTAGGAGTTCACTCCCTAAGTTTAGATACTCACAGCAGAATGAAGTGACTTGATAAATTTAAGATCTATAACTTAATTTCATTGTTCATATGTAGTTAGTGAGGCCACAGTCAGTGGGTTTTTTTTTCCACTGTGGTGAGGCGGGTCTTGGTGTTGTCAATCACCTTGGCACTTCTCATGACACACTGTCACAACATGGTGACGGTTTTAGGAAATATGTAAAAAAATAAAATAAAATTCTGAATGGCATTAAAGCTACATACAACGCCATTCTGAACAGATATGATCAGACAATTTTTGGACCCAAGTAAACTGGTTATTACAGATTTTTGTCTGTACCTCACATGAAGATGAGAGGTGAAATGTCTAAATCAAGAAAAGAAAAAGCTGCAGATATTCAAACCCATTGTCTGGATTTTATTTATTATTAAAGGGATGGGCCTATTGTGACCTATGTATGTCGTGGACTTAGTAGCAGCTGCCAGCTATAGTCATAGGAATGAACTGTTACCTTTTTTGAGGTCTTCTTAATGGCTCTGGAAGCTTTGCTTAGTGTGCTGTCCATATCCTTAGTGGTGACCTGCAGTGAGTCTGGCTCTGTGCACTGAATCAGATCCTCCTGGTTACAAGACAAAAATGAACACAACTTTAATCTTAATCTGATCAATCTGAACCTGGAGGGTGTGATCAGTGGAGATGGCTACAGCAGAACCAACAGGAAAAGACAGAGCAGCAATGGGATGCAAGGCTGAGCTCACATCCAGAGGGAAATTTGTCTCTGCAGAGGCTTTTTAACCAGAGAAGCTCTGTCTTGTTGGTATTCACACTGCAACGCTGACCCAGTGAAAAAGAATTAGAAATGCAGCTGTGGGGCGACACAACAAATAGAGGACAACAACGCCCCCTGCTGCCTGCTCTGCTAAGTGCAGCAGCTTGATTTCATTTACCTGAGCCAGAACGCTTCATGTTTCAGTGACAGAAAGAAAAATAAAACTAAATAATTAGCGTAACAAAAACATAGACAGTTCGGTAGTCTAGATTATAATTCACACAAAAATCATTTATTCATTATATCAGATGGCCTCAATGTAACAGCTGTTGAGTTGTTTCTATGACAATTCAAACAGTATTCAAAAGTCTACATCCAGTTTGAGAAATGGAGCATTTCTGTTGATGCAACTGGAAAAAATAAAATAAAATGTTGCTGTTTTGTCAGCTCCCAGAAGCATGATCTTATGTCACACATACAAGGAATCAAAGAGTTTCCTGATCATTATCACCTATCAGTGTTTACAGAAAGTTCACCCTGTATAACAAAAGTCAACACACTAAATGCAGGGCTTCCCCCAGGGTATTGTAAGCCTGGCGGCCCGCCATGTTTTGCTAGGCCCCTCGCCAGGGTATGTGTTGCTTGTTTTTATTTTTAGAAAAATTTATAATTGGTGAAAAAATAAAAATCGCTTTTTTGGAGGGGATAAATCTTTAAGCCGGAGTGCAAGCGTCTCTGTTCTGAGCGTTTCACTCGCAGGACAGATTTATTTCTAAAAGGCTTATAATTTATGCATTTAAAGCCAGAGAGTGGACCAGTCACACAGCTGGCTCCTCTGCGAACTGCAGCTGCTTTATTAAGTTTACCTCAGCGCGGATCCCACGCGCCACCTTTCACTCGAACTGGACACAGGCTGACCTGTACGGATATTTACATCAACCCAGTGTGGGTAGCTATTTTTCTTTGGAGAACTCTATATCAAGATAAGAGTTTAAAACAAACCATGTTAGCTCTGGTTGCACATCTCTGTGAACAGCAGGAATAACTTGTACTCGCGCATCTGTTTGTAGCCATTTGAGCGAGTGGTGAGAATGATTTATCTTTGTGGACAGAATTATGTATGCCGTTTACATCTCAACACATTGCCCAGCGTGTGACTCTGTCTTCCCTGTAAAGTTTATGTCTATGGCCGGAGCATTAATGGTTAATGAACTGGCGCTAACCTCAGCATGCAGGTTCAGCCCATTGATGAGTTTTCGCGCTCGCCTCGTAGTCACGCATCACGTTGGTTTTATATTATTTTATTATTAGTATTATTTTTCCGGTTACACTATGCATCAAACCATACCAAATGCTTTTCCCACTTAGTCAGACAGAGTTAATGGACGCGGAGATCTGAAAATCTCTCAACATAAACTTGAGCAACAAAAACAGTTTCTGTGACTCTTATTAAAAACTCAACAAACACGAAATGTAAGAGCTACTAAAGCCACATTAGCAGCATTTAATTAAATCTCCTGTTTGTTCCGCATCTCTGCGCAGTCTGGTCCAAAGCTGTATGAGGCCTTGATCAGAATTTGACTTAGGGGCCCCTCTTGCTGCTAAAAACATCAGCACCTCTAACAGCTTCTAAGTTAGATTTAATCTGGGAGAAGGGCAGTAGTTTAATTTTCCAACCTAAAAAGCAATAAATTATAATTGTAGTTTACTAATTTGTATTTGTCAACTAACAGAGCTCAAACTCAAATATTAAATTCACAGCATCAGATTGTTGCTATGGTAACAAACCCATCTAACTATGAATGTTGTTCTATGAACTTTTACAAAGTAAACATGCCAGGTCCTTTAAATCTTACATGTAAATGTTAAACAATTTAAAATATTTTAACGTATATATGCTGAAACCATTAAATCAAATTCAGCAGCATTGATCATCTCAATAAACAAATGCTATATTTATATATCTGTGGTCTATGCCAAAATATCAGCATTTATGGGGCCCCTGAAGCCCTGGGGGAGCCATATGAAGACACTGACTTAATTTGAATTAAACAGAAGTGCAAATAATTGATATTCATAATAATTGTATTTTTTGATTAGTTGTTTTTAAGCCTAGTTGTGGATTTAAATAGCATTTCACTGGTGATGTTTCTCCGTAACATATAATTACAAAGTAATATTTTTACTTCTCCTATCTACTTAACATCTTTTAATACAAAAACACGGTGGACCGTCTCGGCGCCCCAACCACCGGGCTTAGCAAGTTTTCTGGGGGAAACCCTGAAATGCCACAAGAATGTTCTTCTGCTCCTTCTTGTGTCTGAACAGGCTGCAGCTGAACCTGCAGACTGCTTTGCAGTGAAATACTAGAGCCAAATCTGTGGAAATCTGCAGCTGGCCTTGAACATTTCCACAACTATTAAGACGGGCTCTAAAATACTGTCTCTTCCAGTATGACGTTAGAGTGAAAGAAAAAAACATGACATCAATTTGATTGTGAGAAAAACTTTTTCACTTTGAAGTGTGGAAAAACAAGTTGATGAGGATGAGTTAGTAAAGCTCCACTCTAGTCTCAGTGTGTCTGAGTTTTTCCTTCTTTTAATTTGTGTGTATGTGTGAGGGCGTGTTTTCGTGGGGGTGACATCTCACCGCATCAGCTCTGCAGATGGTGTTGGCAACATGACGACACAGAGTACGCAGCCAGTCACGTTTAACCGTTTCCTCTCCGGCCAGCTGGAAGCTGAACAACAAGTTCTCCTGTTCGGTGGGGGGTCGGACCACCAGGGCGAATGCATTTACACATTCTGAGGAGGAGGAGGAGGAGGAGGAGAGACAAACAGGAATAAGGAACATTCACATTGATACAGACTTTGAAAAGAAAAAGATAGTTGTTTGACCATAGGCTACACTTATCTTTAAGCACATTGTAACATAATACTTACAAAGCAAGATTTTAACCTATAATGGAATACATACCTGGAAACTAATGGAGTGGCCTAGCAGACCAAACAATTTCTAAGGCTAATTGTATCTTTAGAGTTAGATTAATGCATGTTCACACGAGGGGTTAATGCTTAATGTGAGTCACCTTCAGTGTCATGCAGATCCAGCACTCTGCGAATCTGTGAGAGCGGCATGAGAGCGATGTGCTTCAGCGGAGGGGGAGGCCTGGACTGCCCCACTGGACTTTTAAATGTATTGATCACTTTGTGACGCTTCCTGGCAATCTGCAGACACGCAGTTAAACAAACATAACAAGACAGCAATGCGAGAGAAAGAAAAACAGAGCCAACTTCAAAGTTGGCTCTCTGGGTGTGGGTGCAGCTAGGAGTGTGTGAAAAGCTGCAGAGGTTTACTTAATAAATCAATGACCCTTTCACGGAGGTAAACGACACGAGTCATTACTGTCACATTAATTACGTGGCCAGAGCAAAGACAGGGAGGACAAAAATCAAAACACATTATAGGTTGAGATGAAATCAACAGTTGCTAATGATTGAGGGGAGAAGCGAGGCCACCCACTGTGAGAGCAGCCAGTCTACATGCAGGCTGTGTGAAACAGCCTGTCAGGACGAACATGGAGAGCTCCGGCTGATTAGGAGGTGTCTCTCACTCCTGAATCAGCACAGCCTCTCAACTCGTCTTGTCCTTTCTGCTGACCTGTGTTAATTAACACACAGTTCCTGTGACCACACTGACAGACTGGATACACACGGGCTACTAAAGGTCAAACAGAAAAATACAACTGCTGTTATCTGAGCAAATAGACAACCAATCAGGCCCAGGAGGAGGAACTTAGCGCTACCAATCACCCTGATGACCCTCACATTGACCCCTTGCTTTCTGCTGCTGTACAGCAGGTTCACCTGTTAGAAAAATTATCTAACTCGTGCCCTTGTAAGGGCATGTCCACAAAAGGTTCCAGAACATCCTGTAGTAAAGGTCATTGGTCAATTCTTTGTGTGACTGTATGAAAAAGCCCAACCTCCTTCTTTGTTTTTTCTAATAAAAGAGCAGTGGGGTCAAAGAGCCGACGGAGTTGATCACAGACAGTGTTTGACCGCGGTTCTCCGCGTCTGGCTCAGCTTCCCTCTTCTGCAGAAAAGTAATTTGTGTCTCTGGTTGATTCTTTGCAGGTTAGGAACTAAAACAGACCTATCATCACCAAAGCAGAATCTGTTATGAACGCTAAGGCTAGTCAGCATGGCCACCAATGATGAACTGTTTTTCTGGAACAGTAAGTTGTTGTTCTGCCATTAGCACATTGAGCAGCAGTTTAAATAAATGTTAAAAAAAAATAAATAAAAAGGTACCATTTATTCAGCTTTTATGCAAGAAAAGTTGATTTAGGGTTTAATTGGGGAGAGGGCTACTTTAGCATCACAAGGTGCCAGGTGCTAACTGGCTGGTAAATATTCACATGGTTTCCACAAAACGCAGCAGTGCAACATTCTGGTATATATTCAACTGAAACAAAGTGAGAGAGAGAAAAAAAATCTTGTTCCTCGCAATGATAAAAACATCTCATTGGTTTGATCCTACAGCTGTCATTTTTGTTTCTGCTCATTAATTTTGTGTCATGTTGAAAGAAACAGCAGGAAAAATCCTTTAAAACTCTTTACAGACAGATGAGTAGGACTAAAACACTGGTCAGATATGACAACTTAATGGTAATGAAGTTCAGATTCATGCGTCATCACCTCCAGACAGTCGTTAAAGAGGAAGAGTGTGACGTGTTCGCCGCGGTCACACGGCTCGTCTCCCAGAGCGATGGTTTCCACTCGATGCACCAGGCTTCGATGGGATGACAGCAGGTTGGCCTGAGAACAGAACGGCAACACGTTGAAAGGTAAAAAAGGTCAAAAAAATGTCCAATTCTATACGTTTCCTGGAAACTATGAACCATATTTCACCACATTCACGCACACCACATCCATACATGCACATGTGCACCCCCACAAGCCCACTTTCTCACTATTCTCTTTATTTCACTAGGAAGCTGCAAGAAAGCAGGTGTTCATACAACTTTTGACAGGAACCTTTTCTGTTCCCGTGGGCAAACTCCACCCACACTGAGTGGACACTCAGCAGAAGTGGAGGAAAACATGAATGCTCTCTGCATGACTTATCTGCCTTGATTTTTGTCAGCGGGTCAATTTGATCCAGAACAGTATATGTGTCTCAAGTTCAATTATAAAGACCCTTGAAAAAAAATTCAAATTGTAATAAAAAAATTACGAAAGATCAATTTCAAGGATAATTCTTGTTTTTTTTGTGTGTAGGTTTTTTTCAAATGAGTAAATTGTCATCATTGATCCTTTATCTATGAAAAATAAAAAAAACATCATTGCACAAATATTGATTGAAATGGTTAGCATTGGAATTAATAATCAGATGCAAAAATGTTTTGGAGAATTTTTTTTTTTTTTTGTGACACTACTGCATGAATAAACATTCCACGGGTCAAACTGGCCCAGGAACATTATTGCTGTATCTCAGAAACGAACATAATAGGAGGATTAACGGACAGCTAGACGGCTAAATTACTGTATGATAGAAAACATGCCGGCAGCAGCAATCTGCAAACTTACAGGACATCCATCAACTTCATAGACAACATCAAAGATTTGCTTCTGGCCTTCAGTCTTCCTCTTGTCCTCATTGATGTGTCTGCAAAGTTGACAGAGGATAAATAGAAGAATGCCAGTCAGAAACTAGATAAAACAAATCACTTTCCATTTTAAACAGATTTGCATTCCAATATTTCCTTTAAACATAAAGAAATTTGCATTAAATTAATTGAATATCTTTCATCATCTACAACAAATACAATCTGGACATCGGATGGGAAATCCTCCCATTTTGTAAAGGTGCCACCATGCAGCAAAAACATCTGGAAACAGACATCTAACTCTGAACCCTCTTCGTGGGACAACTTCCACTAATGCATTTTGTGCTTGGAAACCAGACTGCATGTGTGAATCCAGTTATACGCCAAGGTGAAATAAAAAAGCAGGGGATCTCTGCTTTGTGCAAGTTTACTGAAAATGTAAAACATTTACAGTACATTTTGTTCCTGTAAAGCAGGATGTGTCGTCGTGGATACATTGTGACACCTTGTAAACAGAAAAGAACTGACAATTTCATTTTCTACACGATAATTTAAGCTTAGAAAAAGGTTTTTATTTGTAAAACATAATTACACACGTTACACTTTTAGTTAAAGTCTGCTTATAGATCTGAAGCGGGAAAAACCCCCAAAAACTAAGTGAGTTTCAACTTGCAAGTATGAATTATGACAAGATGTTTCTTCCTCTCAGAGGATTGGTCAGTTTAGCAATCCAATCTGAACAGTTTGGATGTGGCTGCCAGAAAGACACACTACTGGGTTGCAGCTCTAATAAAAGAAGGAACTTTTCATATCTGCACCTCTGGAAATTACAGAGTATAATATCCCAACATGATTTTCAAAACTCCTGCTTCGTCTTCTAAATGTTCTTTGCTTTTCGTACCACTTTTGGTACTAGGAATTACATATTTTCTCTCCAAAATTAAAATAAACTGGTAGAAGTTGATAATAGCTATAAAATGTATAACAAGTAACTTTTGTTTAGGTGAAAATAAAAATATTACATTAAAATAAATCTAGAAAACATGACGTTACAACTGCATCCTGCAGTCATGACATCATGCTTTTTTACAGCGTTTTATAACCACAACCTCATGGAGCATTGATCTGCAGAGAAACAGATAAAATGATAAAAACAAACTTAGATAATGGCAAAAGTCTTATTTAATCCTTCTTATGAGATATATTCTTTTAGTTTTATATTGGTTTTATTAAATAAAATCTGACCAAAACTTCACAGAAATAAAATTTGTACTAGAAAACAACTCATAGGCTCCTGGAAAATGTATATTATTACCTTAAAGTCTAATAAGCCATCTACTAATCATCAGCAGATGACTTCTAATCTTATTGGTCTAAATTATTTCAAAAACAGATGAAACAGCTGAAAAACGTTTAGCACACACAAAAAAAGTAAAAGGTCAGAGTTGTTTCAACTCACGTCATCACTTCCTTTAGGGACTCTATTGCTCTTTCCAGAGTTATCTTGTCTGGGTTGTCATCTGATGTGTGTTTCTTTATGTCTACAATTAGAATGAAAAGGGAAAGTTTGGTGAGAGGCGTGCAGGAGGAGACGGAACATCACAGCGACAGAGAGCATGCTCAGAAGAACAGACATTAAGTCAGCAAAGAGAACAGGCTGGTGGCAGGTGTGGAAGGCGATAAATCCAGAAATGAACGATAAGCATGGAGGTCAGAGGGAAATATTTATAGTGTGTGTGTTACCACTGAGGAGGAGTGCCACACTTGGCAGTCTCTGCACTGGTCTGATGAGCAGCTCTGCAAGCGTCTGCCTGCCGCACTCTGGCTTGGCCTGGTTGATCTGTTGGTTCAACAAGAGTATTTAAATCAACCTTCAATTAGGAAGACATGAGGAAAGCAGAGGAATCAAGTCAGCTTTTCCCAGAAAAGATTGAACCTGATGCCTAATCCAGCCACCACAGGATCAAGTTACTTACTAGTTCAGGACAATAGGAAATGGTATCATTATCCTGGATAACTGTTACAAGAGTAAGTCACCTTCATGAAGAAATTGAAAACTTTAAATGAAGAAATTCACTGTGAGAAGGCTGGCTGTGTGATTCAGCCAGCCAGTCTCCTATTTTATCTGAACTATTTCAATTATAGAGGGAAACAAGCAGAGAACCAAGGAACCCAGATCTGAACATGAAGACTGAGAGCAGGGCATGCTCCCTCATCTCCAGAAGCACGCAGCATTTAAAGACGTCCTCAAAGCAACAGAAACATGTTCTCATTTAGGGGGCTTGAACACAACAGGACTAAACCAAGTGAACAGACTCACCTTGAGGAAAGCATGGAAGCGGGCCTTCTGTTTTTCACATCGAACAATGGTCTCTTTGCTCATCTCAAAGAAGTTTACAAATGGGGGATAGGCCTTCACCAACTCTTTAGACTGAGCAAAGAAAAATTATCAACAAGTAGACATTAAAAAAATCCTGCTGGTACAGATTTATTGTATCATAAACAAATAAATACCACTAGAAATATTTCAATATTTGGTTAAAAACTTCATCTTACTGTTAAAAATCTAAACTCACGTATTTGAGAATAATGTCTCCAACACTTCTGCTTTCTGACCAGTCTGTGAGGAGCTCCTCAAGGTCATTCTGGAGAGATATTTCATCAAACATTCAGAAATTCCACAATCACCCAGGAAACAATTATACAAGCAGAAAATCTGGTTGACAATCAAAAACTACCTTTATTCTGGTGTGAACCTCGTAGATTTCTGGGATGCTACCAAAGATGGTCTTAATTTCCTCCTGGGCCAAGATGGGCCCTCCAACCTGGCCCTCTTTTTCTAATGGATGCTTGAAAAGCTGCAGAGATTATCAGAGAGAAGAGCATGTTTACAGCTGTGAGAAAGCTCCCACTCCCCTTCTTCTGTGTTTCACATCATTGTACTGATTTTAACATTTAAGGGAACCTGGAGAAACTCACTGACAGATCTGCATGTATAATGTTCACCCCACTGTTGCCAACTTATTCACTATATTTAGCAACCTTTCAGACAATAAATAAATCAGAGTCATCAGGCTTTTTAAAGATTGGTGAACAGCCAGGAGACTCTTACAGAGTGAAAAGCAAAACGTCTATTATGGAATTTTGTCTGCACTTGACTTAAAGATTAGAGGTGAAATGTTCATTCAATTGTGCATTTTTTCATAAACACAAATCACCCCTTGTTAAAATGATACATTTATTATAAATAGTACATATAAAAATTAACTTTAGTAAAGCAGAGCTCTGAACTTTGTAAGCCTTTTCAGACTAATGGATCGAAACACGAGGCTGATTAGAAGTTTGGGTGGGAGTTTAACTGATGTTGGAGTTCATTTATAATAAATAAACTGAACATTCCTGGTAGGCAACCTGGAATTAAGTGCCAGCTTCCAGGAAGCTGGAAACGAACCTGCAACCTTCCAACATGGGATCTCCAGTAGAGTAACCTCTGGTTATCTTAATCTGATATTAATATAAACTAATTATCTGAAAAATAATTTATGTGGGTTGAATAAAAATAACTGCAGGATACAATAATATTTGAAGGGAGAACTAAACTTTGCATCATACAAAATAAGCAGAGATGAAGTTGAATTATTTCTCAAAAACATGAACAAAAACATAAGCAGAGTTTTTTCTTAAGGATTCAGAGGAAAAAGGATCAGGGTCATGTTCTTCTTCACTGGGTTGTCTGTTGAGTTCCACCCTCCGCCCCCACCTGGTAGCCAGTGTGTAAAGAAGAGTTGGAGCTGCTAACAGATAACACCCACCTGCAGGACGGTGTTTAAGATGTCTACATAGTTGCTTTCGGTCTGATAGAGCTCCTTGGAGACCTGCCACCTGGCTGACTGCTTGGAAACCACTGGAGTTGAACTCTTGGAAGGTTTTGAACTCTCTGGAGGAAGACAGAATAGATTTTTAACAGGACAGACTTCCAGATGTCTTGTAAACCCTTTTTAATTAACAGAATTTCCAGGTTTCGCTTTAAGCCTTGTAATATAAAAAGAATGATGAAGTGTTCATATAGCCAGGGAGATGCAGGAGAATCACTTTGTTCTTCGTTTGGTAAGTTGTTTTTTCTTTCGATTGGCGGGAGCGGGGACGCATTTGCTTCCCGTGTTGATTTCCCTATTGCTGGTGGTAAGGCGTTAGCCGATTCCGACCAGCTTGTTTGCTTAGCCGTATTGGCTTGTATTGCAGCCGTTTTTGGGATTGCTTTTTCTTTATATTGTGCACCATATCTGACTTGTCTTTATTTTATTATTGTAGACGCTTCAGGCTTGCTTTTGTTACATTGTGCAGCCGGCTGCTTAAATTTTGTTATGTAACAGCTGTTTCCGGGCTTGCTTTTGTTTGCATTGTGCAGCCATGTTCGGCTTACCTATATTTTGGTACATAGCAGCCGTTTTAGAGCTTACTTTTTCTTTCAATGTGCAGCCGTGTTCGGCTTGCCTCATTGAGTGTTGCAACCGTGCTGGGCTTGTACTTTTTCCGTAGCTACGGTGGTCGTAGTGCTCCTTGCAGCTTTTTACGCTGCTGGGGAACACCTGGTGGCGTTTTCTGCTCGACCGGGTTTCCTGGCCTATTCACTCGTCGGCTTAAGTATCAAGAGTGGTGATTTCAGCTCAACCTGACCTAGTCCTGTGAGTGTGAGATGCTGGACGTGCCGTGCTGCAGAGCTTGTTTGGCCCCTCTCCAGTTGGAGGATGGGCATCATCTGTGTCCCTCTTGTTTGGGGCCAGATCACCTAAGAAAGGCCTTGACTGATGCGGCCTGCCCTAATTGTTCTGTCCTGCCCTTGTCCCTGCGTACTGCTCGTTTGGCTGACTTTCAAGGTGCCAGCCAGCCTGTGAAGCCTATGGCTCCTGAGGGCCTCTGCGGAAGAGGACCAAGAAGAGCTCCAGGGATTCAGAGGGCCTATCTGGGCAGATGGCCCATCTCACTTCTGAGCTGGAGGAGATGAAAGCGCTGCTTGAGTCCCTTAGGGACGGGCGTGGCGATGGCCTGACTGGAGACCCTAACCCAGGGCAGAGCATTGGTTCAGGACTCTCTCCTTTAGAAGACAATGTTATATCCCTGGCAGCATCTGGCACTGTTTTTCAAGATCAGTTTGACTCTGGCTCGCATCTGTCGCCAGCCAGTTCGCGTATCTCTTCCGGCTCGATAGAAGATGGTTCGATAGGCGCGCCTTGAGAACTGCTCTTGCTCGGTTGCAGCTGGATGCTCCACAGAACCAACCTGCGGCCTCCAGTGCTTTCTTTCGACACCCTACTACTAGGTTGGCCTTTATGGTTCCACCATCTGCCGAATATGTGAAGGAGGTTCATGCCTGTTGGGCAGACGCTAAGGCCTTTTCACGGCCGACTTCTGATGGCAGGGTGCGGCCCTGCCATCAGGGCCCATGTTTATCTTGCCCATGATATGCGCCCATGATAAACATGGGCGCATATGCCTTCTGTCAAACCTGCCATAGCATCAAACCTGCTATGGAGGAGGGGGTAAGAGACCCCCTCTTGTCTCTTACGCCTCACAAGCTCTTGTGAGGCTCCACAAGCCTCATCTTGTGGCGCCAGATGAGGCTTTGAGAGTTAATGCCAGGTGTCCTCGTCCTCAGTGTCGTGTGACTGATGATCTGCTCTGTAGAGCCTATGACTCAGGGTCTCGTTTGGAGCGACTTGGTAACTCATTGTCGCATTTATTACTGGGTCTCTCAGCCTCTTTGGAGGGCTTTGCGATTGATGCGCCTACTCTGGGGTTGATGGATGCATCTCTTCATGCATTTGCTCTTTTGTCAAGGGAAATTGGCCGTGTCCTGTCGACCCTTGTCCAGGCACGTCGCCAGGTTTGGCTGGCACAGTCTCCTCTAACCAAAGCCTGTACAAGGACCCTGATGAGCCTTCCAGTGGTATCTGGGGAGTTGTTTGGCTCTGCTGCGATTGCAGCCTTGGAACGGTCAGCCCAGGCTTCTCGTACTAGGCAGCAGTTGGCCGGCCTTCATCGCAGACAATTACAGCGTCCTGGTGGGAGTGCCTCTGTGTCTCTTTCGCCCACTTATCCAGCTCCGAGTACACCCTCCGTGCGGCAGCCATGGCCTGCTGCAATGCCTGCCCATGGCCAGTGGGATCTATCCAGGGGTCAGGCTCAAGTCGTTTCTCAACCCAGGCAATTCACTCTGCGACCCTCCTGCCCTCTTAAGGGCAGGGGGGGCTTGGAAATGACATCACCGAGCTGGCGGTGACCAGCTCAGTTGCTGGACCGCTTTCGTTTCCGATCCATGGGTGGTGTCTACACTTACCCGGGGTTGCACGCTACAGTCCCGCCGCCACCCTCCTGTTACTGGTCGAGTTGAGATGATGGTGATTCACGACCAGGTAAAGGCTCAGACTCTGAGCCACAAGATAGATGCCTTGCTGGCCAAGGGCGCTATATTGCCTGTCAACCCCCTGCGGGATCCAGGGGGCTTTTACTCAAAGTATTTTTTAGTCCCAAAAAAGACTGGTGGACTCTGCCCAATTTTGGACCTGAGAGGTCTGAATGTTTTTTGAAGACCATCCCTTTCCACATATTGAGCATCAGGGATGTGCTTCAGACAATCTCCCCAGCCAACTGGTTCACCTTGGTTGACTTGAGGGACGCATACTTTCATGTCCCGATTGCACCACATCATTGGCAGTTTCTCCACTTTGCATTTCAGGACAAGCATTTTCAGTTCAGAGTTCTTCCATTCGGTCTCTCTCTGTCCCCACGTGTGTTCACTCGGTGCGTGGCTGTGGCCCTGTGTCCTCTGCAGGCCAAGGGGTTGAAGATCCTGCCCTACTTGGACGACTGGCTCATCTGTGCTCCCACAGAAGCTCAAGCAGCTGGCTGCAAACACACACATATTACTCAATCACATAGACCCATTGGGTCTTCGTGAACCGGTAGAAGAGCAACCTAGTTCCATCTCAAGAGGTCACGTTTCTTGGAATCACGATGGACTCCCTCACTATGACTGCTCGCCCATCGCCTCAGAGTGTCGAGGGCATTCAGCAAATGCTACCCCCCTTTATTGCTTATCTTGTCTGTTGGGCAAGCTGACTGCTGCCACTACAGTAGTACCCCTGGGACTGTTGTCTCTGCGACCACTGCAGATGCCTAGTGTACGAGACCCATCTCGTACACTGCACCATCGCAGAAAACTGCTGGTGTCCTCTCATTGCCTCGCATCACTGGCTCAGTGGTGAGATGCAGTGTTTATGAAAAAGGGGGTTCCACTGGGCTCACTGCCGTGTCGACAAGAGGTTGTCTCTACCGACACATCCACCACAGGATGGGGGGCGTCGTGGCAGCAACAGATTGCCCGGGACACATGGTCTCTGCGGGAAAAACTGCAGCACATCAACGCCTTGGAGTTGGAGGCTGTGCAGTAGGCGTTGCAACACTTCCTCACAGACCTGCGCAAAAGGCATGTCCTGGTGAGGTTGGACAATACTTCAGTGGTTTTTCATATCAGCCATCAATGGGGAACACGGTCGAAAACATTGCTGAGGATGACCCAAAGGCTCTTGGCAAAAAGAGGCTGCCCCTCTTTTTGCCAACCTGAGGGCAGCCCACATTCCAGGGGTGCAGAATGTTCCGGCCGATGTTCTGTCTCGGGGATGCCCACCACCGGGGGAGTGGAGGCTCCACCCAGAGGTAGTGGGGGTCATTTGGGAGGGGTACGCAAAAGCAGCTATGGATCTCTTTGCGTCCGAAGACTCAACACATTGCCCACTTTGGGTTTCCCTGGTAGACAATGCCACTCCCCTGGGTCAGGACACACTGGCACACGACTGGCCGAGAGTGCTGCTCTACGCTTTTCCACCGCTTCCCCTGATAGGCCCAACACTCCTGAGAGTCCTTCAGGAGGGGCATCAGGTCCTTCTAGTGGCCCCCCCGGTGGCCAGGGAGAACCTGGTTTCCACTGCTGCATGGGCTCTGTTGCAGCTCTCCAATGCTTCTTCCCCACAGGAAGGACCTTCTGTCACAGCTGAGGGGTCAGATCCTGCATACCAATCCAAGTCGCCTCCGACTCTGGGTTTGGCCGCTACG
This sequence comes from Xiphophorus maculatus, assembly GCF_002775205.1. Taxonomy (NCBI): domain Eukaryota; kingdom Metazoa; phylum Chordata; class Actinopteri; order Cyprinodontiformes; family Poeciliidae; genus Xiphophorus; species Xiphophorus maculatus. The sequence continues at coordinate 28,994,942 of NC_036451.1, forward strand.
GGCCATGACGGAGACATCAGACATACAATGACTAATGCCAGGGCCTCTTCCACATGACTGGAAGGGGCTCTGGCACGACTGGAAAAACCTTCCACCCATAAGTGGAAGGTTTTTAGCAGCTGGTGTCATGCAAGACATGACGACCCAGTACACTGTCCTGTTTCTGTTATTTTAACCTTCCTTCAAGCACTGCTTTTTCAAGGTCGGTCTCCATCCACTCTGAAAGTTTGTTGCTGCCATTTCTTGCTGGCATACGGTGGTGAGTGGAGAAACGTTAGGCCCTAACAATGATGTTTCCTTGTTTCTGAGAGGTGCTTGATGTTTGCACCCTCCCACACGCCCTTTCGTGCCTGTGTGGGACCTCTCTCTTGTCCTCACTGCCCTGCGATCTCCTCCGTTTGAGCCATTGGCAGAGGCGAGCCTTGAGTGTGTGTCCAAAAAGACAGCTTTTCTCCTCGCCATGGCTTCGGCGTAGCGGTTGGATGAACTACAGTACAGACCCAAAGTTTGGACACACCTTCTAATTCACTGGGTTTTCTCTATTTTCATGACTATTTATAAGGCAAGAAATCCCACTTATTAACCTGACAGGGCACACCTATGAAGTGAAAACCATTTCAGGTGAATACCTCTTGAAGCTCATCAAGAAAATGCAGAGTGTGTACAAAGCAGTAATCACAGCAAAAGGTTGCTACTTTGAAGAAACTAGAATATAAGGGGTATTTTCAGTTGTTTTACACTTTTTTGTTTAGTGTACATTTCCACATGTGTTATTCAAAGTTTTGATGCCTTCAGTGTGACTCTACAATGTCAATAGTAAAGAAAATAAAGGAAACTCATTGAATTAAAAGGTGTGTCCAAACTTTTGGTCTGTACTGTACATGCGTTGTCTGTTCACGAGTCCTGTTGCTGTTGGAACCCAGCTGGTTCTGGGTAAGGTGGCCTCATCTGCGAGCCACACTGTGCCCCTCCAGCTTGTACGCCTTGATGCAGATGGGCCTGATGAGCCTCTCTGCCCTGTTCAGGCACGGGAAGCATATGTCAGACTCACAGCGTCTCTGTTGCAGTCTGATAGTCTGTTTGGTACGCAGGACCCCGCAAGGGGCAGGCCCTTTCTAAACAGCGTCTTGCACGTTGGATTGTGAACGTGGTGGAACAAGCGTATGTTCTACAGGGTCGCCAACGCCCTGCTGGTGCATGGTGCCATTTCACCAGGAGCATTATTGTGTCATGGGCCACTATGACTGGGGTCACTCTGGAAACTATATGTGCAGCAGCCTCGTGGTCATCCCCAAATACCTTTACTAGGTTTCACAGGGTTAACTTGGCCGCCTTTCACCCATTTTTGGGGATCTTATCCCGGCGCGCATCATCATCCCAGTGAGGTGGGCATGTTTTTGGGGTTGTTTCTTTTCTGTGTGTGATTCCTCAGGACTCTGTTGGTAATCGTCATCCAGTGCTTTAAACACCGCCTCTGGGGGTCAGGAGGGATGAAATAGAACAAAAGATATGACTGTAACTACGGTTCTATTAATCCCGGATGACCGCCAGAGTGCTTGGTCCCTCGGAATCATCGTGTTTCGCGAGAAGTTTAAGGGACTGAGCTGTCATTGTCTCGTGACTATATAGACTTACCGGTGTCACCGGGAGTCACACGTGACCATGTTGGTATAAGATTCTCGACCTGTGCATGCGCAAGAGTGATCATTCAGTGCTTTAAGCACCGCCTCTGGCAGTCATCCGGGATTCATAGAATTGTAGTTACAGTCGTAACTTTCGTTATCCTGAGTCATCTTTGTAGTTATGCTTCTACAGGCTCAGGCTGCTTTCTTCTTCTTCTGCTCTCCAGTTTGCATTATTTGCCGTTTCTTCAAATGTTAACTGTTATGTTTTCCCTCAGTTATTTTTCTCTCCATAGAAGGTATATCTGGTCTTGCATTCCGCTTGGCTGAGATTCCTTCCTGGAGGAGGACATCGGCTCAGATAATGCTGCATCAACCAATGGTGCCTCCTCTCCAACTTTAACTTTTTACTCATCGTTAACATAAAAAGTAATTGTAGGAGCCATATATACATTTTTGGAACCTAATACAAAATGTTATTTGTGTTTGTGTATTTCCTCTGTTATTTGAAAAAGATAAGCGTCTTAACTGTATTGTGTTTGAGCTTATGACATGGTGCCTTTTGATTGGTTAGTGACTAATTAGTTTATCCAAGACGAAAGTACTTGCTCTTTGTAGAAGTCTGGCACCTGGAGAGTAACACAGTCTTTTGACCGTCACTTTCTATTTGTTTTGAATCTGTTTGTTATTTTTATGTTCTTTTAAGTTCAGTAAAGACTGAAAGATGACCGTCGGATTCAAGACCTCTTTTTTCTAGAAGAAACGTGTCGCGTATGAAAGAGCTTTAAGGGGCTAGACTAGTGAGAGCTTGCGCACTTACATCAAGTCAAAAGACTATTTTCTCATGGGAGGACTCCTTCAAGACTAAGTAAAAATGAAAAGAGGACTTACAGACGAACGGAGATTCAATTCTGAGGGAAACGACGGAGTTGAAATAATACAATCCGTAAGTACTAAGTTGTTATCAAGGGCGACAGAAGCTTCCCCGGCATCAGCTCGGTTGCTAAGCTAACTTGCTAACTAAGCCAGCACGTGTCAACTAGATAAATCCCGTGAACTACGGATAAGAAATCCTGCACATAAAGAAACTCTGTCACACATGTTTGTGAACTTTTTAGAAGAGTAAGAAGCTGTTTGGAGACTCACAATTTATGTGTGAAGATTTAAAGTAAAGTAAAAGTTTGCGCAGGTTGGACAGAAGAGGGAGCCAAAGCCCACAGAACGAGCTCGAGATGACAAAATCACTAGATTAAAAGGAGAAAGAAGAGGAAAGCTGTCACAGTTGACAAAAGAGAAGAATAACATTGAAAGATTGAAACAGAATGAATGCAATACTGATTTCATGAATGAAGAATATTTTCCAATGTTTGTCAATTGTCTGCGAGAGTATGAACGCATTAATTACGAACTATGTGAACTGATAAGTGAAGATGATAAACGTGAAGACCAAGAGAAGCCATGCTTACAGCATTCAAGAAAGAAAAGGAATGCGAGCCAAATTTCCTGATCTTGTAGAGTTCATCTATCAACAAGCAAAGGTTGCTAATGATCGGCTTTTTGGAGATATTCTTGATGTCACACCAGCTAACCAGAGCAGCTCAAAGAAAAAGTCTGACCAACTAAAAGGCCTTTCAAAGAGAAGCAGTTTTGCCGTGAATATATCCTGCACCGAAAAGGATACCATTAAGAGTCAACGTGATATAACAACTTCTTCAGTCAAGACCATCAGTGCTTTTCAAAGTCCATGTCTTTATTGTAAGAACAGCCATGCTTTGAGTGTTTGTAACAAAATTAAAGAAAAGGCTTCGAAAGACAGAATACAGTTTCTGAAGTCACATGGTCTTTGTTTTGGATGTCTAACTGCAGGTCATCTATACAAAGCTTGTAGAAAAAAGGCCTCATGTTCCGAGTGTTCTTTTAAGCACCCAACTATTCTACATGTGGTGAAGCAGAATGTTGTGTCAGAAGAAAACGTGGTTGACAACCCACAAAACACAAGCGAAGTTACAAGTGCTCTTGTGTCCACTGGAGCCAAAAAAGGTGAAGTCACTGGGGCCGGAGAAAATGAATGCATACTTCCCATTGTGCCTGTGCAGATAAGACACAAGAAAAACAGAACCATCATCAAGACATATGCATTCCTGGATCAAGGTAGCACAGCAACTTTTTGCACTGAGGATCTGGCCACAAAGTTGAATGTACGAGGAAAAAAAGAAAGAAATCCTTCTTCGAACAATGACACAGGAACAGAAACTCTGTAGTTATGTCCTTACAGATTTAGAGGTTTGTGGACTTGACGAACAAGACTTCATCATGTTGCCAGATGTGTACACTCAACCAGACATTCCTGCAACAAAGGGTAACATACCAAAAGAGCAAGATTTGGAGAGATTGCCTTACCTGAAACAAGTTCATCTTCCAAGACTAGAGTCAGATATTGGACTTCTCATTGGTGCTAATGCGCACAAGGCTATGGAGCCATGGAAGATTGTCAACAGCCAGAATGACGGACCATATGCCGTGAAAACAGCCCTAGGTTGGGTGGTAAATGGACCAGTCAGCAGATGTCAAGATAGTGAATCACGTGTCACTGAAAAACAAGATTTTCTTGTCAATCGTATATCTGTATTGAACATTGAAGACATGCTGGAGAAGCAGTATAATGCAGATTTCCCAGAGCGACAGTATGAGGACAAACAAGAACTGTCTCAGCAGGATAAGCAGTTCATGCATGCTGTATCTACATCAGCGCAATTCATCAATGGTCATTATTGCATCAAGTTGCCTTTGAAAAATGACAATGTGATATTGCCACGCAATCGTGGTATTGCTGAACAAAGGCTTAACTCTTTGAAGAAGAAGCTGAGTAGAAATTCAGACTTTTGTCAAGACTACAAAGCTTTCATGGACAACATATTGAAAAAAGGTTATGCTGTAAGAGTCCCTGAAGAACAGCTGAGTCGCAGTGATGGTCGAGTATGGTTCATTCCACACCATGGAGTGTACCATCCAAAAAAGAAAAAACTGCGAGTTGTGTTTGACTGTACCGCTTCTTACCAGGGAGATTCATTGAACGATCAATTACTGCAAGGACCTGATCTCATGAACACTCTTATTGGAGTTTTACTCAGATTTAGACAGGAGCCCGTCGCCATGATGGCAGATATTGAATCTATGTTCTATCAAGTCAGAGTTCCAGACGAAGATGCAGACTTGCTGCGTTTTCTTTGATGGCCAGATGGTGACGAAACTAAAGAAGCGGCAGAATACAGAATGTGCGTGCACCTGTTTGGAGCCACGTCATCACCCAGTTGTGCTTCATATGCACTGAGAAGAACTGCTGAAGATGGAAATACAAATACATCAGCAGAAGCGACACAGACAGTTCTGAAGAACGTCTACATGGATGACTGTCTAAAGTCAGTGCCAACAGAAGAAGAAGCAAAAGAACTGATGACATTGTGTGAAAGTGGTGGGTTCCGTTTGACTAAGTGGATGAGCAATAATAAAGCTCTGTTGTACTCCATTCCTGACAGTGAAAGAGCACCTGTTAAAGATTTGGATTTGTAACACAATAAGCTTCCTTTAGAACGAGCTTTGGGCGTGCAGTGGTGCACAAGTTCTGATAGCTTCAAGTTCAAAGTTCAGCTGCCAAACAAGCCATGCACAAGAAGAGGCATTTTATCTGTTGCCAGCTCTGTGTATGATCCTTTAGGATTTTTGGCACCACTTCTTCTACCTGTTAAACTTATTCTGAGAGAGCTTTACAAAGAGAAGCGGGGATTGGATGAAGAAATCTCAGAACAGTCAAGCCGGACATGGCTAAGATGGTTGTCAGATCTCGACAAGCTTTCTGAACTCAGTATGAGCAGATGTGTAAAGCCTGCTACATTTGGACCCACAAAGTCTGCACAAATTCATCTCTTTTCCGACGCTAGCCAGGATGGATATGGAGTTGTGTCATATCTTTTGTTGACTAATGAACGAGGTGAAACACAAGTGTCATTCCTGATAGGTAAATCCAGGGTAGCACCTCTTAAACAAATGACAATTCCCAGAATGGAATTAACAGCAGCAGTGATTGCAGTCAAAGTGGATCGGATGCTGACAGAAGAACTTCAACTACCACTGAAGAAATCAGTCTTCTGGACCGACAGTACCACAGTACTGAGCTACATTGAAAATAACAGCATTCGCTTCAAAACGTTTGTGGCAAACCGGATCTCTTTGATCAGGGAACTGACAGACCGATCTCAGTGGAAATATGTGTGCAGTTCACAAAATCCAGCGGATCTGGCATCAAGAGGTTTGAAAATTGAAAGCTTCATCAAAAGTGTAAGTTGGTTTCAAGGACCAAGTTTCCTGTTAAATGAAGAGCATTGGCTAAAACAACCTAAACATTCTAGGCTAATGGAACAGAATGAAGTAAGAACAACAGTTGCAACGACGTGTGCAAAACCATGGAAAAACGATGAGACAATGAGTCGACTTATCGAGCATTATTCCAGCTGGCATAAGCTCAAAAAGGCCGTTGCCTGGATTTTGCGCCTGAAAGAGACTCTGAGATACCCGAGTAAAAAGAGAAAGAAACTGTACTAAAGGTGCAGCAATCTGAAAAAGATCCAGAGAAAGTTGAGATTTTAGTTGAACAACAGATGATCACATTTAAAAGAAAGTTGGAAAAGAAAATGCTCACTGTTGAAGATTTGTCCAAAGCTGAAACAGAGTTGGTCAAGTTCAGTCAAAGACAAACTTATGCAGTTGAAATCAGAACTTTGGAGCATGGAAGCGCACAGGTGGGCAGAACCAGTTCAACCTCCAGATTAGATCCATACCTACAAGATGGTGTTTTGAGAGTAGGGGGACGTCTGAATAGATTGAAAATGCCAGAAGAGACCAAGCATCCTGCCATTCTGCATAGACATCACAGAATAGCCAACCTCATTCTGCATCATATTCACCAAGTGACAGGACATGGTGGCAGAAATCATGTTTTGGCCAGAATGCGACAAAAATATTGGATACCAGCAGCCAATACAGCTGTTAGAAAGGTAATCTCGGAGTGCAACCTCTGCAGAAGACTGCATGCAAAACCAGGGCAACAAAAAATGGCAGATCTGCCACCCGACCGTCTGCTTCCTGATAAACCACCTTTTACCAACACAGGTGTGGATTATTTTGGTCCTTTTGAGGTCAAAAGAGGGCGTGTCAAGGTCAAACGTTATGGAGTGCTTTTCACATGTCTAACTGTCAGAGCTGTACATATTGAAGTTGCCCAGTCACTCGATACAGATTCATGTATTAACACTCTGCGTCGTTTTCAAAGCAGAAGAGGACAAGTTTCCATCATTCGCTCTGACAATGGAACAAATTTTGTTGGAGCAGAGAGAGAGTTAAAGGAGGCATTGAAAGAGCTGGACCACTCTCGCATTAATGACGCCATGATGCAAAAAGGAGTACAGTGGATTTTCAATTCACCTGCTGCATCTCATCATGGAGGAGTCTGGGAACGTCAGATACGTACTGTTAGAAAAGTCATAAGTTCCGTTGTTAAGCAACAGATACTGGATGATGAAGGACTGCAGACTCTTTTATGTGAAGTTGAGAGTATCATTAATGGAAGACCCTTAACCATGAACACAGACGATCCAAATGATCTTGAGCCTCTTACGCCAAACCATCTGCTTCTGCTGAAGGGACAACCTATCTTTTCTCCTGGTACGTTTGTCAAGGAGGATGTCTATTCTCGCCGTCAATGGAGACAAGTCCAGTATATGGCAGATTTGTTCTGGCGAAGATGGTCACAGGAGTACCTGCCTCTATTGCAGGAACGACAAAAATGGCTTGGCCTAAAACGAAACTTCAAGGTCGGAGATGTCGTACTAGTTGCTGATTCATTCTCTCAGAGACATTCTTGGATGTTGGGTAGAATCGTCAACGTCATGCCAGACTCCAAAGGAACGGTTCGGAGCGCAGAAGTCAAGACGAAGACAAGCATCATCCAAAGGCCGATTACAAAATTGTGCTTATTGCAAGGAGAATGAAACAATAGAGAATTTATTAAAAGATTGTTTTTGTAACCACGTAAAAAAAACAAACAAAAAAAAAACAAGGTTTTGTTAAGGTATTTGACTATTTATGGCTCCATTTTAAGTTGAGTTTGTAATTGAGATGCTAATACATAGTCAATTAGGGGTCGGAAAATGTAGGAGCCATGTATACATTTTTGGAACCTAATACAAAATGTTATTTGTGTTTGTGTATTTCCTGTTATTTGAAAAAGATAAGCGTCTTAACTGTATTGTGTTTGAGCTTATGACATGGTGCCTTTTGATTGGTTAGTGACTAATTAGTTTATCCAAGACGAAAGTACTTGCTCTTTGTAGAAGTCTGGCACCTGGAGAGTAACACAGTCTTTTGACCGTCACTTTCTATATGTTTTGAATCTGTTTGTTATTTTTATGTTCTTTTAAGTTCAGTAAAGACTGAAAGATGACCGTCGGATTCAAGACCTCTTTTTTCTAGAAGAAACGTGTCGCGTATGAAAGAGCTTTAAGGGGCTAGACTAGTGAGAGCTTGCGCACTTACAGTAATCCTACATTAGTTCATCTGTTTTTGCTCTGTCTTCTCAAACCTCCAGTTGGCCATGGCAGATGGCCACTTGTATTGAGCCAGGTTCTGGTTCTGCTGGAGGTTTCTTCCTGTTAAAGGGAGGTTTTCCTCTCTACCGTCACTACATGCTTGCGTGTATGAAGGATTGTTGACCAGCGACAGTGATTATCTGCTGTTGCCATATGCTCATCATACTGATTGATAGCCAGGATTAACTGGTATGAATGTGTGGTTGAACTTATATGACTTTTTGTAAAGTGTCCGATGACGATATTTGATGCCAATTGGTTGCTATAAAAATAAACTGAACTTCATAAAAACACAGGTTCAGTCAAGAACTTTGTTGAAGTTGGAAATTTAATGGCGCAGTTGGTAGCACTGTTGCCTTGCAGCAAGAAGGTCCTGGGTTTGAGTCCCGGCCCGGGGTCTTTCGGCATGGAGTTTGCATGTTCTCCATGTGCATGGTGGGTTCTCTCCAGGCACTCCGACTTCCTCCCACAGTCCAAAAACATGACTGTTAGGTTAATTGGTCTGTATAAATTCTCCTTAGGTGTGAATGTGTGTGTGCATGGTTGTTTGTCCTGTCTGTCTCTGTTTCCCTGCGACAGACTGGCGACCTGTCCAGGGTGACCCCGCCTCTCACCCGAAATGTTCGCTGGAGATAGGCAACAGCACTCCTCTGGAGTAAGAAAGAATGCTGTAAGAAAATGTATGGATGGAAATTTAAAGGAAAACCTGGGAAGAAGGGTGGTTGGATCTGAAATACCCAGGGAATTTAAGTCAGAAAATCCATGTTTTCTGGATAACGATCTCTAAACGTACTGTGACACATGGCTGTTGGCTCATCACAGACCGAACCTGAAAACAGAAGCTAACCTGCACACGTTCCTTGCTGCTGATTTTCAGAGGTTTGCCGACCAGCACTCCGGTGGGACCTTTTTCTCCTTCTTTCCCTGCCTGACCTAGACCTCCTTTCTCTGGTTTTCCTTCTTCTTATCCTTGCCCTGGTCACAGTACTGTCCTCTAATCTGTCTTCTGGAATAAAGAGGGGTGGTATGATTCTCTTATGACAGTGAAAAAATGCGCATAGTTGTCTGAGTTATTTCATGTTCTCCTCTGGGTGAGGAAAAGGAGCATATTGGTGTGGTTCTCACCTCCTAATGCCTTGCAGGTTTCAGGGGTATTGGAGATGTCCAGCAGAGAGCCAATAGACAGGGAGTGTTCTGCTGATGGCCTTTTACGTGGTGGCGGAAAGGGGGAGATCTCTGTTTCCTTGGTGAGCTGAGCGAGGGTGTCCCTGAGACGCCGGCGTTTGCGGTTGGAGGTGGGGGTGGTGAGGGACAGCAGGGACACGGCTTTCTTCATGGTGGGACTGTCGTTCTGCAGCACAGCAGTACAGATCAGCAACTTGTCGGTCTACATCTGGTCATGCATTTATATTGTGGCAACGAGTTCTTTTCTACTGTTTATTTAAGTGTGTGAGAAGTTAAACATACTCACCTTTTCATACAGGTACATGGACTCTCCAGCTCGAGCGTCCATCTGAATGCTTCCCCAGAACCACTTCAGCACAGAAACGGTCATTAACAATGTAGACATGAACAACCAGACCACAGTACTCAGCTCATTACAAACAGGAAGAATGAACAGTTTGCACTAAATGTGGTTTAACAACAGGATCCTGATACGGTTGTAGCGAAGAAAAGAAGTTAATAAAGCTTTTTTTTTTAAAAGATGTGATAGAATCTTAAAGGACTTGGCAAAGGACTAGAGATAAACAGATCTGATATTTTTAAGCGTACTGTACTGGTGCAGAGTTGTCAAATAAATTTGTAATTCAGTACATTTATGTTTGGGTTTAAAAAAAAGAAAGTCAATTCAGCTCTAGTTTTCTGAATGAGAATACATCTGTTGTATATTAGACTAATTCAAAGACGAAAAGGAGTCGGATGGATTATTCAGATAAACTTTAGTGAATAAAAAAAGGGATGAACGAATCGTACATAATAATATACGACAGTGTAGGCATTCAGCTAACATAGCTCTTTTCTCGGAAAACCAACGGTCCTAAGTACACTTCTTCCTCCAACCTCAAGTTCTTCTTCTATTAGTTCTAAAGCATCATGGGATATAGAGTCCATTCTGTTAAAGGTCCACAATAGTCAGTTTTGAACCAGATACTAACTATCAAATGCTAACTAGATTTATGAAACAACTGCAACTAAAGTAGTTACTTATATTAAATTGTAATATCCCAAATAATAAGTCTTAAGCAAATCCTGCTTAAACCCAAAACAAATTCTCAACAACATAGGCCAATACTAAACCTCAGATATCGGTATCGGAAGTGAAAATAGTGAGCTGGTGCATCCCTACAGAGAACTTGTATCCCTCTCTCATCTCCCTCAGTTGGTTTTCCCCTTTATGTATTTTCGTTAATAATTGTGGAGATGAAAAGTCATAAAAATTGTAAAATCTCATGTATAAATTTAACAAATTGTTTTCAGGAGTTGAAATAGACTGGCAACCTGTCCAGGGTGACCCCGCCTCTCACCCACTAACCGCTGAAGATAGACACCAGCACGCCTCTCGTCCCCACAGGGTAAGTGTGTAAGATAATGGATAGATTAATGTTTTCCGCAAATGTTGCATTGCAGTGTGTTTCAAAGTCAAATTAACTATGCAATCAGTTGATTACTGTAGAGAATCTACAGTAGACTGAGTAGAATTTTTTTACTAAATTAGACTTTCCATTGAAGTAATACACAGAAATATTAAGAGCTCACCTCCTGTTTGACAACAAAGAGTTTCTGGGAGGGAGACACTGGCAGATCCTTCACAGAGTTCTCCTCCACCACCATGTGTGTACATTGGTCATCTCCAACCTCAGCATATTGGCCACCTGTCACACACACCGCCAGGGAAATCCATCCATCAGAGTAAATGATGAACCTCTGAAGGTATCAAACTTCTAAATGCTGACTATATGCTTAAGCTTCTACAGGAACATGATAACCTCAACTAAAACTAATTCAGAAACTGAATGCAGACACCAAAACATTTATATATTCAATATTAAAAATAAGATGAATTTCAGAAAGGAGCTTCACTGCTTTCTTTTCCCAAATCAGTAGAAATGTTATTTAATTTACTGCTGCTAGTGACACTTTACTACATTTACCAATAATGTAACTCTATCATATAGTTTTCTAAAACTTAAGGAGGTTCTATTGAACTCTATCCAGTGCTATGAGCCACACTGGTACTGTAGTCACCTCTGGAAGACAGAAAAGTTCAGGTTTTTATCAAAAGTGAACATTTTTATGAACTAATGATCCACCAAGTCAGCCAGATGTGGTTCCACCTTGACAACGGAAAACCAAACGGCAGCATATTTATGTTGACTGCCCCTAGTAATCTGGAGAACTTCAGTTTTCTGGAGCAAGTTTGCAGCGTTTTGTGGCATTTACCTTTTTGCTACTTTCTTCTGTGTTTGCAGCATTTTTCTGTTGCATTTGTTCTTCATTTTTTGTGTTTTGTAGTTTGCATCATTCACATGCTTGCAGCTCATTTTGCTATTTGCTTGACTGTAGATAGTATGAAAGTCAGCTTCTACAATATCCTACTTTAGACTTTATGGTAAAGATATCATGTGTGTAATGAGAACTGGTTATGCTGACTTCACCGTCAGAAACACACAACTTTGTAGTTCCTGAGTAAACCATAATGTCATGTGATACCAGGTGGCAAAAAAAAAATCATTCCCTAAAACATTTTTCAAACCAGAAGTTGTTTCTGAAATGATTTTTACTTTATCCAGTAGCACAAAGTACTTAATCTGAGAAAATACTTAAATAATATCTTTGGTGACATACTATATTGTTTGATTAACCCATTAAAAAATTAAATAAAATAAATAAATTTAAAGTACAACTTTGCTAAATGTAAGGAAGTAAAATTTACAGGAGAAAAAAAAACACCTCCATATGAATTAAATCACTAACCATGTTTAAGAGTTCTCTCCTCCATGTTGAACTTCTCTTCCTCTGAGAAACCCAAAAAACTGAGGATGCAGTTCTGGAAGGGAGGGACTTTGAACTCTGTTCGGAACTCCTCATCATTGGCATGAAAATGACTTAATGAAGAATGAGAGAAACAAGGTTGCTCAGGAATGTCTGTGAAACACATTTTCAGCATTTATGTTTATTTTAATCATATGCTGTTTTAGATTAGCGAGCAATATATGTGCACTAACGACGGTACTGGCAGATAGTCAATATTTACAACAATGATGTCGGTCTGATAAATAAAACTCAATAATAACAACTGATATTTATTACTATTTTGTTGATTGTTTCTGGATGGGGGAGTTAGTCACGTGATATTTGTTTGGTCATTTGACAGTGATAGAGCAAAAGATTGTAGGGTGTTTAAATGAAGCAGAGAAGAATTGGGGAAATCAGCATTGTGTGGTTGTTTTTTGCAAGGTGACAAAAGAGTATGGAAGTATAATATCAGTAAAAATCAATTAGTGGCCATTATATAATTATTAATGTCCTCTTTAGGCCCAAATTTTCATAAAGGTGCATCTCTACTTTATATTGTGGTGTTAAGCGCAAAAGAAACCGGTTTACACACCAGAGTAAACTGGTACTTCATACGGTAGTCTTTTCATCTGCTTTCAGGATGTTTAGGTTTATTTCGATACTGGCCATTGCCTTCCTGTGCAACTCTGCTCAAAAAAAAAATTCTCGCTTCCAGCACAGTCTGGGCATTCTCCTCTTTACTTGGATTGTCTCTTGTAGATTTTTTGACCAGACTAATCAGCAAACAGAAGGACAAGTTGTGACAATGATGTTGATTTTCTTTCCTGTTTTAAAATTGTAGTCTGCCTATAGTTTTAGCAATGGCAGCAAAGGAAGAGAACGAAGATGTTCAGTCCATGTTTGTCACTCATCCAAATACTGAACTAACATTAACAAGCACCTTGCTCAGATCAGCACTTCCCTCTTCACAGTGGAGGATGGATGTTTACAGCGCAGGACATTTCCGGTAAGCTTCATAACATTGTACTGACACATTACATATATCACAGGCAAACATTAGCAAGTGGGTAAAATTTAAAAGTTCCACGGAGTCCTCGGCTCCAGGAAGCAATTGTTTGTCAACAGCCAAGAGCCCAGAAAAAGCAGATAGTGTAGGACAAGTTACTGGTTTTTCCCAGGCTAGTGGTGTTAAAGAATGATGTTTTACTCACACATGGTCTCTTTTTTCCCATGCCTTCTGTATCCAAGATGGAGAAAAAATGGGAGTTCCCATACACACCGCTAGCTGAGACAATACAGAGAAGAAAAAAACCATAAGCTACTGGTGTAGCTCATTATAACGGCTTCTGGTTTTGTTTCATGCACCATAAGCACAACAACTTTCTCCTCCAGGTGCAAAACAGAAAGAAGAATAAAAACAATTTCTGGAGATAAATGATGGTTAATTTATCTTCAGAAAACGTTACCAACTACCATTAGTACTACTGCAGGTGAAAAACTATATATGATGCATTGATACCTATGTAATGATTGATATCTAACAACAGCACCGTATAAAGAAGAAGTACCGATCAAAATAAAAGTCTGGTGATGTCAAGAAAGTGTCAAATATACTGAAGGAAAAAACAGACTTAAAGACCATTACTCTAAAGTCCTGGAAAGTCTTGAAATATTTTAAGGAAGCTAAGGCAACTACACTGCTGTGGGTTACTTTTTAAAAAGTTCCTATTTGTCAAGTCTGAACAGAAAGAACAAAAATTCTAAATCTCTAGTTCAGAATTCTTGGGGGGCAGGAGGCTCTCAGATTTGGATGTGTAAAGGACAGAGTTTTAAAGATTTTCCACATTCTTCCATCTTGGTGGTGAGCTCTAAGTACCATTTCATATTTCCATAAACATTTTTTTAACTACAGCAAACTAACCCAGAAATATCTGATTCCTGATGGGATTCATGAAAAATATGTCTACTTTTTGCTTTCCACAACAAACTGAACACACATTATTATACACACATATACATGCTGGACACAAACATGATGATAGAAATACAGACCCTGTATTTCTCTCCATGAGTGGAATAAGCAACAAGATGAGTGACCTTGGCGCTGAAGTCTTTCCGGATTGTCCCACCCATGTGATGAACCATATTCACCAAGCTTTTCTGCAAGGCAACCATAAACATTAATATCAGGAAATTAAATATTCAAATTGATTAATACTCTACATACACAGAACTTGAACTTAGGGGAGCAACGATAAACTGGCCGGCCAGTCAGCCCCAATTTTGGGAGATCGGTGATTGGCTGAGACATGAGAAGCTGATCTTATCTGCCTCCACAAAGGCCTGAAAATCAGCCACTGTCCATTTTACCTCCCACCCCACGGTTCCTGTGTGTGTGTAACCTGGTGGCTAACTCTAGTCACCCCATTGTTGCGAACTTAGCAACTTTGTCGCTTAGTAACTTTTCAGACAGAAAAATAAATAAAATTATAACAGCAGGTCAGATGTTTTTAAAGACCAGTGATCAGCCAGAAAGCTGCAATCAGTGCACCACTACTTGCTATGGCCAGAGATTTGATGGCAGCAGCAGGCAAAGTTTATGGTTTCTACACATGATAAACTGCAACTAAACCTTTTTTGATACACAAAATTATTCTCACCATTTCCTCCTTGTTTCTGAAGCCAGTTAAACACAGCGTCAGGTTCAGCATGGCAGTGCAGTAAAGAGGACGGCATGAAAAATGGAGCGGCTGCGGAGAGAGGACTAAAAATCAGTCATTGAACATGAATCATTCCTGCAGGAGTTAACAGTTCTGACATCAAATGGTTATATGGCGACCCTAAAGTCTTTATCAGGAAAAAACAACAAAAAGAAAACTTCACATTCAACTTTCTGAAGCTCGGACTCCTGAAGAGTAAATGTTCTTATAAGTTTATGGAGAATATTTCAATAGCGGTCAGTCTTTAATTATGAAACCTGGAAAAACAGACACTTTGTGATAGAGAAAGGATGGATCAGGGAAGAAAGGAAAGAAATGACTCAAGGAGTGAAAAAAGATGGAAGGGAAAAGAAAGGAAAGATCAGATACATGAAAGGATGAAGAAAACAAGATGATAAGATGACAGATGAGGAGGAAGGACAAGGAAAGACAGGAAAAAGAAGGAAGGAAGGAACGGATATCAGAGACAAAAACAAAGACTGAAGGTAACAAAAAATGAAGAATCAGGTAAAGAAAAGGAGCAAGAACACAAAAAATGAAAGACAAAAAAGAAGAAATGTTAAAAAGTAAGCACAAAAAGGAGGAAGGAAAGAAACATAGACCGCAGGACTTAAAATATGGAAATATAAACATTTCTTTGCTCTTTTTCAAAACTTATTCAGCCCTGGAAAGTGTTGAAAAAAAATCAAGTTTTCCAGACTGTAGGATCCTGTAAAATGAAAGCTAATCAAGTACAAATTCTCCTGGCTTCTTATCCAAATCCAGCATAAAATAACCCGGGTATTGATAAAATACTCACCTCTTCCTTAGCAGCGCAGCGCAGCACAACAGGAGGCCCAACGATGCGGTTCTCGTGTTTGTAGAGGTAGAAGTAGTCAGGGGAGCTGAAGTCTGTGAGGACAAACACCATCTCAAAGTCTGTGTTGTCTCCATCTGCAAATTCCTGGACGTTATCCGTCTTTATGAGCGGTGTGTTGATATCCTGAATAGGAAGGATTGTTTGCAGAGATCAGAGCACAAAAAAAAACATTAACAAAAAATAAATAAATCAGTTTTGAGCCTTGCTGACCATGTTAATCAGGCTTTCCTTTTATGGGTATTTACTTGCCAATATCCATTCTATTAATAATATGACAAAAAACTAATGAAATGATTAAACCCTTTCATTAGTTAGATCAGTGGTCCCCAACCACCGGGCCGCAGACCGGTACCGGTCCGCGGACCAATTGGTACCGGGCCACGCAAGAAATAATGAACTACTTCCGGATCTTTGATTTTGAAAATCCTAAACCGGATTTTACCGGTTACGTCTTGCGCGTCAAAATTGAGCCAACTTGCAGCAGACAAAACAAAACAGCATCGGAGTGCTGTGCGCGCACCCCCCCACCAACAAAATTGCGAAGGGCTGACCAGTCCACGCGACTAAAAAGGTTGGGGACCGCTGAGTTAGATCATTTATTTAATGTACACAAATCTTGATGAAAATAAATAGAGCATCAAACAGCAGATTTTGGATATGGACACAGAAAGCATGACCTTTTCCTCCCTGCATTAGAAGCACTGGATCACACAGGATTTCAATAAACAATTTCATTAGGTTTTTAAATGTTTCCCCCACCTTCACAGATATTTAAACCATCAAGGAAAACAGGAATAATAGTCTCCAGAGCACAATTACTCAGTTTTATATACTGAATAACATTCAGCACTGGTGAAAATAATCAATTGCAACCGTGAAAATGAGTGTCGAGTTACAGCTGAGCTGTTTAAATCAATGGTCTCATACTAACTGCCAGACTGAGCTAGCCTCCAGCATGGTGAAAGGGAGGAAAGGGTTCATGCTGCCATACTGTTAACCTGGTTAGAAAACAAACTGAGACATTAAACAATAAATATTCCACAAGGCAACAGAGAATGGAGGAAAATTATAGGAAGCTATGAATTGGCAACAGATATTACATTGTTACAGTCTGCACCAACATATTACAGTTGCAGAACACAATGGTGTTCTTTTAAGAACACCATCATGTGTTTTATCCCTGCAACACAAGTTTGGAACAAATAAGGACAAAAACTGATAGGAAAAGCTTGCTAACCAGAACCATTTTAAATAGTTCATTTAAAAAAAAAAATTATGTCAACAGTAAAAATACAATAATAAAACTGCAGTGTTCGTTCTTAAGCTGACTCAAAGGAAGTCTAAAACATTTAAAAGCAAAAAACAACTTTAGCCAGTGAAACTAAAAAAATAAAATCGGAATAGATAAAAGTCATTACTTTTTTTAATAGTAAAAGCATCTTTTGAAAAATTGCTCTGATTAACAAGCAAATTTACAGCAATCTCTAGCTCTGCTCTCTACATAAGCTGGTAAATGTCAATAGTTTTAAAAAGTGGTGAGACTCAATAAAATTTTTAATTGAATTGCAGGGTCTATAATTACTCAAATTTTAATTGAAAAAAAATACATACAGAGAAAAAAAAGTAACATTTTCAATTCAAAAATCCTTTCTGCTGCTAAATTATTGAGTAAATAGACATGAGTTCAAAGATATTTATTGTTTTTAAATCTGTTAAACTATCAGATTGGATCAAAGTTCTACTTTATCCATTCATTTTTGCAGTTTCAGGAACTCCTGATCATTCATGGAACTTGTTTAGAAATGTGGACAGTAGACGCTGACAATAGCATTAGCTTTGGGGACGTCTGTGCTGCTGCTACATGTTAAGCATTGAGATGCTATTTTAGGTTTGAACAGCTTTGCTGACAGGCTAACTCCTTTTAGCACAATAGTCTTCTCTAGCATCTAATCAGATTATTTGTAGAAGCAGAAACTGACTCCAAGGGAAGCTACTTTGTCACCCATCACTGTTGATATGACCCAATCAAATGTACTTCCTCTTCTTTTGATTACAATTAACTGAAGAAAGAAATTAAACCAAAACAAATCATTCATAACTTACATGTAGATATATTAATAATTACCACATTTAAGTAAAAGTATTTCATAGTAACCCATTACTGTAGAGTTACACTCTGAACACTTTTTAAAAAATTTTATTTGCACTACAGTTCAATCTCAGCTATGAAAACTGAACACTTCTGGGCTTTATCAATGGATAAACAATAAAAACTATTCTATATAATGGGCCTATTAAATGGGCCTATTAAAAGTATTCACATGTTATTAACCTCATATTGCTTTTACAAAATCAATTATGACCAACAAAATATGGCTTCTCTCTTTTTTTACTAAAAAATTACACACATGCATATGCACCGTATTTTCCGCACTATAAGGCGCACCTAAAAACCTTCAATTTTCTCAAAAGCCGAGAGTACGCCTTATATGGGCACAGGTCTCGCAACTACGGTAAGCAGCCGCCGACTTCATTTTCCCCCGTAGAAAAAGAAGCGCGTGGTGCACGCTGGGTTTTGTGTAAAGACCCCAAAATGGCTCCTATTAAGAGACACGCTTACGAAGCAGAGTTTAAGCTCAAGGCGATCAGTCACGCAGTAGAACACGGGAATAGAGCAGCAGCAAGAGAATTTAACATGAACGAATCAATGGTTATAGTGAAAGTGGATATATATTGTAATTGCACTAACGTTTGATTTGCCGTAACAGTATCAGACTGTTTTTTACGTGTTTATTGAATCGAGGAAAAGTTCCCCTCCACTATATGTTATACCTTGCTGTTGTTAAAAGATAAACTGTGTCACGAAAATACCACGTCACTTACTTTACCTCGGGGAAAATAATAAAACAGCTGTTTATTGATTTTGGGAATGAACAGTTTTCAGAACGCTGGTTTGTAATCTATTAATAAAGTTTGACTGACCTATCTGACTATTTTGTTGACATTCCCTTTAGCGCAGCTCCATCTAATCTAATGGATGCATAACGTAACCCCAGCCTCTACTGTAGCGTCTTATAATGCGCTACATTATAAGCGCATTATAATGCGGTACGCCTTATATATGAAAAAAGTTTTAAAATAGGCCATTCATTGAAGGTGCGCCTTATAGTGCGGAAAATACGGTACATAAATATATAAGTACATATATGCACACATATCCACTATACATACGTGCACACAACTACGGACACGCAGGCAAATATGTACACACATATACATATATAATATTCTAAGTGAAAACTGATTATTAAAAAATTGGCAATTAAAAATGTATAACATAAAATAAATATTCACTGCTTTTAAAGTGCCTGGCCTAATTCAACAGCGGTCCAATAGGTAGCCACATAATGAGTGGCTACCTCATTATGTGAGGTATTTATCTCCGATATACATGTTAACATCATGTTAACATGTATATCGTATGGATATAGAGGTATTTATCTCCGATACACACATATACATATATGTATGTATATACATATGTATATATGTATATACATATATATGTTAACATGTATATGTTAACATAATGTTACCGTATACATGTTAACATTATGTTAACATGTATATCGTATGGATATAGAGGTATTTATCTCCGATATACATGTTAACATTATGTTTTGTCGTAATAAACCTGAAAATTTGACATAAATACATTTTCTTTTACGAGAGTAAATTAGTCGCTTAAAATCAGTATGAAAACTTGTCACTGGCAGCTTTAAAATGTGGATTTTTAAAATTAAAATCATTTCAAGGTAAGTTGCTGCTCAAAAGATCTAAACCGAACAAAAAATCTGGACTACCGCTTACGATGAATTTGGTATTTGACTCATCGCCCTATCATTTGGGTTTTTTCATTTGCACCTAAACACAGGCAAACACTGACACCATTATTGAAAATAATCATTTCTGTTCAAGTTTTCTTTTTAAAAAAATTCAAAAAGTTGCTTTGACTTGGTTGTAAAAGTACACAGAACTCATTATAAATATTCATCCACAAATCTGTTCAGCATCAGTAAGTTAATCATGCAGAGTGATTGAATGAGTAACCAGTATGAATTAAGGGTCATGCAGCACATCCCAACGTCCCATCAAAGTGTCAGAGAGTCATTCACACAGAAAGGCAGACGCTGTACTGTACCATAGTGACTATAGATTTTATCATCATTTTCTCCTTGGAACCCGCCTTGCATTCTCTTATCTTTACCACAGGTACCTCCATTACTCTGATGGCCTGGAAGAAAACCAACCAGCAGGACATGGAGGTCAAACACTGGCATTTCAAAAAAAAAAAAAAAAAAAAATCATAACAAAAGATGGGCAAATATGAAAGCTGAGAGAGAAAATTGCAGAAGGGCAAGGACAAATGCATACAAATTACCACCATGTGAGGACAAAAACACAGTGAGAGGTGGGTTTCTGGACACAGCAAGGGGCAGGTGTAAGAAGATGGGGCGGAATCTTTGTCCTTGCAAAGTTTAAAGATGGCGTCTTCAAACAAATATGACACACCTGAAGGAGGACGGACGAGGAGCAAAAGTTCATCCTGTTAAAAATTTATATGATGTTCAAAGCCTCAGGAGGGAGGTGGAGAAAAGGGACAGCTGCCGATTTGTTCTTGGCTCTGCTGAGAACAAATCTGAGAATAAACTCCAAAAAAAATAAAAACCTTAGCCATGGTCTGGCTTTCCTTTCTACCTTACAATCTGCAACAAATGTAAGCCGGAGGGAACCATAGAGGACCAGCAAGTTGGGCAACCTTCTAAGTTTCAGTGTGAAGTGATTTCCATAGAATTATGAGCAGCCAAAGTAGAGGAGAATAAGGGTTCAAGGTAACTACAGCCCTTTCTCCATGGCTGTGGCTTACACCAGTCAGTCTTGAAAAAACGGCAAGTCAAAGCCAGAGGGTACAAAACCAGAAGTATTGTATTAAGACTGCTTTCGTTGACCTGTCTCACCATCTCAACCAAACTGATCATAGCATGGTTAGACCTGAAAGACCAAATCTTTTTATAAATTAAGAAGAACAAATACAACATCAACTGGATTGAGCAACCTGCAGCAAACAGATGGAAGAAGAGATTTTGGAGAAACAGGTTGCCTAAGGGTACACATGCAAAATGACATCATCAGAGCGACAAGCACAGATCCTGCATGCTCACGGCCCACCCACGTTCCTGCCTATACTCATCCCCACATAGAGAGGAAGAAACTGCTAATGGAGACATAACCAACTCTGCTAGCATCGAACTAGACATTAACTGGCTAGAGTGGGATTTGGCAATGGAGGAGGTTAGGTTGAGTAAAGCTTCAGGACAGAATAATGGCAACACACCAAAAGTGTAAATATTTATGTCAAAACAATGTGAAGAATATGATACACACATATATAAAAGGGGTTAACCGATTTATCGGTGCCGATTTTCTTCATTTTGGGAGATCGATGATCATCTGAATGCATTCAGATGATACATTCTGAATGCACTCCATTCCATAATCACTGAATGGAAAGAGGACTGATGTACCTGCAGGGCTTTGACAAGAGCTTCATTTCTGCCTGCTTCTCCCACCAGAACAACTTGTGTCTCCACTTTGGGCAACATATCTGAGAAAGAGCAGAAGCAAAATTAATATTCAACCATTTTCTATCAAAGTAACAAACAATGACCAATCATTTGGAACGAAGACAAAGTGAAAACAATTCTGTCCATAAATGAAAAATTTAAAAGAAACAGACAAGCAAAAATCAACTTATTATAATGACAACATGGAGGAGATGAATCTTCACTTCTAGTATTGCCATCAACAGATCAAACTTAATGCTTTAGGAGATCCATTTAAATGTTCTGAAATTTCAAAATAAGCATTCCACACAGATAGCTGATATTTAATTAACCCCATAACTAGTTGATGGAATTAAAATAATAACCTATACTAATCATTATATTTAAGGACTGTTAGATTCTATGTCTGTTTCTGGAATGTCTGCTTTGTGAGAGATGTCTGCAGGAAACTGATA
Organism: Xiphophorus maculatus; assembly: GCF_002775205.1. Lineage (NCBI taxonomy): Eukaryota > Metazoa > Chordata > Actinopteri > Cyprinodontiformes > Poeciliidae > Xiphophorus > Xiphophorus maculatus. The sequence goes on from NC_036451.1 coordinate 29,016,880, forward strand.
AGCATGCCAGATTGGAAGCAGATACCAGCCACTCTGGAGACAAAACTAAGAACTGCTCTTAGTAAAACACCAAAAGGCTAAAAGGTCAAAGCTTGTGACCCACAGACACAGGAACTGTTTTGAGACCTCGACAGGAGATTCATCGTATAGAAAGATTTATGACTGTGTTTTAGCAGCTGGGTTTTGTTTCCCTTCACCCCTTATGCAAATAGGCCAATGTAAATTAGGATGTCATGATTGCAAAATAAAGGAGGAGAAGCAAGAGAGGATTCTCAGAGCGAGTTTGGAGACTGTGAAAATCAAACCCTCCTCTCTGCTCTCCTCGCGAGTAAAATCCAATTCATTTGTCTCTCTCTTCTTTTTGTCTATTTTAAGGCTGTAAACCTGACACTAGCGGTGCACCGATTGCAGTTTTCTGGGTTACGGTTAGTGATAGGGTTTGGTAATTATGCTACCCAATTACCAATTTTTTAAAAAGCCTAACTTGTTGATTCCGATTTTGGCCAATGCAAATTTTTTTGTCTGAAATGTCGCTTAATATAGCAAGAATGTTGTTGAATTGACAACAGTGAGGTCACTATTGTTAATTATAATCATGCAGACATAACTTGGGGAGCCAGTCTATCAGTCAAACCTTTCTCACTGGAGAACAAAAGAGGAGAGTGGTTGATTCTTAGACCTTTGCCAAGCCAGATAACATTGGTGGATAAGATCAGCTTCATATGAAAAAATTGGCCGATCACTGATCTCCCAAAATTCATGAAATCGGCACTGCACCCCCATAACTGCCTTAAGGACAATGGTTTCCTCAATGCAAGTATGCAAGTGTTTTTGGGATGGCAGTTAAGGATTAAATAAAGTCTATTCTAGCAGAGACAAAAAGTTAGGACACACTGCCAGCTAGGTTATTTCTATGACTCTTTATATGTTTACTCTCTCACTTCAACATCAAGCTAAATATCTGAGGCTCAAACAGGGTAATCCCTCCTCAGAATGCTGTATACGCGTTCTGATCATGTGCTGCTGATTTGTTACACAATGTGAGACTTTAGTTGGGGTTAAATGTCGATGTGTCCATAGTTATTCCTAACCAAATTGCATTTATAATTAATTTTACATTAAGTTTCATGTATTTTCTTACTGCTTATTTATTTTACTCAATATTGTTAAAATTTATATTTAATATTCTATTAGGGATTTACTAATAACAAACTAGGCCAATATTATTTATACACTGCATGGCCAAAAAAAAAGTCATCACCTGGATTTAACTAAGCAAATAGGTACAAGCCTCCTATTGTATAAGTACTGCATAGGCGATTATCTTTCAGCTGGCAACAAGTTATTTAACCCCAGCTGATGCAATGAGTAACTCCTCATTTCTTAAACAACCATGGCAAAAGACACATCCTGTGGTCGTGGAAAAGACGTTAGCCTATATAAGAAGGGTCAAATCATTGGCATGCATCAAGCAGAGAAAACATCTAAGGAGATTGCAGAAACTACTAGAATTGGGTTAAGAACAGTCCAACGCATCATTAAAAACTGGAAGGATGGTGGGGAACCATCGTCTTCCAGGAAGAAATGTGGTCGGAAGAAAATCCTGAATGATCGTGATCGGCGATTACTTAAACGTTTGGTCAAATCAAATCGAAGAAAAACAACAGCAGAACTCAGGAGTATGTTTAATTGTGAACGCAAAAACATTTCCACACGCACAATGCGAAGGGAACTCAAGGGGTTGGGATTGAACAGCTGTGTAGCCGTAAGAAAACCTCTAATCAGTAAGGCTAACCAGAAAAAAAGGCTTCAGTTTGCTTGGGAGCATAAAGATTGGACTCTGGAGGAATGGAAGAGGGTCATGTGGTCTGATGAGTCCAGATTTACCCTGTTCCAGAGTGATGGGCACATCAGGGTAAGAAGAGAGGCAGGTGAAGTGATGCACCCATCATGCCTAGTGCCTACTGTACAAGCCTGTGGGGGCAGTGCTATGATCTGGGGTTGCTGCAGTTGGTCAGGTCTAGGTTCAGCAACATTGTGTGCCCAAAGAATGAGGTCAGCTGACTACCTGAATATACTGAATGACCAGATTATTCCATCAATGGATTTTGTCTTCCCAAATGGAAAGGGCATATTCCAAGATGACAATGCCAGGATTCATCGGGCTCACATTGTGAAAGAGTGGTTCAGGGAGCATGAAACATCTTTTTCACACATGGATTGGCCACCACAGAGTCCAGACCTTAACCCCATTGAGAATCTTTGGGATGTGCTGGAGAAGGCTTTGCGCAGTGGTCAGACTCTCCCATCATCAATACAAGATCTTGATGAAAGATTAATGCAACACTGGATGGAAATAAATCTTGTGACACTGCAGAAGCTTATTGAAACAATGCCACAGCGAATGCGGGCTGTAATCAAAGCTAAAGGCGGTCCAACAAAATATTAGAGAGTGTGACCATTTTTTGGTGGCGACATTTTTTTTGGCCAGGCAGTGTATATCTCCGTTTAAGAAAATGGCAGTTTATCAATTAATCATTAGTCGATCACTAAAATAAGTCACCTTTAGATGAACTCTATTGATAACTTGCATCTTTAACAGATAGACATGAACCTGTTCTTACCCACCTCTGCAAAAGTCTGAAAATCAGCCCTCCCCTTTTATTATGTCATGACAAAGAACTGACTAACAGATGCGACCACCAGGTGATGTCTGCATTATCAATAGTCACCATACTGTTGCCAACTTGGCACCTTTGTCGCTATATTTAGGGGAGAAAAAAAATATCTGAATCAGCAAATCAGGCTTGATAAAGATCATAACTGCAATCAGTGCACCCCAGCTAGCATGGCTTCTCTGCTTCTGTTCAGCCCACAGTGCTGTGCTGCATCACAGACATAAACAGCAACAAGAAGGAAATAATAATTGTTTATCAATATCGGCCAAGTTTTAGATTGATGTGTTAAAATTACTAACAAGTCAATACCAACATTGATGCTTATTAGGCCTGCCACAATACGTTTTTCTGGACAGTCCCAGAAATTATTGCAATAAGCAAGGATATTGTTGTTTTGAGACCATTTTCAAGTAACATATGGAATAGTAATGCAAGAACACATTCTCAAATATCAATAAAGTGTAAATTCTAATGAGCATTTAACACTAGAACTGAAATACATTTTAAATCCAAAATGAATAAACAAAACAGAAGCAACAAATAAAATGAATTAAGAAATCTCAAAAAATTGTCCTGAAAACTTTATTCATTCAGTTTTTGGTAGAAAGAGAGACAAAAGAAAAAAATAATAGATCTTTGAGATTGTTTTAATTTATCATGTGATCAATTGATTTAAAATGCCTAATGCTTATATGTCGTGGATCTCTAATTTATATGTCCAAAGGTGTTTGAGGAACACACAGATCAGGGCAGCATGTGATGGCTGGTAGAGCAGTCACATGCTCAGGATCTTTGCTACATGTCTTCACCCTTCCTGTCTGAAACGCCTGTTAAAAGTCACACCATAAATCTCTAACTTACAGGGTGTCCTAACCTTTTCACACACACCATTAACAGTTCTACCTTTTCAATGTTTCTGTAAATTCCCAGATCACACAAAAGGTATGATAAATAAAGGATATGACAGGAATCTGAGAGACAGTCCTGATCTTCACTTGGTTATGCAAAATAGAAAAATAAAATACCAGGCATCTGAGATGAAAACAGAACTAGAATGACGAGCTTCCGTTGTCAGTTCTCACTCACCTTCCCCATCTTCACTGGTCATCCCCAGGAAGCCCTGGTCCTTTGTGGTTCCAACAATCCTGGAGTCATAGACTGAAGAATCCACCAGCAGACTCCGGGTATGCCCCATAGTCAGCATGCTGCTTTCAGCCATGGCAGGAACCCTGGGATGTTCAAACCTTTCAGGGAGTGACCAGAAACACAAAAGAGAAGAACACTGATGTTCTTTGCTTTGCAGCAGTTCATAAACTGATTTGGTAAACTTTAAATAGCGAGGAAAAAGAATGGCGAGATACATACATACATAAAACACCGAGAGAAATAATAACATGAGTTAACAGTTGATGCATGCTAAGTAATGAAGTTCAATACTTAGTCAGCGGCTATATAGAAAATGAAATTCGGATTCAATAGCTTAAATCTCAATAAAAAGCAGACCTACAACTTACCTTCGATTAGGTCTCTAGCTAACTTAGCTAACTGCTGAGTTGCAAAGATAACGAGATAGAACTCAATTATTTCCTGTTAACGTCTCTTCAAACCAGTTCGTTAGGTCCCCCAAAGAAAAACTCCAGAACCAGTCAGTGCATGTTGTTCCAAAACGGTAAAAAGAGTCTAATAAGCTTTTCTGTTTGCTTACATTTATTTACCTCAGTGAAATTGTCAGTGTTCTGTTAGAGCTCAATTCAAAAATGAAGGCAAACAACAGAGCTGCGTATTGATTGGTCTGGAGTGACGGAACGCCTTCTTGCTTCCGCTTGGCGAGGTTTCTGATTGGTCCGTTTGTTCAAATTCACAACGCACACCTCAGACACGACAGTCTTGTTACATTCAGGTGCTATCGGAAATATTTTATCACTTGCGTTACTGTATGGTGATTTTACTTCATTTTACCTAATTTAGATAAATAACATTCAGCAGTACTAATTAACAAAATAACCAGCTTTATTTTCTGTATTATGGTAAATGATCAACAGCGAAAGTAAAAACTATCTTCATTCAAAGAATTAAGCATAATTACTATTTTTTTTTTTAAAACTGGAGCTACAAAGCATGAGATTTATGTCAGTGCATAAGATATGGATAATGTGTAGGTAAAAAAGAATCACAACATTCAATGTAGATGCACCAGCTGCAAGTGTTGTTTCTGACAGCAGAAGTATGGCAGCGAGAACAAAGAATATGTTCCATGGCTACCGGAAAACAAACACAATACACAAAGTCATTTCACAAGTAACAAATACTTGTGAAAGTACTTGTTACTTGCATCTAGAGTTAGTGAACTATCTAGATGCATAGGTGGGTGGAGTACCCAAAAATATGACTCAAGTAGGAGTAGCGGCACTACTACAACATACAGTAGTTTTACTCATGTAAAAGTAAGAAGTATCCATCTAAGACATTACTCAAGTAAGAGGTATAAAGGCAACTTATCAGATCATCTTATTTAACCCATTTAAACCCACCAGTTACAATAGTGACCCATGTCTGGGAAAAATTTCTGTTTAAGTGGAATTAATATCAGGTGACATGACTAAACCTGACTGTTTAGTCAAAATTATTTTTATTATTTTCTCTTCTGGTTCCATGACAGCATCAATAAATAACAGTAAGTTCAAAAATATGATTAAATACAATTATCGTGTGCAGTTCAATGACAAAAATACCAACAGTTAATTTTCTTTTTCACCCAGGACATGATTTTTCTCTAAATGGCACCCAGTAACATCTTGTATTCACACTTCCTTTCTGAAACTTAACTAGACGTTGTCTTTGAGTTAGTCAACTATCTTGAAATTCCTATTAATAATTTTTGCTTCTTCAACAATTACATAAAGGACACATGTTTTTTTGATGGAAGGCATCAAGTATTTTCAAGTCCAGCTGTTTTTAGTTATTCTTTTTTCAGATAAACAGTTTACTTCTCATCTACAAACATAACTACAAGACTGTGGAAATAAATAAAAACATAAAACACAGCTATGACAACTCACTGTTTTTAAAATCAGTCATGTTCAAAACCTTCCGTAATTTTAGAAAGTCAAGCCTAAAATCATAGCTCTTATAACTCAAGTTGGACCCAGGTCCATATACTGTATTAGGAGCCATATCTACACCTCTGCAAGTTTTCATATGAAATCAACAGATTTGATGCTCTATGCTGTAAAAAAAACAATTACTAACTCGGCAGATTAACACAAACGCTTTAAAAATGGTAATTAAATTAAATAATATTCACAAATATTAACACATAAGTTATAAATAAAGTAAGCACTGGAAAGTTGAGTTCAGTTTTACATTTTCAAATCCATTCACTTCTCACATGTTATTCCTACCTAGGAGAATATTTTTTTAAAGTGTATTAATGGTAAATACTGTACATGTGTCAGTGGAGAATTCAAAACCAAAGATTGAGTCAAGGCGAGACAAGACCAAGATTTTGGGGATCTAAGACCAAATGCTCAAACCAAAACAAATGACATATCATTTTTAGAATCATTAATGCCATTGTTGCTGCAAATATTGAATGAAGCATAACAAACAACAGAAAGGCTCCAACTGGTTCCACGGGTTCCAATCTTTTCTGTGTGGTCTGCCAGAGCATTTAGGTCAACCAAAACTTGTATATGATCAGTCCCACCCACAGCCTGCAAGGATAAACAGGGATAGAGGGATGGATTGTATTTCATACATTGTTCATTCTTTTGTTTTGAGATTCATATTTGTGTTATTTGTGTTTCGGTTTATTTTAGTGCTAGTTTTTGGTTTAAAAGTTCCTTTGGAGTTCGTGTTTATTTCTGTTACTTTGTAATGTTTGCTCGGTTACCCAAATACCTCCTAACCAAGCTGATCTTGACCCTCATGGTTAGTCTCAGCTAATTCTCATTTCATTCAATATCAGTCGGGACCTAGTGCTTTTTTTTTTCCTTCTTCCATTTGACTCCTGCTATATCCTCAGCATGCTTTTCACATTCTTGACCTGTCAGATTCTGGTCCACTCACCACTCTGACATCCACAGCTCTTCCTCTTCTGCGTCTTTGTGTGTTCAGTCCTCAGGAGGGCTCTCACTCTGGAACAAAGCTTTGTCAGGAACTCTTCCAACCTTTGTTTTCTCTGCTCTTCAACGCTCTGTCACCAAGGACCAACAAATACAATCACTCTTGGTTGAAACTCCAGCAATGCTGCTCAGGCAGGTGGGGTGGGAGGACTACAATAAATCCAGTTTAAAACCGAAATACTGTTTTGTGTGTATTGATCGTTTTTAACATTATCTAAAACTAAAGTAGCTGAAGGCAGTTGTTCATCAAGTTTGGTAAAATGCTTGTATGCTTGTAAATGTTGTGTTAAATAATTTTCCCACCACATTTTTATAGCACTTTATCAAGTCCAAACGACTACAAAAGCGCACAACCTTCAGTCATTCACACATTGATGGTGGAAAGCTGCTATATAGCAGACGCTGCTGCCCTGGGGCAGCCTGACAGAAGTGAGGCTGCTATGCACTGGTGCCACCTGCTGGCGCCAGTACATGGCAATAGTTTATATGTTGCTACATACAAACTAATTGCAAAGCATAAAGTACTCCTTTAAAACACTTTAAGATCTACACTACAATAAGAAGTGTTCAATTTAAGATTAAAATCAACAACCCTAGTTTCATTTGCAGGAAGCCAAAACATTCGGTACATGCTGAGTTTCATTATGTACATTATCACGTTGCACAGTTTATTAAAAATGGATTATTTTCCTCACACATTTAAAACAATGACAAACTAGCATATAAATATGATTTTTTCTAATACAATTGGATGATCCTGTAGTTTCTGATTTAATCATGAAGGCCCTACTCCAGTGTCTAAGGTTTCCTTTTAGAGTTCAGGTGTGGTTTGAGTTTTTAGTTTATACTAAAGTCTCTTTTTCGTTCTTGAGCTAAAATGTATTTTGTTTTTAATAACAACCCTTAAGTATGTGTTAGATGTGTTCTGATGTAAATAAAATATATGAAAGCTGTGATTATTTGAGACCAGACAAGAAGCATTAAGCATTTAGGACATCATAATATTTTTTCCATAATTTATGGTTCCATCTTGGATCAGTGAAAAGCAGATAAAACAAATTGGCACTAGAAAGGCAGAATACATTATGCATTCAATCCTCTCTTCCTCTTCAGAAGGATCGCAGACCCGGCTGGAATGCCACTCCTCCACATTTCCTGAGGATTCATGATCAATGAGAGAGAAACAGACATCCACTGAGACCTTTTATGATTCATGTGTTAGAAATCAGTAGCAATGCTTTACTTTCTTTTCCTCAGTAGCCAACTCACAAGACTTTTATTTGAACACAGTCTTACATAATTACAATACAACCCTGCATTCAAACGAAGCAGACAACGCGAGTCTTAGGATTGATCCTGATAAAATCTCGTCTCAACAACTCTCTTTTTATTGTGCTTTAAACATCAACCTGCCAATGGGACTAAAGATGGAAACTAGCCAGTTGGCTATAATATTATGCATTTATATGTAAATGTTCATAACTACATATCGTGCCAGTTTTAAAAAATAAACTTGTGAACTTCTGTAAATCAAGTCTTCATGATAATGTGGATAATTGTGTCTCTTTTTGTCTCATTGATCCAAATGTGGAAATGGTGATTCCTAACTTTACCAGTCAATATTGTTCAGTCCCGTGATCACTCTGTAGAATCGGCTTTTTGAGTTTTATCTCATGTTATAATGTTATGTGCTCACCAGACTCAAAGGTTCCAAGTGTTTGCCAAAAACTTCTGCTACTCCCATAGCTTTGTAGAAATAGGAGGGGCATTGTGAGAGCAAGAGTTTAGGTGCCCTGAATGGATTCCTCAGGCGTACATGAAAGGATCAAACCTACACTCCAGGTATGTTTTTGATGATACGGAATAACATTAGGTCTTTTTTTGTAATGTCTGTAAAAGATGAATTGTAATGTTTGGTGTGGAACCTAGGAAGAATAGTGTGTACTATGGCACAGAGTAATGGGGAGCCTTAAAAAACACAAATAACCAAATACAAACTACTCCTCAATCCAATGCTCATAAAAACAGATATAAGCAGCATAATGAAGGAGGATTGTTATGATGATGTGCTGAAAGCAGAGTATCGGAAAGAACAAGGGCTTTGTAAAGAGACAGAGGCCAATTTCAAGGCGTGTAATTGGGAAGTCAAATTTCTTTTAAGTCATGTTTGATATATACAATATTTCTATACTAACTGAAGGTAACATAATTACTTTTATGTGCTATAAAATAGAATGATGTGCCTGGAAAATTCATAATACGGCCCCTTTAAGATCAAACTTACATGTTAAACTAAAAACACATACAAAGACAGCTGCCAATATGATTATTATATTGTACTGTACTCTGAGCAAACTTTTAATATTTTGCCTGGGTGTAATGAATAGAAAGCATAGGTTACAGACTAGCATGTACCACAAATCTAAGAAAAATTAAGAGGTTTACAAGAATGTGTGGATATTGGGCAAGCTCTGATTACTCTATCATGTAAAACTAGTGTTGATGATGTTACAGGCTGCCTGCCTGGAGACGTGGAGAAAGAATGCAATTCAAATGCACACAGAAAAATACTGCATCCACAGGAAATGGAAGCAAAATGGAAAATGCTGCAAATAGCAAAATACCTGCTCCATACTCCCCCTACTGGTCTAGAAGTTCCATTTTATGAAAAAATCTTTCAGCATTTCATACTTGCTAATTGCAGCATTTTCATTTTGCTTCTATTTCCAGTGGTTGCAACAATTTTTGTTTGCATTTGTTTTGTTGATTGGAGGTTTTTACTCCTATATTCTGTGATTGCAGTTCGTTTCTTTTGTTTTGGATTTTGCATCACATTTTCACCTATCAGGCACGGTATAGAATAGAGAAAAAAAAGAGAAGTCCAAAAGAAACAAGGCAGCAATTTTCATATTGTTAAGGTATTTCTTCATTTTGAGCAATATGTACAAAATAATAACAGATACAATATACAGTTGAAAAGATTATAGCATTGTCCATGATGCAGTATAACAGAATTATTTCCTAAAGAAAGATACAGCATTTTCCAATTAATTCTGGTCAAACAAAATATGTGGATCAATGCAAATTACACTTATGGATCAATTCTTATAAACAAATCATTCATTAATATACTCATTAAGGGGCTCACTCTATATTACACAGTAGCACAGTAATATCTTTCCCTATGGTATGTGTTCAGTTATCTGACAACCTGTGATAAACTCTGATGTATTCTTTCATTTGAAACACATTACAGCTTGTAGCCAGGGTAATTTAAACAAGATATAATCCATCTGGGAGTGAAACCGGGAAGCTACAGTATATATCAATGTTCTCAAAGTGATGTCATCAAAATACAAATGTTCAAAAATGCATGTTCAACAGAGGGGAACAAGTGTATATAGACACAGCAGTAAAAGATAAAATAGATTCAATATCAGTTGAAGACAAATGTTTTATCTAGATCATGAAACATACAATGCTTACTGAAGATTAGTTCTCTAAAAGTCTTTAGGGCATATTGTTTAATAGTCAGAACTTTTTATTCAGTGTACTTTAGATTATAGTTAGAATAATAGTTTACAGTGTCCCTGATTTAAAATGGCAGCTTTCACAGATTGGGAACCAGCACTAAATTTTGAAACGCAACTACTGTAGTAAAATATTTAGCTTTCACGCTTGGTCTTAAAAATATTGTGATGGAAATTTAAACAGTATGTGAAAGTGAGCTGAATAAACAAGTCCTTCTGCTGCTGACCCTGACGGTGAAATGTAACAAATAGAAATGTGTCAGAACAAGTTAATTATACATAAGAAACGGTGTCAAACAGTTTTCTGAATATAACCACTAAGTATTTATTTTCCTGTCACTGTGCAGCCTAATAACAAATATTAGAAACAATATTTGAGTGTGTCCTGTCTGCAGGTGTAAAGTCAAAAACAGCAACTCAAAGTGTGAAATGTCTTGAACAGAATCTCATTATGTAGAAATGAGTGTGAGCTTTTCTCTGGGCCATGAAGCATAACATGTTGAAGAGACAAATCGGTTTCTGAACACCAAAATGATCATTTCCTTCAAAAGACATCTGGTTTCTTCCTCATACTTTCCATGATGATGTACAAAGAAGAAAATGGAAACACATCAGATTTTATTATTTTTTTCTGCCAGGAAGTGATTTAACCATCTTTAGCTGATAAAAAGAATTTGTTGTGAATTAGACTTTCCAAGATGCAAGAACCCCTGACAGAAAAAATGTGTTCATGTTGCACCAATCAGTCCAAGCCCAAGATGGTCATTTAATCACGGTTGCATGTGACTCTGCATACTGTGCTATTGGCATCACAGCCTTGTTCCACTTTTAGGCTCATAAGAGCTAACTCTGGTTGGGGCAGAACCCCTCTTCATGAAGCTAGAGCTGATCTATCAGTATGCAGATGAACCCCTTTAGCATTTCTATCTGCTCAAACCAAAAAACATAACCAGCTCTGAAGTCAACTAAAACACAGTAAACAAGCCCCAACAAACTAACTCTGCAAAAATTGCTATTATGCCCCTGAGTGACATAAAAATCATTAGTTATAATTTTGTATCATCAACATCTTTTTTCAGAATTTCCACTTATGTAAAACCAAGTAAAGATATTTTATATTAAGAGCTGTTAAAGTAATGTAAGTATTTTGCAGTAATTCTACAGCTATTAATTTCTTACAGATGTGCACAAAGGCAAGTCAGAACAGTCTCCTCAGAAAATATTCAGATCTCTTAAGTTGTTTCAAACTGAATGCAATCACAATGATCTTCACCTAACAAGTCACAGAGAAACTGAAATCATCATATTAAGAGTTTTGTTTTCACATGTGTATTGTATAATGAGACAATGCAGCCACAAAGGCGACATTTTGTTCTTTTTGTTGTTGTTTTGTTCTAGATAATGCAGAGGGTTGAGTCAGGCAGATCAGTGGAGCAAGAACCCCATTTATGTCTCAGATTTATACTGATTTATGTATCTATAAATCAGAATTATACTGATTTATAGATACATTTTCTACAAATGTTTTAATTCAATTCATTAAAACATAAAATTTTTAGTTTGCTGGTTGGGTAAAAATAAAAGTCACATTTCTGGATTTTTTTTTCATTTTTGGGGGTCCACATGTCCTTTTCACGTCATAATTTTGACCTGTGTGGCAAAACGTTTTGATGTAATTAAACTAAAACACTAAATACTCAGGCTGAGAATACAATAAAGAATATCAAGCATTTACCAGGAGACACCTGTTTTGTGACAGGGCAGTGAAGGGGCTATGGAGAAGTTATTCCCTTCTTTCTACAGAAGCTATTAAAGAACAGCTTTAGGAGCAGAAGAAAGCAGCTTCAAGAAAATTTGCTGATGTCAGTAAATGTCAATTTCATCTTTTCACATATTTAGCACATTTTACCAGCAGCATTTTTAACTGTATTGAAAATAATTTTAAAAAGTGGCTCTGAATAGTTTCTGAAGAGACTGTAAATCTGAAGTTATGGGATGTATTTACTGTATATAGCTGCTCCACTCAGTGGGAGTACAAATTAGGGATGCAACAATATGAACATTTGGGCCAATATCAATAGCTAATATTAATATTGCTGATATGGCTAATAACCAATACTATATATGTCTGACTTTCCCAGTGCTTCTCTGTTTGAGGTTTGCTGCATCAACATTACAATCACATGACCAAAAAAATACCACACGACCAACCTCCTTCTCTCCTGTCCATAAACAAATGGCAACAATATAGAAAAAAATATCAGTTGTTAATATTGGCCTAGTTTGATTTATCAAATCGATGTATTAAAAAAGTTACTAATCGATTGATACTGATGTTAGTGCTGATATATTGTGCATCCCTAGTAGAAATGATTTTTAAAATATAGGAGTAGATTTTCTAACAGTGGCACTTTAGAAAGTTCCAGCTTCTTCCTGCCGGAGTCTCACTGACAAACATCAGTGAATCAAACAAAAAAAATTACAACAATAAGAGCAAGGCATATCCGTAGTCCATTAAAAAGAAGTACAAGTAGTTACAATCCTTTTAAATTACATGTTGAAGGCTGCAGTTATTAAGCTGATCAATGTCTGAGATCAAAGCCAAACGGATTACAACAGTCCACTGGTATTTATTTGCAGTCCTGAGATACATCTTCCCAAGTACTGACGTTGTTTTCTTCAGACTCAGAAAGTGCTGCTGTACACAGATCACTGAAGATATCTGGAAAAACAGGGAGAAAAACAGTCAGTTCAACTTCATAGTGAGCAAATGATGAAACATGAGAAATACGCAGGGTCACATTCAGGAATCACAACTCAGACTGAAGTAAAGGGAAGAAACCTAGAAGGAAGACAGACAGGAGTAGTCATCACAGGCAGCAGAGAGAATTTAAAAAATAAATTCCAAATACAGTGAAGCTCAAATGCTATCCAGAGAGGTCAGTTTGCTTCAAATATATGTGAAATGGCAAGCAAGGAAAAAAAGCAGAAAAAAGGAGAGAATGAGCAGTTATTTTAGAGTCAAAACACCAAAACAAAATAAGCAAGTCTACCGTAATCATCCAGGAACCAGGTTCAGGTTTAACAGGAGGTAAAGGAGGATTTGTTAGAGACAGAGGGAACATAGAACACAAATAGAAATTGATGTTTTAAAGGGGAAATCAGTCAGTGTTGCGACTGATGCAAATCTAGACAGTTCTTTTTAGATCATACTTTTAGTTCATGATCTACTTGCTCTTTACACATCACAATCAGCTGAAAGTTCTCAAGAGGGAATGGGAGTGAAAAAGTTCTTCCTCCAGTGTTACACCTCTGATCCACCCTGGAGGCAGAGGCAACTGTGGAACAAGTGTTACACAGTTATATGATCGAAGGCAAAGAAAGCAGCAGCACAGAGGGAGCAGAGACACTAGAGAATCTTTCAGTGCCTGATTGACCTAAGAAATAAGTTGATCAGCAGAATCTGATGCAGATAACATCAAGCGAGTTTTCTTCTACATTTAAGACCCAAATGACTCCTACCTCTGGCAGACTCATCTGTCAGCACCAGAGTCAAAGTTTGGTTCTGACAGGAAATGAGACTGTTTCACTCAAAACATAAAACAAGAGCATCAGTAAAAATTACTCAGTTTCTATGTATATTTAAATAAAACAAAAAAGGGCTGTCAAACTATATTGATACCCCTTTAATTACTCAGTGGTGATGAGCTCCACATCTTCAGGGTTGGAAGGCCTCCTTCCCATCACCCTAATCTTTTAAAGATTTAAAGATTCTCTATCAGATTCAAGTCAGAGCTCTGGCTGGGCCACTCAAAATCATTAAAGGGTATTCATGCAATATCAACATTGTTGAGCTTTATGTCATGTTGTAGTGTTATTCCCTCATCAAAAACATGAGTGTTGCTTTTATTCATGTTATTCATGTTTATGCATGTTTGAAAAATCCTTTAATCTCCCATGGCAACCATTCTGGCATGCCGAAAAATTTACATGATTTACATGACTGTGCTACAAGATGGGATCATGTGCCTGGAAAATATAGAACACCACTCCTTTATTATTATTTTTAATTTAGAGGGAACTTGTTAAGATTATTTGAAACTCAAATATGTCAGGTGTATGAATAATTATGAACTTAACTGTACATACCATGACCCTTTGGTTCTATGATCCCAACTGTGATCTCACCAAACTAAACTTGAATAAAGTCATTAAAAAGAGCAACAAATAAATAACATAAAAACTCCAAATGATACATTGAAATAGTTTATCACCATGACATGGATGACCCCTGAACAGAGATCACAGAAAATTGCAATAACACCTCCCTCATTTCAGATGAGAAAAAACTAAATAAATCTTTCTGGAAAACTGGAATCACCAGCAGACCTGGCAGACCTGGACATACAGTACATCAAGACGTCCAGGAGGGACAGTTTTCCTGACAGGTCATATGTGCCTTGGTGGCTCAGCACTGCGCCGTGTGTCTGACATAGCACAGACCAACACTCACAACATGTAGATTTCAGTGACAGCAAGCCTTCTGATGTAGTTGGAACATCCACTGCCTTCACGCTGCAAAGAGCATTTTAATGAAGTTTTTAACTATTATTATACTATAATATACAGTATATATATATATATTAGTGCATACCAACAAGAAAACACAAAATGCATAATGCAGACATATAAAAGGGATTTTTTGGGTTTAGGGTTATTTAAAGAATACAGAGAAACAACGTTAGAGTGTCTTTCTATAGAGATGAGAAAATCTCATCAGACCTAATTTAATATTTATTAAATTTTCATAATACATATCCTTCTTAATGTTATAACCACATGACGCTGTCAATTATGACAGAAACAAGTAAAGGCTTTCATTTTCTGACTGCTGAGTTTCTTTTTGCTTTCTCTTCCAAAGTCTGACAGCACCGGAACTTTAAGTGGGTAAACATTAAGGCTGTGAACAATTACTTTTTCATAACACAACAATGGGCAATGGAGGGAGATCTGACCTTGTTAAACACGATAAAATACAAAGACATGAAGTGGGCTTGAGATGGGTGGAGGGAAGAAAAGAAAAGAAAAACTGCTGTGTATTTTCACACAGAGAAATTACATGGCTACAGTGCTTTAAAAAATTATCACACACCTTCATCTCTTTTATATTTTATCACATTACAGCTGCTCCCTCCATGAATTTATCAGATAGTCCAACACAAAGAGTGAAGTAATTCACATCTGAAACAGACAGAAATGTGACAGGGGGGAAAAGATGAGATGTGCATAATTTTATAGATGGATGCTCAGTTTTACCTAAATTATTATTGAGCAACGAATATTCAGAAAATATTTATGGTCCACATTGGTCTGCTACAGAGCTCCACTTGAAACCCATATTTCATCGATTGCTATGACATGTTCAGCTTTTCCTAATTGTGATGGTCACATGAAGAATCCTATGGTCAGAAACGTGATCTCCATTTGGTCTCAATGCCTCCATTAAGATGTCATCATCTCAATTAGATGTCTCAATTAAACAACCACTTATCTGGGCCCCTACAACATCAAATCCTCTCTCTGCTGTCAAAATTTGGCATAGCAAAGGAATAGATGCTAGACTCCAGGGCTTTGTTAGTAACTTATATTCCCAGGTTATCTTCCCAGGACTCTGTTACCGTAATCATATTCATTCATCCTCTGTTTGCATACATCTAATGTCTAATGCAGTTCACGGTGTTTCATTGAACTAAAGCCAAATCGGAGAAGATATGATAACCTGGATGATAGCTTTCCTCAGTGCAGACACACACAGGAATATGTACCTTGTGTTTTTATAAATCATAGCTGGAGTTTTGTTTTTTCTATACATTTGGCTTAGTCCTCATTGAAGGTTCGTATGATGTACCACTAGGTGTTGTTAGAGTTGTCTTATATCTATCATTTGGTTAAAAATCTAAAAATTAAATCTGAAAATAAAGTGTTTAAAAAAGATATGCATATTTCAAGCAACAGGCTGGATTCAGTGATATTAAAATTCAACGCATCATACCAAAGCTCTTCCATCCCCACATACTCCAACCTCCTATCCATGAGCTATACTCTTCCTCCCATCCCTGCAGCACTGGTCTGCTCACATTTACCCAATCCATTTCCTTCAGTGCCACTGGAGAGTGAGGAAGCAATTATGAGGCTGAAGTAAAGAGCGGAAGACGGGAGAAGATGAGTGGGTGTTAGAGTAAAGCCATTGGCAGTTAGTCAGAAGTGGCCAGTATTGTTATTTAATAGAGTGACCTCCTTTAGATGGTGTTTGAAGTGTAGAGAAAAGGACCAGCCTTGGCCCCTCTGTTAAAAGGTTCTTGATTAGCCTAGAATATAGAACACAATAAAGAGAAGGGTCTTCACTGAGACACTGGAGTAGCTTTAAAACAATAACACTTTTCACAGTGTATATTCTGTATAAGTCCCATCTTGAAACTTTATCATAAGTATATGAAGCACCTACAGTACACAGAGCCACACTAATTACACTAGAACTGTAACAAAGAAAAGTTGAGATGAGATAAAATGAGAGTTACAGTGAAAACAAAGACAATTATAGCAATGGCAATCTTCAGTTCAATACTAAAGTTGCTCACAGAGCAATGAAGAATATTGTGCTGCTCACAGATTATGCACAATATACTTGGGTATATTGTGTTGGGTTGGGGTTCTTTTTCCTGTTTTGCTTTTTTTTCCCTCTTCTGTTCTGGCTTTTCTGGGAAGCTGCCATTTCCTTTCACAGCCACCAGATGTCACCATTGAGCGGAGCCCCTGGAGAAGTGTGGCGGCCAACCTGTAGACGCACCTGTGTCTAATTTTCGAGAGCTGCGGAGGTGCTTCATAAGGACCGCCTAGCTGACACTCCAGTGCCTGAGTGTTTGCCTCATCTGGATTCCTCGTGGCCACCCTGAGACCCCTCGAGGTGGACAAGCGTTCCCGTCTGGATTTCCCTTTGGTTTTTCTCCCGACGCCATTGGTGTTACCAATCGGCTACCTTCCCTCGTGTACTCACCTCCCTGGTCCCTTCCCGTGGTTTTCCTGCGCCTCGCCACAGACTGGGCCTGCCGGCGCTTCATGTCCCGGGAGCAGTGGTGGGAAGTAACGAAGTACAAGTACTTCGTTACTGTACTTAAGTACAATTTTCGTGTATCTGTACTTTACTTAAGTAGATTTAATAATGGATACTTTCTACTTTTACTCCACTACATTTAACAGTAAGTATCTGTACTTTCTACTTCACTACATTTCTATATAGCGTTTCGTTACTCGTTACATCCAAGATGCATTTCAGTTTTTTGATTTGTTCGTTAGTTTGAAAGTATCCAATGGCGAGAGCAGAATCAGTCCGCTGAACCAATCCAAAGCGGGAAATAGCCATTAGGCCCTCCCTCAAGAAGAGCAGCACAGTACGCAGGACCTGCAGAATCATTAACTCCCAGAATGGAGTCCAAGGATAGTCATCCTCCAGAAGACCTGCCCCACCCATGGCCTTATTTAAAAGATTTCTTTGAAATAACTGGGTCAAAAAACGCTTCCTGGAGATTTGCCTTCCCCGAAAGCATGAAATTCTATCTTTCAAAAATTCACCATCAAATTTGAAAAAACTTATTGAGGTAAGTTAAGTTGCTAAACGCTATCGATGTTAAATTAATTTGTGTTGGTGAAGTTTTATGTAATCTTAGCAAGCTTTTTGTTGAACTCGACTGCAGTAAATAAATACGATTACTGTATATTGTTATAAGCTAGCATGAACTTGCAAGTAACAGCATTGCTCATTAAAATGGTACATTACTGATTTATTAAAACTAAATACGATAGGTACACTTAATGACATTATATAAGCCGTTGGGTATTATGGTCGGCAAGTACTTTTACTTTTAATACTTAAGTAGTTTTAAAAGCTTGTACTTTCTTACTTTTACTTAAGTAAAATAATAATGTGGTACTTTGACTTTTACTTGAGTAAATTTTTGTCTGTGTATTTGTACTTTTACTTAAGTACATTGTATGAGTACTTTCTCCACCACTGCCCGGGAGCTAATCATCGTAGTTCCCCGCTCGGAGGTCAGCTCGCTCCCCTCTTCAGCTACAAGGCTTACCTGCTCGCTCTCAAACGGTAATCCATCTCTCCAGCCGCCGTCACCGACAAGACTTAGCTCCGCCTTCAAGTAAGCACGCTCTGAAAGATTCTCGGAATTATTTCCTTAGATCTGTCCCGTGTCTCACTTCGCCTTTCTCCTACAGTCCGACGACCAGTTTTCCTCCATTCCCAGGTTCCAGGACTGCTTCCCCAGACCCCCACTACCTCTCCCCAAATAAATATTATTGTGGTCATACCGCCTCTCAGTGTGTTCTTGCATGTGGGTAACCCGGCTAGCATCCAACATGACATATTGTGCATAATCTGTGAGCAGCGCAGACTCTCCACACACAGAACAGCTCAATCTAAACACCAATTCTCACCATATGGGTTATTGATGGATCACGATTGTCAATTTGGTAGCGTAACATATTTTATCACATTGTGACCAACTGTTGTAGTACTATGACAACATGCTAGCTAATGTTAAAGCAACAAAATAAATGTAGGTAACCATGGCAATCAGTGAGCATTAAAGCAACTGTTTCTACAGTTAAGATGCGCACATATCCGTTGTGTTTACAAACAACGGATATATAGCGTGTCAATGGTAGCAGGGAAAACAAACAAAGCCATTCAGTCAATGTTGCTCATGCTTTCAAATACTGAGCAATTAAATTCCAAGCAAGGAGAATGTTTAATACATTTTAATGCTGGCAAAGATTTAATGGCCCTACTCCTTGGGTTGCTTACAGCGCACACGATTTCCGGTAAGCTGCATTGAGCTGGCACATTACACGTCATGGCCAAACAATAGCAATTGGGTAAAACCAAATCTAATTGTTCCAAACCTCAACACAGTCCATGCCTCCAGCAAGCAATCGTTCAAAGGTTCAGACCCTGTAGAAATAGTGTAGAACGAGGGGTTGGTTTTTACCAGGTGTCCACAGTTGAAAAATTTACCTTTGCGCAGATTTGTCAGGCGAATGTCCACCTCAAGTATGCATGGCCCTCCGCAAAGGGTCGCAGATGAGGGCACTCCAGCATATGAGGGCTCCCACATATGCTGGAGTATGTGGGGGCCTTAAATTAAAGGCTAGTAACCAACTACTTTCTAGGTATAATGCGGCAGCTGAAGAGGGTGAACAGATCATAACAAGAAAATAAATCCATCTGTTATGTTTCTTCTCATAACTTAACTACATGAACTCAACAGAACCTTAGTGGAACGTGACTTAGTTTATTGAACATTTCTCCCAAGAACATAGTGAGATCAATGCGCTGATATCACATTTGGTATTCTTCCACATAGTACACAAAATAGTGCCATTGAATAATGTATTGTTTTATCCCATACATAACACCATCCATCCATCCATCCTATTAAATGTTTAATTCGTCTTTTGAGCCAGATGGTTAACATCTCTCTTCGTTACCAAAAATTAAAAATCATGTGTGGTGAGAAACTAACTTTACTAGCATAAGGTATTATGTAGAAGGACAATGGATTCAATTGTCATCCACCAAAACCAGATTTTTGGGTGTGGTTGAGTCCATTGTAAGAGCACAAACTCTCTGATAACCAACCATTACATCTGATCCAATCAACATTCTTAAAGAAAATCCAAACATGCTTTAAGTTCCCTTAGTAAACTAGAATCAGTGACCTGAAAATGGTTGCAGGTGAAAATTAGAGGTGATTTGTTACAAGAAATAGTTTTATAACTTAGCTTGGCCTTTCTTTTCAAGCCAGAGAACATGCAAATGTGGGTGCAGACATTTTTCTCTACACTGACCTTTTGTGAATTAATGACAGTTTCATATGGCTTGAGAAGGTTAAAGTTTTAATGCATCATTAGTGTACGCTCTGCTGCCTCCTCTACTCAGCCACCAGCAGGCCTCAGCCCTCAGATCAACATTACTCTGAGTCTGAATATAAAGGAAGATTCAATAAATTTGTGCATGAATTTGATGTAATTCTTGCTCTATTTGGCTCATATTGTAAATTAGTGTTAACAATGTGTTTGAATGGGTTAGTGATATGTGATATGTACATATATGTACATCAACCTATACTCACAGGAGCAAGGACAGAGTACACTGGATGTACAACACAGGCATATGCTTAATTTGGCTTCTGTAGTGTAATATACACCCAAACACACCGCAGCACAAGTAGCATATTTAGGAATACAGAAAAATATGAAGAAAGCTCTCCACACGCGGACAGCATACGTTTGGTGCACACAGCAGAGCACTATCAGTTCTGCTTCAGTTGATTCAACAAAAAACAAAAAAGAGCCAAGGAATGGGGGGACTTATGAATTCTTCATGCTCCTCATGGAGGCGAGACAAGTACGGGTGAGAGAGACCTTTTAAAAACCCATAGATGAAGACGACA